>NC_058133.1:413421913-413528007 GCF_016433145.1 Gracilinanus agilis | reverse complement strand
GGAGGGAGGAAGGGAGGAAGAGAAGGAGGGAGGAAGAGAAGGAGGGAGGAAGAGAAGGAGGGAGGGAGGGAGAGAGGTAGGAAGAAAGGGAGGAAGAGAGGAAGGGAGGGAATATCTGGGAGGGAAGGAAGGAAGAAAGGAAGGAAATAAACATTTGTTAAGCACTTACTATATGCCAGCCATTGTTCTAAGCACTTTTATAAATATTATCTCACCTGATTCTTAAAATAATCATGGGAGGAAGATGATATTTACAGATGAGGAAACTGAGGCTAAGAGATATTAAATTATTTGCCCAGGGTTGCACAACTAGTAAGTATCTGAGGCAAGATTTAAATTCAAGTGTTCCTGACTTCAAGCCCAGCACTCTAAACCACTGTGCCACCTACTCTCCATTATTGAGGGATTTGTGGTTATGGTCAGAAGGAAAATTTTCAGGATGCAAGAATTGAGAGACAGTATAGCTATGGATGATGGTGAAATCTGAGGTATGACCATTTCTATGGGTGACTCACATGGGTCATGAGATTTGAGGAAATTGATGAACTGGACCATGGTTCTTGAGAGGACATTTATATGAATATTGAGGTTTCTAAATATTAGGACATTGATTTTAGTGAAAAGAATGTCTGTGAGTCAGTTAGAGAACTCCTTATGAAAGGAGAGAGAATGACCTGAAGTTATACTTCAGGAATACTTATTAAAGTTTACATGAAAACTAATATAATTTTCAAGTGACATATCAAAGTAAAGTATAAAAAGTTCTGGTGGTTTTTGTCAACTCATTTACTAGAGATGTCCTTTTTTTTAAAAAAGACATTAAGTAAGGGCCTAAGTTAATTAAAATACAATTGTTGATTCATGGGAGGGGAAAAAACCAAACAATAAAAGGTATATTGTGTGCCAGGCCATAATCATTCAGCTGCCAAAAGAAAAAGGAACATATCTTTAATTGCAATTACTTTAGCTCTGAGTCAGACTTTTCTAGGTTTCTTAAAATGATTATGCTATATGCTCCCAAAGCAACCACATGTTTTGAGAAAAGCACTTTTAGATTGCATTAGTAAGCACTTTCCAAAAAAAATATTTGTTTCAGTAAACATACATTTTCCCATGTTTTGCTTGTAAACATTGGTTTTGACGGCAAATGAAAATGGAAGCTTCAGTGATTGTGGTGGGACAGTTAAGATGCCTATGGGTTTTCAAATATTTCCACAGACCAACTGCCACTTATATCCTAGTTGTTGGCCATCCTAACAGGGAGGAGGGAGATCTCAAGAGATCCTAGTTGCATTCTGATAAAAATCTTTATTGGGGAAAAAAAAGAGTACATAATGTAAAAGCCCTTCCTCCAAAATTTTTAAAAATTCTTGGCTCTCTTTACAAGAATTCATTTTCAACATCGTTACACCATTGATTGAAAGTAGACCAGATCTGGATTCATAGGCTCTGACGAGGTTAGGCAAGATGACCTAGAAGTTTCCAGTCAGCTCAAAGTAAATGATCCTTTTATTTTTTTAACACCAGTTTCATGTAAGATTACATCTCCCGGTAGTCTGTAGACATTTCACATGCATAAGATTGATCTTTTTGGGCAAAGAGAAGATAAGTAGTATTTTATTTGCATTGACTCATCATTGGATTGGTCTCAGCATTGTGCAACTAATGAACCTGATCAGAGCTCAAAATCTACAGGGACACAGAATGAAAAAAAAAAAAAAACCTTGTGGAGGGCATCTTTCTTATGTACTTGAGGGAAGACTATCTTGAGCACATTTGCATTTAAGCATCAATGAGCTGGATGCCCTCATGTACTGGCCAGGAAGCAGACTCTAAATTTTGGGGGTTTTGCAGAAGGTGGTTTCTTTTCCTCTATATTCTCCTCCTCCCCCACTCTCCTGAGGAATGTGGTTAGAACAAGTGCAGTCCTGCAGCCCTAATGGGGCCTGGGAAGTAAGGGAGCATAAAAATAAGAGATACAGCAATAGCAATTTACATTCATGGATCACTTATCGACTGCTTTGTATACATACTATAGGATTGAGAACTCAAATGGACTTCATAGTTGTCGTTCACTTGTTTTCAGTCATGTCTGACTCTTCAAGATCCCATCTGAGGTTTTCTTGGCAGTAATACTGGAGCAGTTTGCCATTTCCTCCTCCGGCTTGTTTGACAGATGAGGAAACTGAGGCAAACAGTGCTAAGTGACTTGCCAGGATCGCACAGTTAGGAAGTGTCTGAGGCCAGATTTTGAGGCAGGAAGATAGTCCTTCTGACTTCAGAACCAGTGCGTCATCTATCTAGCCACTGTGCCGTTCTGTCTGCCAAAATGGACTTTAGAGAATTATCTAAATCAAGTCTCTGATTTTACAGATAAGGAAGATGAAGATGAAAGAGAAGGGGTTAGCTGACTTAATCCTCATAATATGAGGTGCAGTATAAATATTATAATGCCCATCATACAAATGAAGAAACTGAGCCCAAAAAGAAGTGAAGTCCACTGTGACAGAGTTAGTACTTGATAAAAGCACACCTCAGGGACAGCCAGATGACTTAGTGGACAGAAAGTCCTGGATTCAAATCTGGATCCAGGTACTCCCTAGCTATGTGGCCCTGAGCAAGAAGTTGACCCCCATTGCCTAGCCCCTTACAGCTCTTCTGCCTTAGAAGAAATACTTAGTGTTGATTCTAAGATTCTAAACAAGAGTCAAAAGAAAAAGAGTCAAAAAAAATCTTAGACGATAGTTTTTGGAATCAAGTTCCAATATCAAGGAGCCAAGTGTACAAATCACTATAAACTTCAAGTCAGTTATCCTACAGTAGGTCACTAACCACTTTTCAGAACTATTAGGAACCAGCCTCCTCTTAGAAGATTATAGCCACAGACTGGATAGACTGCCAGATTTGGAGTCAAGAAGACCTGAGTTTAAATCCCTCCTCAGACATTGACTAGCTATGTAATCGTGGACAAGTCATTATACCTTTGTTTGCCTCTATTTCCTCATCTTTAAAATGAGTTGGAAAAGGAAATGACAAACCACTCCAGTATCTTTGCCAAGAAAAATCCAAAAATGGGGTCAGAAAAAGTCAGGCTGAAGAATAACAAAACTATAACTGAGCAAATCTCTGATAGAAGAGGAAAAGGGTCTCCTTTAGGTTTTGTGAAAGGGTCACTGATTGAGAATTTCAAGATGAGTAAAATATAAATTTGTCTGCTCAGGACAAAAATCAAAGGAGCATTTAAAGTAAGTCAATTGTCTCAGCATTAAGGGAGAAAAAAGACAGCATTTTAACATCTCAAAATTATGTGAAACAAATCTCTAAAAGTCATATTTTCTATGTCCTGTCACTGTGTATGTCAGCTCAACCTTTAGTCTAGGGTTAATAAAATCAAAGAAGTGGTGAAAAGTAACTCTAAACATTGGAGGTTTTCATCTTTTTAATCCAACATTTTATTTATTTTTATTTACTTTGGCTAGATGAGGAAAGGCTGAAAATAGATCTGATATTAATAATCAACTTTTGTCTTAAAAAAGGACCACTTTACATATTTTAAACTATTTAATATATGCTAATATGAAGTTATACCTACTATGTACAAACAAAGTCCAGCCCTTGACAGACCATTGTATTCTGTTGACACAGAACAAGCCTACAATAGTTCAAGATTTGTATTACAAGTTCTTCCAGTTCTTTTAGGAGGGAACATGAATTGAGGCTATTTAAAGATTAGAACTTAAAACTATGAACCTGCCCCCCCCCATCACAATTATGCTAAAATTCAATATCTTTGGGGAAGAAGGACTGAGTATTTACATAGTACTTAACCTAGTATGTCCCAGGAATTGCAATAATCACTTTTTATGAATATTAACCCAATTTGATCCTCAAAGCCTGGGAGGTAGGTGCTATTATAATTGAGGAAAATGAGGTAGAGATTGTCACCTAACCTGGGTCACACAGCTGAATGTCTGAGGTTGAATTTGATCTCAGGTCTTCTTGACTGCCCTGTTCTCTATTATTTTTGTACTGTGTATAAGAGGTGTTTTAAATTATATATATATATATATATATGTGTGTGTGTGTGTGTGTGTGTGTGTGTGTGTGTGTGTGTACATATATATATATAAATTAGTAATGATAATCATTTACTCATGTAATATGAAAGCATAGGGCTTTAAAAGTAACTTAAATATCTCAATCTTATTGTAAAAGCATAAAAAGCAGCAGAATGTTTTATTTCAGTAGATCATGAAGGTCTATACCCATATCATAAAATGGTCTCTATCTGAAACATCACAATGATGTTAATTAATTCTAAAATGACAAAATGCCATCTAAAATATGTGGCTAAAAAGCTGATCACAGAATCTAGGCTTGAGCAATGGGACACACCATTTCCATATCATGTTTTCAGGCTTACAAATAAGTTTTTGACTATAGCCACACTCACTAGGTGGAGCAACGGATAGTGTTGGACCTGGAGTCAGGAAGACCTAAGTTCAAATCTAGCCTTAGACACTTAACTAGCTGTGTGAGCCTGGGCAAGTCACTTAATCTTGTTTGCCTCAGTTTCCTTATCTATAAAATGAGCTAGAGAAGGAGATGACAAACCACTCCAGTATCTTTGCCAAGAAAACCCCAAAATGGGGTCACAGAGTCAGACATGATTAAAATCAATTAAACCAAAGCTCCTACTACTTAATTCAGACTGCCACTAGAACCTGAGCTTGAAGAAGAAAATATCAGTCGTTTCTTTGCTCAGGGTCACTTTCTTTCTGCTAAGAATAACAATTTACCACTTTTTCTTTATTACAACAAAAACATTTAAAGAAGTTTGTAAAATTCTTTTTTTAACAAATACTATAAATATTTACTGCTAATCTCCTTAGTTTTAAAAATACACTTTTATCATTCATAAGTAGGTGCATTTTAAAACGTATTTTTAGGAAATAAAAATGTACAACATATTTTGATCAAGAAATCTATTTTGGTCACTGAGAGGTATTTCACAGGAATAACTTGCCATTTATATATCAGACTATTTGTTGACTTTAAACCATCTTTCTGTGGAAAATTCTAAGGCATTGAATTCTTGTTCACTCTCTCTTAAGGACCCCTCAGTCTTTGCCAATGAGGTCATACAATCAAAGATGGAAGGCATAGTAAAGACCATTCATCTAGATTTAATCTTTTGTATTACAGAGTGGGAAATTGAGGCACAAGGAGGTTATGTCTAAAGTCATATAACATGATAATGCTGGAGGCAGCTCTATCATTTAAGGTGCCCATATTCTCACTCTACACATCAAGTTTTACTTAGAAGTTTCAGAATTCCTGGAGCGGGGAACAGGAACTACAAAATCATTGACAGTCTTTTAAGCCTACCATAATAACTACCACAATGCTGGGCACGAGAAGGAACTCAATAGAGAACTTTAGGCTGACTGTTTTCTTTTCTTCTCCTATGTATCACCCTCTGTCCTACTGTTTGTGGAGCTACATTTAGGGTTGGAGACTTTTAGCTGCAAATGTTCGATAAATGGATAGTTTATGTTGGATGTTTGTTCAGTGCCATTAAAAGGTGAGAAAGAAAAAAAAACTCATGAATTTTCCAGCAGTGTTTATTAAAGGCTATAAATTATAGTTGGCTAGACCTCAGATAAACAATGAAAATGAAAAGGTGAGAAAGCTATCATGATACCATTGGACGCTTCCAAATGAGAATTCTTGCATAGACTGAAAATTCTCAAGCAGGCTTGAGAGGTCCTTTTCCATTTCCTTTTCCCACATCAATCTAAACACCAGTATTTTTGTATAAATTACAGGTTTGGGCTTCAGCAGCAATGCAAGCAGAGTCTGGATTATTCTTCATACTCCAAGTTCTGTTTATGACAATTTCTTGTTTTATCAGTAAGAACCTATTTTCCAAGTATTCTTAAATTTTTAGGATTATTAGTTAGTCAGTATGTCCATTTCTGAGTCCATGGATAGTATTTTCTCCATTCAAGACTGGTCTTTGACTCAACTGGGTGTTAAAAACATATTCAAGACCCCCCCATAGCCTCAACTGCAGGCATTTCTTAACTGGGGGCAAAACTAAAACAAGGTAGTTCTCATCATTAATCTAAGGATAATACATAATGCACTTGGGAAGTGGTAATTATCCCAGGAAGGGCAATTTGCTCAGCCAATTATCATCCTGAAAATGACCTTGAAAGAAACATATTGATCTTATGGGGCTTGGGGTCTGTGAATGTATGAGTGGGAGGGAGGGAAGAAATGAAACCTATTACAGAAATCAAAAGGAAAAATAAACCTCTCAAACTTTTATGCAAATTTAGGAGGGGGGCAGCTGGGTAGCTCAGTGGAGTGAGAGTCAGGCCTAGAGACAGGAGGTCCTAGGTTCAAACCCGGCCTCAGCCACTTCCCAGCTGTGTGACCCTGGGCAAGTCACTTGACCCCCATTGTCCACCCTTACCAATCTTCCACCTATGAGACAATACACCGAAGTACAAGGGTTTAAAAAAAAAAGAAAGAAAGAAATTTAGGAGGATACATGTACTAGGCTTCAAAGAAAACCATTAACTCATAAAATTTAATCAAAAAAGGTTACAATTAATCACACTTAAGACAGGAGTCTCTTAAAATGTGGGCTGCACTTGAAGCTTCAGTCTAAAACAAATCACAACTTTATCTATCACTTAGCCTCAATTATGTAGACAGAAATTCCTACATCAATAGCAGCTTGAGCCAGTGGGCCAGACCCATCAAAATAAGACAACTGGCTAATGAAAAATTAGTCAGCTAGGACTCACTTCAGTGTGTTGATGGGCCCAGCATATAGTAAATAGTTGATTGACCCTCCGAGTCCCAAATCAAATTCCATATCTTCCATTAAACTTTTCTTGATCTTTCAGATCAGATGTCAGTAATCTCAGAATTCCTCTGAGTCACCAAGCCCTTTTGTCCTTCCCTTTTTGTTCTTTTTTTATTTTACCTTGAATTATAGATATTTATCTATTAAACTGCAATCTCCATAAGGACAGGAATTTGTCATATGTCTTCTTGGTATTTTCTGCAGTCCTTGAATGTTTCTTGCTCAACAAATATTCGTTGAATGGAATAATAAACAAATTTATGACAAATTAGGGTCATGGTATATTCCTAAGAGAGGAGGGATAGTTTCCCTTTTCTATTCAGCCTTTAAAAAGACTTGCAAAGAGGAAATACCAATGAAAAGCCCCCCTTGTGCTTGAATTTTTTAAATATTTAAGGGAGATTTTTACACCACTAGAAAAGCTCAAAGCATCCCAAAAAGCCCAGATAACTAGCTGACTTCCTACCAATAGCAGGTAGGGTCTTCTGGCAGTACCCAAAAAGAGATGTTGCAACCAAAATATCAATAGCTGTCAATCTAATGGGAAGTTTCAGTTAAATAGGATTTCAGGACAAAGCATCTTCAGACTCACACACTGAAGTTATGAACACAGCTTTTCATTCCCCAAAACACACTGGATTCAGCCTCTTCCATAGAAAACTAATAGCAGTTGGCATCTGCCACCTAAATAGTTCAAACCCTCTAACTTATCCTCATAGACAGCATCCTCTTCCCTACTTCCTTTTTGCTCAAGAAATTCACTGCAAAATTATTTGTGGACAACTGCATTCAGTTGAAAGTCCTGGAACAATCAAAAAGAAACAATACACCTTAGCATCATTAGAATTCATATTATACCCCATCAAGAGAAAGCAATACATATAATTCAAAAATAAATAAGACAGCTGCTCCATACTTCCATAAGTGACCTTATTATATTATATTCCTAAAAGTCAAAATGAGCCAGTCCAAAGAAGTTTCCTATCACCACGATAGGTACGAATCAACAAATTCATATTCAATAAAGATTTATTAAACCTTTACTGTGTGCTAGGCACTCTATGCTTGCTCTCAAGGAGCTTATAATCTAATGCCGGAGGAAGAGACATATAGACAAATAAACCATGATTCTGGAAGAATGAGGTAACTACAGAGAAGTAAAAGCAAAGGGCTATGAGAAATTTGAGGAGGAAGAGATTACCTTCAGATGGATTACCACTAGATACCTCCAAGTGGTCTATTTCCTTAATAGAGTCACAGGCATTATCACATATCCTTCAATTACTTCCTAGTTAACATAAGACAAATGTATTCAGGAAAATTGGAAATTTAGAGAAAAGGGGGAAATTATTCAACATATCTCAAAGGCCCTTTGTCTAAACATAATTTCTCAGAAATTAGGCTCAATGAATAGTAGCAAGCCTGGTCAAGCAAATTTATTCATCAATAATAATTATGATTTTTTAAAAGAACATTATCCAGGGCATTAGATAAATCTAATGTATTTTATTGTGCAACACAAAATATACATGAACTTTATTATAGAATACAATCACTTCCTTATTAAAAGTGAAAATTAATTATAGATTTACACTTTCTGGCATTTATTCATTGATTGTCAAACAAAAAAATTTTCACATAAAGAAAATAACTTTTATTAAAATATTTCAAATTTTACATTTTCAAAATTACAAATCAACCAATGTCTCTGTGAAGGGGTGTGTGTGTATGTGTTGTGTGGAGTGGAGGAATATGTCAGAGGAAATAGGTATGGTAAATATTATCATTTTATCTCATTCCTTTTTTACTAGAAATTCTGAATGATTTCCTTATATTAAGATTCTATTTGTCTATGTAGTATTATGCTATATTATACAAATGATATGTTATATAGACACGTAACATGTCTATATAATATATTATTTTGTTGCATACATTTTGAGACATGTAATAGAAGTATTTTTAAATGTATATCTCATGTGGTGCCTATTATTTATCAATTTCAACTTCTTATGTGAACTTGAATATATATTTGATTACCTTTAATCTCTAATTAGAAAAGAAAAGGACTTCTGATATTTTGTATTTTTAAACAAAAATGATATCAACCGAGAACATGCTAAAGCTATTTTTAGAAAATAGCTAAGACAAATCAAAGCCAATTTATTTCACTAGATTTCAGAAATAGACGAAAAATTCAAACTGAGAGGATGATGTTTAGAAAGATCATTCTTTCATTTCATTCTTCTGTTATGTCTCATGTCAGAGACTAGGGGGAAGATGAGGGTGGAGGAAGGAGGAGTAAAGAACAATATGTGTTGTTTTGGTTTTTGTTGTTTTTTTTTAAAGAGTTATCACATTCCATTCCAGTGTCTAGTTTGAATTGAGTTGTTCCTTGGGCTTCTTTGACATCCATATCTCCACCAGATAACATAGCTTTTGAAACAGCTAAAAATTGTTTAGCAGGGAGTGTGAGGAGGCTTCCAGAGGCTGCAGCTGGGCATCTGGGAGAAGAGGGAGCGAAGGCTTCTAGGTCTCCCTCATTTATCCCTCCCTGCCTCCACACATACATACACACCACATACCAAGGAACACCCTCAATGGAATCTTTGTATTTGGGAATTGGAAATGCAAATGGAAAAGGAAGAGGAGCTCTCATCCTAATTGGGGAGGCAAAACATTGAACAGGTTTCAGCTATAAGTCAGATGGAAAAGTCCCATGATCTTTAGGGTACAATAGCAAAACAGATGTGAATGCATCCTCTTTAATACCATTTCCACTAACAAAATCATATTGGTTTTAGATGTTGAGCCATTTGACAGAGCTGAGGATTTGGATGGTAAAAACTCTTCTTTTCCCCTTCCAGTAGCTGTGACTGCAGCACCCACAGAAGCAGTTGCCAGGCTGTGCCTTCACAAGGGTCACTTTCCAAGAGATAATAGCTATGGGGGCCTGGGGGGCAAGGTGGGGGGCAGAAGGGCTAGCATTTCAGGGCTCTCCAGTTTACCTACCAGATGATGTCAGTTGTAAGCATTTGGTGTTGGTGGTACTGAAGAAAGTGGGTCCCTTCTATATAGTGGCAGTCCCATCAGTGATGGCTATGAGGCTCAAGCTGAAAAAGGGCCAGTAGCAAAGGGTGCTGCTATTGGAGTCAGACTTGGGCTGTCTCTATCTGGACAGAGAGGAGGTAGTGGTCAAAGTGGTAGTGGTTTGACTTGCTCACCTGCCACCTCCTGTTTCTTCCTCAGGGCAAGGTAATGTTTCAGCAAAGTACTACAGTGAAGCTCAGAGAAACTCCCTTTCATAGGCAGATAAATGCTATATAAATGAAAATTTCAATACATTTTTCTCTGTGAAGTTAAGAATCTGATTCCTAGGAAAAATATGCTTGCAGTGAGAAGACAGGAAAGGATTCAGAAAAAGGAAGATAAAAAATGAGTAGAACTTACTATCCATTTTTGTCTTAGATAAATGAGGGAGGAAAGGAAAAGGGGGGAAATTTTTTTTAACAAACTGACTGACTTATTTGCTTGGTAAAAGAATTAAAAATGCTGAGTCTATCCCTTTGCACAGTGCCTGGTACATATTAAATATGCTTAATAAATACTTTTGCAGAGGGCAGCTAGGGAGGGGGCTGACTGGTAGAGAGCCAGGTCTGGAGTCAGGAGGACCAAGATTTAAATCTGTCCTCAGACACTTCTAAGCTCTGTGACTCTGGGAAAGCTGCTTAACCCCTATTGTCTAGCCCTTACCATTTTTTTGCCTTGGAACCAATACTTGTATCAATTCTAAGGCAGAAAGTAAGACGGGTTTTTTTTAATGTTTTTTCAACTGGAAGCACTTATTTATAAAAGATTAAAGAGATTCAATTTCAAGAGAAAGGAGTATTTGTATCTCATCCTTTTTCTCACAGAAGAGATTGAGAATCTGCCTTCTTTAAGCCCTAATCAGCATTAGTGGGAAAATCATACAATTTATCCTTGGTACATGAATGAAAGAGATCAGCCTCCGTGGCTCTATCTCCAGTTGATGGCACAAGAAATAACAGTGGGTTGTTTCCATAATTAAAATTTGAACCTAAGCCTGGAAACCATTCAACTTTGTGCCTCAGGGCAGATCCTTCACAGGCATGGGATCCAGACATTGATTCATCTACCCAAACAAATGGCAAAGTGAAAAAAGCACCAACCATCATCCAATGCCACCTCCCTCGAGTGAGGCATAGATCAGTGTAGAAGTTTTACATGGTCCTGTGAGGACCTATCTTGTCCAATAGTCATGTCTTTAAGGCAGGCACAGGGAACAAAATGGTGCTGATGAGAATGGATGAGTCTTTCAAGACATTTGATGATTTCATAGTCAGGGACAGCAAGGCTGGTAATATTTAGGCCCAACATCCGTGAAACCACCTCCCTGAAATCCACCAGCTAAAATACCAAAAAGAAACAAGTTATCATAAGTGGTTAAAAAAGACATTGAAAATGCAAAGAGAGACATAAACTCTGTTCAAGGATTGTGCAAAAATAAACAAAATAAATGTACTGAACAAATTTACCCTTAAACAAATTGATGAAGATAAAATTTGCTTTTAAAATATCTTTTCCTTTTTCCTATTTTCTTTTTTTAAAAACAAACTCATCATTAGTCCAATTCTCCCTCTCAACTCTCACACTACAACCCCAAGTTAAAACAAACAAACAAACAAAAAAAACCAAAGATGCATGGTCAAATAAAATAAATCCCCGCATTGTTTGTATCGAAAAATGTGTCTCATTTTACACAGTGAGTCCATCATCTCTCTGGCAGGAGGTGGGGGCTGTTTCATCATTGGTCCTCTGATGACTCATCACTGCAGTGATGAGAGTTGTTAAGTCTTAAAATTGTTCTATTCCCTTTTTCACTGGCTTTTCCCCTCACCTGCTAATTGTCAGGTCTTTGCCTTAGTCCACTGGCTCAACTTCCTCTCATGGTAATCGCACTGAAGAGCTTCAGACTTTTTCTAAGCTTTACATCAAAATCTCTGCCAAGAGTTATGAGGAAGGAGAAGGAGGGAAGATTCCTTGACCTGTGATTTCATTCGTGAGGAAACTCCTATGAAAGTGAGCAGCAACTTCTCTGCAATGATTGGTTAAATGGTGGCTCACATAGCCAGTATGGGTCAAAGGTAAAATGTGAACCCAAGTCCTCCTGATGCTAAGACTATCTATTGACTCTGCCAGGCTGACTCTTTTGATCTCATTAGATAAAAACTAAATAAAATTATCATGTTCTAGTACATAATAAAATTCTAGAAAAGAACATCTCATTAGATAAGAACTAAACAAAATTATTATGTTCTAGTATATAATAAAATTCTAGAAAGGAAAATTTCATTAGATAAGAACAAAATAAAATTATTGTGTTCTAGTACATAATAAAAGTCTAGAAAAGGAAGTTAAAAGGAAACCATCTGAGCACTTGGAAAGGGCCCTGAACTTAGGGCTGGAAGGAACATTAGAGACCATCTGGTGCCATGTCCTCATTTTACAGGTGAGGAAGAAGAATCATACTGTGGTTATGTAATTAGAAATCTCGAACCCTTGGACTTCATCTCTCAGAATCCTTTTCCCTTCATCCCTGAGTTGCATGCTTACATTGTTTAGATAAGTTTGCTGTCACTGCGCCCTCTCTTTTCTCTTCTCTCACAATCCCAACTGGGTTAATTCCCTCCTTACTCTAGCTTTTTTATTTTCCTTTACTTCAAGTAATTATTAATAAATCTTATTAAATATAATACTTGGAGATATTATATATTAATTTTTAAGCTTACTTGGCTGATTTTCCAAAGGTTACTACACAGGAAAAAAGTAATTTCAAATACAGTGATTGTTACCAGGCAGCATGGATTCACTAAGAGTAAATCATGGGGTAGCAGGTAGCACAATGGACAGAGTGCCAGGCCTGGAGTCAGAAGGACACATCCTACCTGTTGAGCCTGGGCAAGTCAGTCTGCCTAGCTCTCATCACTCTTCTGTCTTAGAACTGATACTAAGGCAGAAGGTAAAGATTGGATGTTTTTTTTTTAAGCAAGTCTTACTTAACTAACCTCGTTTGTGTGTCTGTGTGTCTGTGTGTATTTTTAAATAGTTATTAAGCTAATTAAAAGACTAGTGAATAATGAATTAATATCAACTTAGAGGTCTCTGTCGCAATACCTCAGAGCTCTGTCCGATGATGTTCAATATTTATTTATTCAACAAGCATTTATTAAGTGCCTACTGTTGTAGGTATTAGGAATATGAAGACAAAAACAATGACTGGAACATGTTGAATATTTATTAAATGCTAAGTAACTTAACTTATTTCTATTGGGGAGGGAAAACAAGATGTATCTAGAGAATACAATGTAAAATACACACCAAGTAGATATGAAGTAGTTTCCAGGAACAAGCCAGCTAAAAACTGAGGGCACCATAACAGGCTTTCGAGTTGCCAAGGCTTGTTGATTCTTCTTCCACATCTCTTGTAGCTGCCCCCCTTCTCTCTACTAGCATGGCTACATCTTTCATTCAAGCCCTAATCATCACTGATCCGGACTTTTGGACTAACCTCCTAATGTGATTTCCTGCTTTCATTCTCGACCATCTCCAATTTATCCTCCATTCAGCTGCCAAAGTGATTTTTTTTTTCTAAAGCATAAGTTAAACCACAGTACTCCCCCGCCCAGTAAACCCCTGTGACTCTCTGTTACCTCTAAGATCAAATACGAACTCTTCCAAAATACCTTTCCAGCTGGATTATGATGCATTATTTCCTTTGACACACATGATGCACCAACCAAAACAACCTTCTTGCTGTTCTGCTTACAAGACTTTCCATATTCTGTCTCTGAACCTTTGTACTGGCTGTCCCCCCTCCCCAGTGCCTGGAATGCATTCTCTTCTCCCTTCTCCCTTCTTCACAAAATTCCTTGTTTCTGTTGAATCAAAGTTTGAGTCCCACCTTCAACAGGAAACCTCCTGTAACCTGCTTCCCTCCCCAGTTGCTAACGCCTTCTCTTTTAAAAAAAAAAAAATTATCCCTGACCCGGGACACTTACTAGCTGTGCAATACCTAGGGCAAGCCTCCAAAATAAATAAATAAATAAATGACCTTCTGATAATAATAAATAATAATAAATAATTTTTTGCCTCTAAAATAAATAGAAGTGAATAAATAAATGAATGAATAAATAAATAAATGGATGTGAATAAATGAATGAATAAATAAATAGATGTGAATAAATAAATGAATGAATAAATAGATGTGAATGAATGAATGAATGAATAGATGTGAATAAAATGAATGAATGAATAAATAAATAGATGTGAATGAATGAATGAATAAATAAATAAATGACACACACAAACATGCATATGCTTACATGTATCTATCTGTGTACACTTACATTCACACACATACACATATGTTGTGCATACGGATAATCATGTATATATAACGTATAGGTATTGTGTATGTGTCTAGGCAGCGAGGTAGCACAGTAGATAAAGTAACTAGACCTGGAATCAGGTTTTCTGAGTTCAAATCTGGCCTCAGGTATTTCCTAGTTGCACCACCCTCCTGGCCTCAGTTTCTTCCTTTGTAAAATGAGCCAGAGAAGAAAATGGCAAACCATTCCATGATCCTTGCCAAGAAAATCCCCAAAAGGATCATGACTAAAACAACCGAACAATGGCAACATGTGTGTGTGCACATGTGTATTAGTACAGGTCTACTGTGTGTATATGCATATATATTTTGGCTCTCTCTTCCTTTGTGATGTGACTCTCTTCATGGCCTCTCCCTTAGCTCCTTCCTTTCTGATTTCTTTTCAGACTAGGCAGGTGGCAAAGAGGTAATAATAGCTCTTCGGGTCACTGCTTCCTCCCACACAGTGATTAGCTCATTTTGATGCGCAAAGAAACCCAAAGGGATGCTTTCTCTCTGTTCTGAGAAACTAAAGACTTTTCTCCTTTGAATAGGAGACCTCATCCAGAATTCTTCCTCTCCAAGATACTGTAACCTTAAATCTCTTTTCTGTCTGAATCCTTTGCAGTTTATCCTCAGTTCTCTATCCAAAGCACTAGTCTACACAGCTTAACAATTAAGCAATAGTTTAATAACAAAGATTTAGGCAAACTCTGAAGACTGGCCTTTTGCTAGGTCCTAGCACATAGAAGGGACTCCATAGCTGACCACTGATTGGCACCCCCTACATATCAGAAAGTTTCTATGTGCCTAATAGCTGGTACAGTCAAAGTTACTCTCTCCTCCCAAGAGCCCTGGAAAACAAAGGGGTATGAGAAAAACTTTTTCCCTGGGCATAAGAACAGTAATTCTCCAGAATAGACATGTCCCTACCCTAGATCACTGATCTAGGAGATCCCTATCACTTCCACTACTGTTTAGCTCTGCCTCAGCAGCTCTGGTTCCCCTACTTTCCCTACCGACAAAGTCTGAACATTAGCCCTCTACTTGTTCTCTCCATATGGCTGTGGACAGCCACCATCCCTTGCCCTGCCCCTTTTCCAGCAGCACTGCCAAAGTCAAGTTGGGGGATTTCCTTAGCATACCCCAAAAGTACTGTGGCTTCGGGAAAATTCCTATACTCTATCCTCCTCTTTTACCCCAACCCATCAACTCACACCGGCTTCTAAGAACAAGTGGTTATATCTTTAGTTACTTATGTCTTTAAGTTAATAATAATTTGTATACTTAGATGATCATCATATGATGAACAATGATCCAGAAATGAAGACTAAAAAGGAGTAGCTAGACAAGCAGGAGAACCAGGAGAGAGAAATTTCACAAAAATCCAGGTATGAGACTATCTAGGAGCGAGGGGTAATTAGCAGTGTCAAATGTTGCACACAAGCTAAGAATGAGGACTTAGTCAAAGTCTTAGAATTTGGAAATTAAAGACTATTGGTAACTTTGGAGCCAGTAGTTTTAATTGAATATCAAAGTAAAAAATCAGATTATCAGGAATTAAGACATGATTAGAAGGCAAGAAAGTAGAGAAAATGGACATAACTTTTTCTAGGAAGTCATGAAAAGGAGGAGAGATATATGATAATAGCTTGATGAGGTGGTACAATCAACTGAAGGATTTTTAAGGATGAGTGATCTGGACATGATTATGAACAAAATAAAAGAAGATAATAAGAGCTTGCATAAAATAAGGAGAAATTTCAAGCTGAAAGAGGAGATGATCAAAAGGACAAACTCAAAGGAGATAGGAACAACTTAAGGACAAAAGCAAAGAAATTAACATCAGCAAAGAGAACAGCTTATGGAAGTGTTTGATGGCATATTTATCACACTTGTGGATAAGATGAAACTGCTGGGGATACAGTGGATGATAAAATAAGGATCCAAAGGTGGTTACAAATTATAACAAAACTAGCAAAATTAAATTCAATTGGAAAAAATATAAAGTTCTGCACTTGAATTCATAATTCAGCTGCTCAAGTACAGTATAGGGAAAATACAGCTAGAAAATATGAAAAAGACCTAAGGGTTTTAGTGGACTAAAAGTTTCACATGAAACACCAGACAATGAAATAGCCTATCCTAGCTAACAGAATAAAGTTATACCCCATTGTTTCATTGTGGCATGGGATAATTCTGGGCTCCCAAAAGCTATATGTATAGAACTTAAGTTATAATTGATTCCACCAAAATGGAAAGGTTTCCAATACAGATGTTATAACAGTCTATGTCTGGTATCTAAGAGACAACTCAGCTAACTATTAAAAAAAAGGCAGATTGGTAATCCAAATAAAATACTATATTATCCATAGTGAAGGAGGCAATAATTCTTCTGTATCCCAAATCTAGTCAGTTCTGTTTGTTTCTGGGTGCCCCATTTAAAGAAACAGGCAAGACAGTGATATAATTAAGGAGATGAAAGGACTCAAAACTCTGAAATAGGATTGGGTAAGGAAACTGGGGATGTTTAGTTTGGAGAAGATTTATATGAGGCATGATAGCTCTGTTCATATACCTTAAGGGCTGTCGTTTTGAAGAGATATTGAGTTTATTTGCTTGATCACAGACAATATAGAAATACAGTTTGATGATACAACTAAATCTTATAAGGAACAAAAGAGGGGTTTGTTTAAAGGCATCAATGGGAATATGTATGGGATATATCAACCAGTTTAGAATATTTTTAAGATGCATACAGAATATAAAAATAAGGCAGGTAACTAAGGATAAATAAAAACAATGGCATGGTACTGTAAAAACATATCAAGAAAACTAAGGCTTAGAATGATTTGAGGCTATTGAAGAATACTAAAGATATATCTTTCTGATCTTCAAGATGAAGGTCAAAGAAGTGATAGAAATACTGAAGTAGATGGAGTGATTATAGTGAATAATGGAAAGAATGCTGAACTACTCATCTCCTATTTTGCTTCTATTTTTACATAAAATAAAGCAATGTTGAGAATGGAAGTATAACAAAAACAATTAACAAACCATTAAAATCCAAAATAAGCCAAGATATGTAAGGCACTACCTGGTTGGCTTCAAGTCATCAAGGCTAAATAAACTATATCTGAGGGTTCTGAAAGAATAGATATGGCTGCTAAGTAATAGCTGGTGGTCTTTGATAGAGGTGTCATAAGACTGAAAATGTTGACCTTATTTTCAAAAAAAAGACAAAAATCACTTCAAACCATAAGCAGATGAAAGCAATTTTAGTTCCTGAAAAAATACAAAGAAAGTATTATTGAAAGAGATAGTGAGTATTTAGAAAGGAAAGCAATGATGACTAAGAGCCAATATTCATTCATCAATAACAGCTTATGCCAGACTTACATCATTTCTTTTTTTGACACAATTACTATACTAGTGAAACTGCCATAGATAATAGCATACCTTGATTTCACCAAAAATTTGATAAAATTTCTCATGATACCTTGCAGATGAGATGAAAATGTATGGGCTACATGAATAATACAGATAAATGGATTCAAAATTGGTTGCCTGGATTTGAGAAGAATGATTAATGGATAGATGTCAACCTGGAGAGAGATAACTGGTGGCAGTCCCCTACTGTCCTGTTGTTCAATATTTTAATTAGATTTCACATAAAACTTAAAATCCAATGCTATATTACAGACAACTAATAGTTTGTCCTGTGTGCATAGTTGTTAGATTTTTGAATAAGTATGGATCTTGTTTAAGAGGTTCTGTAATCCACCTGGGCTTAATTTAATCATCAAAATGTTATTCCATATCAGGAATTTCTGGAGAAGTTCAACACCTATAAGGAATTCCTTTTTAACTTAGATTATCTTGGAACTTCTCCAGTATTTGACAAATATACATCTCCTCATTTTATGTCTTGCTTGACAATAATCAAAACAAAGCTATTTATTTTCTTTTAAGGAATCCAGTTTTATTTTGAAATATGCTTGGGACATATTTTGTTTGAGAAAATGCCTTAAAGTAGTGTTTTTTTTAATCATGACAAGTTTTTGTTTTAATAGTCAATAAGCAGGGTGGTATCTTGCATTCTCTACAAGTTTCAGTTACTCATATGATGATAAAGTGTCTACTGTGTAATATCACGTGCAAAATCTTGACTCTTCCTTTCAAATATCATTTAGGATACTTCAATGTGTGTACTGATTTTTCTAATAAAAATTTATATATGAGAAATAATTGTCTGGGTTGCCTTATTTTGGTAAAAAAAAAAACTTGGATTTTTTTCTCACATTTTTGGTATCTTTCCCTCATTTAAATACCTTAAAATTTAATTCCTCAATGATCATGACTTACTGCACTTCTACATATACTTGGGGTTTTGTCTAGCTGCTTCTCCCATCTTTGTTTTTTCCAATTTCTACATTTCCACTTCTCTAAGAGCAACATATGGGACTGTAATGTTAGTGTACAAATGTGACGGATCTGCTGTCATCAATGGTCAGTTTTTTCAAAGTAATAAATAATCAAAGTACCTAGTATCAAGTAATCTATCAAAAGTAATCAAAGTAATAATTATGTGAGTATCAAAGTAATAGTTAATGTGAGAATTTAAGACACCACAGTTAGTCAGAAAGGGAAATATTTAAAGAACAAGAACATTTACACCACATATGGTACCATCTACTCTGTCTTTAGAGGGTCTATTCTTGTACAAAACAAAGCAGAAGCAAATGAGCCAAAAGTACATGGGAGAAATGGCACCACATCAATTATGCCCAAGTTTCTGAGAAAAATTAGATTACAGACTTTTGAGCTGGAAGGTATCATCCTTTCTAATCTACTCATTTTACAAGTGGGATAACTAAAGCCCTAAAGAGGTAAAGGGGCTTACATGAAGTCTCACAAAGGACTCTCCATAAAAGAAGGCCCCCAAATTGAACATAGATATATTCATTCAAAGTTCAGGATTATTACCATTTTGCAACACAAACCAGAATTTGAGGGGAGGGGGTAATTTTTATCCCACAGAATAAACATCCATTAGCTAAGGAAAACTTCTACTCATAATCTCATCTTTCCTACAACTTGTTCATAAGTACCAAGCTTTAACTTCCAGAAATTTAGACTCTTCCTTAGTACTGAATCTCAGGGAGGAAAAAAATATTTCCTCAAATTCTTCTTTTCTTCCTTAACATGGATCAGACTCTATTTCTGTTGCTTCCCTTCTCCTCAAAGCAGAGACTCTACCTGCCCAATATCAGCAAAAGAACTTGAATCAGCCATAAATAAAGAAGCCCTCCCCTCTCCACAAAAAAGCTCCAGGTCCAGATGGACTTACAAGTGAATTTTACCAAATATTTAAGAAACAGAAATCCCCATACTGTCTCAAACATGAGTAGAAAAGGAGCCAACTAAGAGAAAAAAGAAAAGAAAAAAAGCACTAGGCTCAGTGTCCATTCAATGCCCTTTGCAGCTCTAGAAAGATGGAGCGATGAAAGCCAAAAACAATAGGGGTCAGGCTGCCCAGTACATGTTTCTTTATGAGACTGACCTCCTGATGTAGCTGCCAGATAAACTCTCCTACTTGTAACTAACAAGTGAATGAGTCCCTCTCTTTTTTTATGGTGTACATATGTTCTTGGTCTTCCATTCATTTTCTGTGCCACTGTTTGAGACTTTGTGGTCCATTTCCTTCAACAGATCCATATCAGAGATAAGTCTCCCCTCTTGATGTTGGCGTACTAGTTAATTTTTGAAAATCCTAAGCAATCTCAGGAATGATACAAATGGTGGAGATAGTTATAGATAATATTTAAGTTTGGTCAAAGGCCCTACTTAACTTTTAAAAGGTTTTCGTTGTCCAGAAAGCATTTCATGACCCTTAAAACTATAAATATGAGTTCCATTTCCTATATCACAGGTCTGTCTCAAGGACTTGTAAACCTTTATGTGCTAGAGAAATGCATTTTTAAATCATTACTCCCAGAATCTCACCTCATGAAATTTGGTGAAAACTCTTAGCAAAGTAAAATTTATATGCAAATAAATGAATAAATAAATGAATGAATGAATGAATAAAAGAGGAGAAAACAATAAATATGAGAAGTTCAGTCATTTTCAGTCATGCCTGACTCTTCATGATTCCATTTGGGATTTCCTGGCAAAAATATGGGAATGGTTTGCCATCCCCCTCTTCAATTCATTTTACAGATAAGGAAACTGAGGCAAACAGAATTAAGTAACTAGCTCAGGGCCACACAGCTAAGAGACTGGAGTAGTTTGACATTTCCTTCCCCAGCTCATTTTACAGATGAGGAAACTGAGACAAAAAGGGTTAAGTGACTTGCCCAGGGTCACAGAGCTACTAAATGTCTGACGCCAGATTTGAACTTAGAAAAAAGAATATTCCTGACTCCAGGCCCAGGTCTCTGTCCACTGTGCTACCTACCTGCCTAAATATAAAAAGTAGTGCAATTTAAAAAAATAATTAATAAGAGCTATATAATAATAATAATAAAATTAAAATAAATAATGAGAAATTATTTAATTAATTGGTGATGAATAATAATAAAATAAATATTATTAAGCTCTTGCTTTATATGATGCATCCTCTATGGTTCATATAGCCAACAAATGTATACATACCTGCTTCTCTCTTTTGGTTGTTTCTTCCAATGTGCTCTTCAGTGTTTTCATTTCACTGGTAACAACATCTAGCATGGTTCTAGCCCTCTCTTTATCCTCCTTTGCTTCATGTTCAGTTATATCCAGCTCTGACTTAATAGAAATCAACTGTTTCTCCACCTTCTCCTTCATCTTCTCCAATTTACCCCTGGATTTGTTTAGGTTTTCTATGGTTTTGGTCTGTTCCAGGGTTTTAATCTACAGAGTCAAAGATTTTAGTCAGAGAAATAGACCATTTAAGTCATAAAAACTGCATAAACAATTCAAAGCAGAACTCATCAGAGCCCACTTAGTAAAATGTTTTAAGAGACCAAATACAAGATCCAGAAACAAGAATTTAACTCCCAAATTTTTTAACACAAACTTCACAAAATATGCCAACTAAACAACCTCATTTTAGTAAAGTTAATATCTCAAAAACAAGCATGTTAGACTACTATTGATCAGAGTCAATGAGACCCAACTTGGTTCAGGAATTAGGTAAGAATGTGGAAATTCTGCTATTACCGTCTTGTAAAATTGTAGAAGTCAGTGAAAATCACTATATTTCAACTTCCTCATATATAAACCTCCAAAATAAATCTGGTTCCAAGAATAGTCAAAAACATAATATATTATATGTAAAATATGTATATGGTGTATTCCCCCATATGTTGTCTCTGTTGGCATACTAGAAAACAATTTATAGATCAACAAAATAGTATAAGTGACTCATTATATATGTCTCAGGCTTGAAGCTAAAGCCAAATGAGAAATAAGGAGGAATAAGTGCCTCAATGGGTGCAATTATGAATTTTTCTTCCCTGGAACTTATTATATAATGCCTTATACTCCACCAATATCAATTCCCTTCAGCAAGAAGTAGGAACACAATAGCTAGGTCAGGTCGGATGGTGTGATGATGTATTGTGCATTATGCCTTTGGAGTTTAATGCAGTTTTATATTTTACCTACTATTTCAGAATTAACCATTTGGTTGGTGATTATCCCTCAACCCATTGCTCCAGGACTCAGAGGACCAAGAATTAAACTAACTGTAAAGACCAAGAGAATATATTCTTTAGTTGCATATGATGGTGACTCCTACGTGATTATTATCATTTTTAATCATTCTATGAAGGAACCTTAAGACGTACGCTTTTATTACCAATGAGAGGACTAAGCCTCTGTGGCTTTAATGAAAATAACTGAGAATACAAAGACAAAACTGCAACAAACTCATGGAGCTTATAACCTACTAGGAAGATCATAACACATACAAAAATGAGTAATAACAAAATAATGCAAAATAATTTCAATAATAGCTAATGCTAAGTTTTTTACAATTATTATCTCATTTGCTCCTCACAACAACCCTAGGGGGTTATTATTATCCCTTCACATTTACATATGAGGAAACTGAGGGAAATAGAGGTTAAGGGAAATGTCCAGGGTCACAGAGCTGGTGAGTTGTCTTGGGCCAGATTTCAACTCTTCAGTTTTACTTCAGACTCAACACTATCCACTGTGCCACCTAGGGAGATAACACTAATGAAAGGAGATATCAGGCCATGTGGAAGGGGGCAAAAAGGCTGAGCCCTGAAGAAAGTTAGGTAGGGAGGAGAGAGGGAATTCCAGAGAGAGAAAACCATGTATTTAAAAGATATAGAAGTAGATCACGAAATGACATGTACAAGGAACAGCTCAAAGGATAGTTTGGAACACGATATGTGTGCAATGAGACTGGAAAGCAGTCAACTTGTTTGCAATGTTAAGTGCCAAGATTCTATGTTTTATCTTAAGTGGCAATAAAAGACAGTCTTGGCAGGATACCCGGATTTCCTCTCTAAGCCAAGACTCCAGGATTGCAATCTGAGCCATTCACATCATTGGTAAGGAGAAGCTGGATTTTGGAGAGTCCCCGGTCCCTGAGAAATGGAAAGAATATCACATGGTCTAGAATGCTGTCGTGACATGAGTAGGTTGTAGAATGTGCCTAGAGGACTACTGACACCTACCCACCTCCATAATTCTAAACCAAATTTCCAAGATAATTCCAAACATTATCTCTTTAAAGGACTTCCAAGGAGATGGCAGAGTAAAAAAATTAAAGTAGCAAACTCTGCCCTCCCACAGATTTAAAAATATCCTTATCCATCTTGAATGAAGTATGTATCTTAATAAATTTTAAATCCATAAATATAATTTATTTACTAGATTTAATAGTTGAAATAATGAGATTGAGATTTCATGCTTCTAGACCATGCCAAAAAGAAAATTACAAAGGATATGTCAAATTTATTATTTATAGCATTATGCTCAAATGGTTTAAATTCTCCTACCAAAAAAAATTAAAGAATGGATCAAGTTATAAAATCCAGCATTAAGTTGTTTATGTAATATAAAAAAAAGCTATAGCTCAATTAAAATTAAAAGGTTGATCTAAATTTAAATAAGGAACTGTAAATTCTAAAAAACGAAGGTAGTAGTAATGATATCTGATAAGGAATTAAACTTTAAAAATATCGAAAGAGAAAAGGACATTGCATAATGATAAAGGAAAAATAATAAATATATAGAAACTCTCAATTTCCATGAACTAAACAATTTGTACATTTTTTTAATTAAAACTCTTACCTTCTGTCTTAGAATCAATACTGGGTATTGGTTCTAAGGCAGAAGAGTGGTAAGGGCTAGGCAATGGGGGTTAAGTGACTTTCCCAGTATAATACAACTGGGAAGTATCTGAGGCCAGATTTGAACCCAGGACCTCCCATCTCTGGGACTGGCTCTCAATCCACTGAGCCACCCAGCTGCCCCCTTTACTTTACATTTTTTTTTAAAGATTATCAACTATATGAGAAGAAGAAAATATAAAAATATAATAATAGTAGGGAATCTCAACACTTCAGAACATGATAGATCAAATAAAAACATTCATAATAAAGAAATCACTCGTTTGTCTACTTACTTAATATGTTGCAATTACTAATTACATGCAGAAAACTAAGTAGCAGAAGAAGAAAATACAGTCTTTCCAGGATACATGGAATGCTCACAAAAACCGATCATGTTATAGGTCAGAGAGAGACACTAAATGTTCAAAAGAGTAGAAATTATCCATACTTTATTTTCAGATCATAATATAATAGAATTAAATAATACTAATAATAATAACAAAAAAATTATAAAACTACATGACTGATAAAAAGTTTCTTAAAAATGTTTGGATGGCAGAAATCATAAAATGATAAATTATTTAAAGCCAGTGACAACAATAACGCCACATATCCATGACTCTGGGTTAAAGCCAAAGTAATTTTAAGAGG
Organism: Gracilinanus agilis; assembly: GCF_016433145.1. Lineage (NCBI taxonomy): Eukaryota > Metazoa > Chordata > Mammalia > Didelphimorphia > Didelphidae > Gracilinanus > Gracilinanus agilis. Next base: position 413,503,676 of record NC_058133.1, on the reverse strand, counting down.
TAAATTTATATCACTTGGTATCTATATAATAAAAAGAAAATGAGAAAATATGTGAATTAAGATCAGATCACAAAAAGATTAAAAATGGTTATCAAGCAAAAGCTTGTTGGGTAATAGAGATAAATTTTTGATGTATAGATTGCACATATTGGATGATGGTGAAATTTTATTAGAGGGAGAAAGAGATTAACAAGTAGCCAAAATAAATATACAAGAAAATAATATTTGACAATTGAATTGGTAAATAAAACCAGGAGTTGGCTTTTTGAAAAAGCCAATAAACTGATGGTCCATTAACAAATTTCATTTTAAAAGAGACAGAAAAAAATTAAAAACAAAGTTATGAATGGAAAAAAACAAAATTCCCAGAATCCTCTCTGGTCTCAGCTGTCAGTAACAGGCTCCTTTCATCCCATCCCCCTTGCACAAATCCCATCCTTACACAATGCATGATTCTATCAATAAATTAAGAACATGGTTTAATAAAAAAAATCATGACTTATTTCTGCTTTTTAAAAAAATAAACTAAAAAACACAGAAATTAATGGATCTTTTCCCTAACATTGCTATTAATATCTATGTAAAACCAAGACCCAGAATTATTTGCAATGGGAATAAACTGTAGGACTTTCCAATAAAATGAGGAATAATATACTAATGTCCATTTTTCACTACTTTATTTTATATAATGCTATAAATGTTAGCCATAGTAATAATACAAGAAAGAGAAATTCAGACACTAAGCGTAGGTAGCAAGGGAAAAGATTATTGCATTTTGCTGATGAAATTGTGGTCCATCTATTGAACCCTAACAAGTCAAGAGAAATTAATTGAAATAATAACTTTAAAAAAGTGTCCAGATGTTAAATAAATCCAAATAATTCATTGTAATTTCTAAATATTATCAATGAAACTCATACAAAAAGTCTTGCAAAGCTAAAGATTTTAGCCATCAATGAAACCATTGACTACCACTGAAAGAAGATGGAGTGAAATGAGAAATTTGAATCAATCTGAATGAAAAGATTAAAGGAATCTATAATGAAAATGGATCAAACAAAATAAATATGAAAAATGTGAGCAAATCTATGTAACCTGCAAAGAATAATTTGAAAAGAATCAAATATTCCATGCTAGGAGAAGACTAACATTTCTGAGAAGTCTCATCTCGTTAGTCACTAGAGAATAAAGAACATTCATACACAAAGATAATGATGGAGGAGAAATAAAGATATCTTATAGGATCTAAGAAAGAGAGAAGAGAAAGAATTGAACTGATGAATCTGAGAATTCAAATAAAAGGGAGAAAAAAGAAAGTGGAAGCAGAGATTATGAATCACATTCACAGACTGGGTAGGCAAAGAAGACAAGCTACTCTATTTTTTAAATCTCACATTCTCTTAGGGTACAGAGAAAACATTTAATCAATGAAGCCACTGAAAAAGGCATCAGAAAGCTGGAGGGAGAAGTTAATAGGAAAGCACACTTGGAGTGAAAGGGGACTTTAGAGATCCTCTAGTTCAATTCATCATTTTACAGAAGAATAAGGCAGAGAGTAAGAGCATGGCTTCCTGAAGTTTGTGCAGGAAATGCGTGACAAAGCCTAGATTTGGACCATGGGGCCTACAGCACTAGACTTTGCTCCTAACACTGAACCAAGCTGCCCCTTCATGAATTAAAGTTTCTGGAAAAGGTCCTATGAAGGTTTTTCAAAGAAAAAGGAAAAAAAAATTGAAAGGGTAAGGAAAGTATAGATAACAATCTTATTTGGGTTAAGCAAATGAAAAGACAAGACTATTTTCTTTTGTAAGTCAGATCCTGTATAGAAGTCATCTGAGAGAACAAAGAAAAAAGTATTTCTAGGTAAATCTTGAGGGAAACGTGGGAGAGGGAAGAACTGAATTAATATTTCTTAGAATAATCCATAGGTAAAGATCACTCAGTCAAAAAATTGGACAATGGGAAAGTTATGGGCATTATAAAACACTTTATTATCTTGTCTAAGCAAAGAAATATTTTAAAAGAGATAATAAAAGCACAGCTAATGAATCTGGATTGGGATAGTGGAAAGGTAACATCTGTATGAAGAGAATGAGGTAGCTCCTTAAAGGACTGAGGGACTAAGAGAAGAAAGAGTAGATTAAGAGAAAAGAGGGCAAGAGGATAATAAAAGGGAGAGGTACTGAGAAGGAAGTACATATCAAAAAACAGGGAGTAAGGTGAGGGAATAAGGGAGGGACTCAGGATAAGTCTGAGGAAGTATAGAGCAAAAAGAAAGAAATAGAAGGAAAAACAGTAAGAAAAACAGAATGGAGGTAAATACACCACTGATAATTATGACACTGAATGTAAATGGTATGAATTCACCCATGAAACTAAAAATGGATAGCAGAATGGATCAAAAATCAAAACCTGACAATATTTTATTTACAAAAAGCACACATAAAAATGAGACACATATAGAGTAAAAATAAAGGTCTAAAACAGAATACATTATGCCTCAGCTGAAATAAAGAAAGCATGATTTCTGACAAAGTTAAAACTAAAAGAAATACAATCAAAAGAAATAAACAGGGAAACTTCATTATGATAAAAGGTACAATAAACAATGAAGCATTGTCAATTTTAAATCCATATGTGCAAAATGTCCTAACATTCAATTTTTCAAAGGAAAAATTAAATCAGTTACAAACAAAAATAGCTAAAAAACCATAATAATGGGGAACTTTAATCTCCCTCTTTCAGGCCAAAAAATAAATGAGAAAGAATATACTTCTTATTAAAAGTAAAATGTACTTTCACAAAAACTGGCCATATATTGGGCCACAAAATATTATAGATAAATGTAGAAAAGCAGAAATATTAAATGTAATTTTATCAGACCACAATTTGTACATAATAAGGAACCATGGAAACAAAAAGTAATAACTAATTAGAGACTAAATAACTAAATCTTAAAGACTGAGTGGGTTAAAGTACAAATTATTGAAACAATAAATAATCTCATTAAAGAGAATGATAAGAATGAGACAATGTACCCAAACCTATGAAATACAACAAAAGCTATTTATAAACTGGTTGTTTGCTACCTTTCTAATGTTATAACTTATTCCCTTCCACATACTCTATAATCCAGCTAAATTGTATTATTTGCTGCAATATATTACATATAAGACACCAATCTGTGTTTCTATGCTGACTGTCTTCCATGCATGAAATTCATGCATGGGATGCTCTGCCCCTCCTCACTCTGCTGTAGTGACCCTAATTTCCCTCAAACCTCAGCTCAATTGCCACCTTCTTTTAAGGGGACTTTCCCAATCCCCCTGATGCCAGTACCTTCCCTCTGAGATTATTTTCTAGCCATTCTGCATATATCTTATATGCCATAACACAACATCATGTTAAAAAAAAACACTGAGTTATGCAAAATCACAAAATAAAAACCAGACAGCTCATAAAGAAAATGAATTTAGAGGCACAATTCTCAAAAACTTCATCAGTGGCAAATTAAAAAAAAAAAAAAGACAGGCACACCCCGCCCCAAAAAAGTAGCACAATTTTGTACATGTTAAATTATTTTAAAATACATAAATACACAAATAAATAGTATTAGCAGCAGCAGCAGGTGGGATACCAGCAGACAGACTCTAACTCCAGGCCCCAGCTGGATGTCTTGGGGGGAGGGTAAGGGGTTCGATTGGCCAGCCTTCATCCTCCATAGCTCCCACTGCACCAGGAAATAGACAATAAAAATGGCCTTCTACCTTGACAAAGACATATAGAAATAAATGTCTTTTCTGCATTCTTGCTGTTTTTCCCAGAAGAAATCAAGCAAAAGTCTTGAGATTGCTGATGCCTTTCTTTATATCATCAGTGCTTAGTGAAGTTGCCTAGCACATAGTAAGCATTTAACAAATATTTGTTGAGTGATTAGAAGAATTCTATAAATTAAGAATTACCCTCAGAACTGAAGAATAGTTGCACTAAAAAATAATAACAATGCTATAACTACCAAAACTGATGGCATAAAGGCAAGGAGAGGGAAAATGTATATATCTAAAAACACATATTCACAAAAGAGAGAGAAGCTTAATGATCTAGGTACACAATTTTTAAAATTATAAAAATCATCAAACTAACAATCCCCAAATCAAGGAAAGAAGAAAAATTTTAAATGAAAGGAGAAATTAAAATTATATTTGTCCACAACCTCCTATCCTCCTCTGCTCAACTCCTACCAAATCTATTTCATACTTACCATGACCTCTAGTCACAGCCACCTCTCCCAACTTGGGAACTTACTTTTCTCCTTTCATAATTTTGATCCTGTCTATTGTCAACCAGTTCAGTTATACATTGCTCTCAACCAGTCTGGAGTATAGCCTGGAGAAGAATTAGACACAATTGGTCTAGGTGTCCTCCTTAAATGAAGGTTCTAAGAGGAGCGATCCAATCAGGGGAGAGCCACAGTGGCACTGTGCGAATTCTGGGGCAGGAGTAAAATTTCAGGATAAAGAGCTAGGGTGGTAGAGGATGTCTGGTGTGAAGCCTAAAGAAGTACAATAATGTTGTGTCTTGTCTTTTTGTCTTTGTCAAACCTCAACCCTGGACTATGCCCACCTTTTCCACTGTAATTACCTGGCACTGACTGACACTAAAGGAAATCTCACAACTGAAATATGTAAATCCATGTAGGTGTACGAATTTATGTTAGCTATTTCAACTGTGTGGTCCCACTGTACCTGTGGCAAACATTTTCTGCCCTCTAGTCCCCAATATGTGTTTCTTCTCCTCCTCCCTCCATATCTTATAACAGAGGATTCTGCTTCTAACTCTACCAAAAAAAAAAAAAAAAGGTAAACTCTCCTTCATGAATGCCCTCTTTTCCCCATTTCTACATCTCAAAAAACCTTCAAAATCATTCTCCATTTTCTTCTCCTTTGCTCCAGTCTCCAGAAAAAAAAAGTATCCCTTCTCTTTGCCAAGACCAAGCTTTCTGCCTGTACCTTTGATTCCATACTTCAAAATGAGGAGCTTGCTCTATCTACATACATTCATACATTTGTCTTTAACCATAGTCATTTAAAATTAAATTATCCCTGTGATACATAAAACTGTTCTCAAACATAGAGGGTGAATAAAAGCACTCATCAAAAGTCATTTTATGAAACTGGTATTCTTATGCTTCCCAATTCAGACAGGAAAAAGTAGATAAATAACTAAAACTCAAGGAATACTGGTAAAGACTTTTAAGTGAAATGTTAGCAAAGAGAGGGCAACAAAATATCCAAAATTTATTCGTTGCTAAATTGGATTTATGTTACTGCTGCAAATACAGTTCAACCAAACAAAAATCACATATCATTAGATGCTGAAAATTCTTTTGAAAAATTTATCATTTCTGGTAAAAATCCCTTGAGAGCACATGAATGAGGGACAGCTTGTTGGCTCATATGGATTGAGCACCAGGTCTAGGAATGGGAGGTCCCAGGTTCAAATTTGGCTTCAAACACTTCCTAGCCGTATGATCTTGGGCAAGTCGCTCAACCCCCATTGCATAGTCTTTACAGCTCTTCTGCCTTGGAAACCATACACTGTGTTGATTCTAAAGATGGAAGATAAAGGGGTTTTTTTAAGCATATGAATGGAAGGACTTTTCCTCAGTTAGAAAAAAATCATTTTTCTAAAACCAAGAGTTGATATTATTGTTAACAGAGAAATCTTGGAAATTTTTCCAGTAAAATCAGAGTCCAATATGAATTAAAACTGGCCTAGTTTGTGCCATTATTTGACCTGCCCTAGAAATGATAGCCAGAGTGAAAGGGGAAAAAAAGGAGGGGGCAGCTGGGTGGTTTAGTGGATTGAGAGCCAGGCCTAGAGACTGGAGGCCCTAGGTTCAAATCTGGCCTCAGACACTTCCAAGCTGTGTGACCCTGGGCAAGTCACTTACCCCCCATTGCCTAGCCCTTACCATTCTTCTGCCTTAGAACCAATACACCATATTGATTCCAAGACAGAAGGTAAGGATTTAAAAAAAAGGAAAGAAATAAAGAGATAATGGTAACATGGATCAATAAAGAGAAGGAAAAAAGTATCCCTTGTTACCGAAAAGATGATAATTTACTTAGGAAACCTTAGAGAATTAAGGAAAATAACTAAAAGAATAGTTTAGTAAAGAGGTAATACACTACTCCCCCCAAATCATCAACATTTCTATATACTAACAAAAACCTAGGCAAAAACTAAAGAGAAATTCCTTTTAATATAACTATAAACTACATAAAATCTTGGAGTCAACCTATCAAGATATGTATGTTAAATATAAATACTACAAAGTTACCAAAAAATGTTTAGAGAAAAAAAATATCTAAATAATTGGAAAGATATTATACATTTATGGCAGACCAGGCCAAAATAATAAAAAGTCTTTTATTACCTAAATTAATCTGCAGATTTAGCACTAAAATTATCTGATTACCAAAAGGATAGTTTATAGAATTAGATAAAATAATAACACAATTCATATGGTGGAACAAAAGGTCAAGAATATTAAGGGAAATAATGAAGAAGACCTCATATTACCAGGTCTTAAACTACATTATAAAGCAGTAATTATAAAAAAACTATTTGGTACTTTTTTTAAAAAATAGAAAAGGACAATAATGAAAAGTCTAGATGAGCAAGAGCTAGAAGCACAGGCAGCAGAGATGATAGCAGAAAAAAAGGGGAGTTGCCATTGCCAAAGAATTGATCACCAAGTAGCCAATCTCTTATTAATGATCCTCTTTGTACTTAATCTGTACCCCACAAAAGCAACTTAACTTGTTGCCACAATCATACTTGAAGACTTAACCAATCAGAGGTTATACACTAGAAGTAAAACCTTCAAGAGCCCAAATCACCTCTGTACCATAAGGCATCAGAATAAGTCTCTGTAGAAGTTGTGGGACTTTTTAATTGAGTCAACACACAATACTAACATAGGCTCTTGTATTTGTTAAACTTTTTGATCAATTGTATGACTATACAAATCACATCTGAAAGCCAACTTGTTCTTTTCATACATTTTTTTCAAAGTTATGTTCAAAAAACAGAAAAAGAATTCTCATATCTTATAGAGCTTTGAAAGTAGGTATATGGGCCAGTACTTGATTTCTCAGTTTCCTTCTTTTGTTAATAATCCCATTCATTGTTTTTTTCTTTTTTGGAATATCTTTCCCCTTTGAAATATCTTAAAAATGTATCCCAGGGTACCTTCAAGCTTGTGTTATTGCCAGAACGTGTCCTTAACAAGATCCAGTTATTCTTCCAGAGTTATAAACTTCAAAACATTCCTACTTCATTACAAAAAAACAAAAAACAAAAAACAAGTATTCCTCCACAACACTACTATCTCAGTACCTCATTGTGGCATAGAGGTTACTGTGGGTTCTTTAATAATATGCTGACATCATGTGAAAGAACAATTGTAAGGATGGGATTTGTGCAAGTGGGATGGGACAAAAGGACCCAGAGACAGGAGTTGCTGACAGTTGCTGACAGTTAAGATCAGAGGGAATTCTGGGAATTTCTCAGAGGGATAAGGAGAGGAGAAAGTTTTGGGTAGAGGACTGGGAGGAGAGAGGAGGAGCTCAGATCCAGTCCTGAGGCTTCCTGAAGATCTTTCTTTTGGAAACTGAAATCCTGATTCCCTGTCCAAAGCCATTCCATCGCATCTCACCCATCAAGACTTCAACCATCGAGTCAGCTAAGGTTTTGGACTCCAATTTGGGAGTGATCTCTTAGTCTCCTTCACCCATTCCCAACCTCGCTGAGAGATCCTTTTAAGTCAAAACTTACGAGTATAGAAAAGGATAGAAACAGAGAAATAGAAATAGAAGGAGAAGGGGTGGGAGAAGAAGCTTAGAAGTGGGAACCATTGGGTTTCCCACCTAAGTGACAGACCTCATAGCAATAGTGAAGAGGGCAATTCAAAATCCCTCTGCCCTTCACCCCTTTCCCCAGTCCCTGAATTGTGAATAATAAAAGCCATTCATCAGTCAGATAGCGTTCCAGAGTGCCTGAGCGCCAACAAGGGAGAGAAGAGCCACAGCTTGGTCTGGCTGCCTCCATCTTGAAGTCAGACCACCTGCTGTGAAATTAACTGATCAGGGGGAGATTTGTGTGAACCCTGTCCTTATTCGGAATTGCATTGGGGTACCACATAACTTGTCTTATAGGGAAGCCTTGCCCCCAACTCCTATGGGGCAGCAGGACCATCCAGGTCACCCAGTTTCAGGGTAACACCCTCTTAAAGTCTTCCAGTGTAAATTCAGCCCCAGGGGAGAGCTGGAAGAGAGACTCACCACATAGACTCTCTCTCCCTTCTATCAAACATTGGTTACAGGTTCTCTTTATTATTACACAATACAAAAGTGGCCCTAGGTCCTAAGAGACCCTCTTTTGCCTCTGCAATAAAGGTGACAGGATGGAAGGAAAGAGAGCAGAGGATACTAAAGTTCATATACATTTTATACAATCTATAGATATTCATTTAAATATTGGTACTACTACTAGAGAACCTGAATGACATCAATAGTGACACTCTCATTAAAAATGAAACCATAAAACTACATGATTAATATTTTAAACCTTTTATTTTGCCCTTTTTAGCCATTTTTCATCTGTTTGGTATTTCTATTTGTTACATTTTGGGGCATTATGAGGAACCTAGATCACTTTATTCCTTTCATTCTAACATCTCACCTAAATTCATCTGCAGGGAGGAAAAAGAATAATTCACAGATTCTCGTAAGAAAAACAAATATAGGAGGTTCCAAAATGTATACAAAGGCAATAAGAAACATAATAACTAGTATTTATGTAGTGTTTTAAGGCCTACAAATTACTTTTTAAAATTATTTCATTTTGTCCTCCTGATAAATTTAGGAGATAGGTGCTGCTGTTACTATCATATCACAAATAAGGAAACAGAGGCTGAAGGAGGTTAAGTGTCTTGTCCTGGAACACATGGCTTGTCAGTGTCTGGGGGAGGATTTGAACTCAGGTCTCTCTTGATTCCAAGTCTATCCTACTATCCGGTGTGCCATCTAGCTCCCACATAAACATTATTTCATTGTATACCTAGTTATCTAACCTTGAAAAGCTCATGATGATCATGAACAAAAAAAATCATGATGACAAAAACTACAGAATATACACAGCTATCACAAAGATGAAGTAGAACAATTCCATAAAGAATTCAACAAGATCATGCAAAACCAGTAACATAGATTTTCACATTCCAGGACTTCAAAGGGAAATTAGGCACAGAGGAAGATGGCAAAAAAAATAACTTGGAAAATATATCCAAAGTATTATAGATCACTCAAAAGCCCTAGTCCTTTTTATTAGAAATACTTTCTTTAAGGAAAAAGTTCAGAAAGAGCTAAATATGGTGAGCACTGAATGACATCACAAAAAAAAAAGAAACTGACTATATATAAACAGAGAGAACTCAGAACTCAGTAGAAAATTTGATCTATGAGAAACATATCAATGTAATGATGAAAGACTATTCATAAGTGACTGAAAAGGTTTGATTTTTTTATGGAAAAATGTCATCAATGGGTCCTAGGAATGGGGCCTGAGTATGTGGAAAGGATGTATATAGATGGTAGGTCAAGGTCAAAGATGAATGCAATGTAATGAGATGAACTGGTAGTGGAGTAGACCAGGAGGAGGAGGATGAAACTCATATGGAGGAGGAATGAGAGGAAGAACTGCCATAGAGAATGGGGGTGAAAGGAGTGGAGGGCTGCTAGTATTAGAACCCTATTCTCACCAAATCTGGGATAGAGGGAACAACATACACAATAAGAAGGACAACAATCTTCTTAACGTGCAGAGAAATAGAAGGGAAGGGGGAAAGGATGAGGGAGGAACTGAGAGACTAAGATAAAGAAGGATGGGTAGAGAAAAAGAAGAGCAAGGGGATAAGAAAAGGAAGTGGTATGTAGAGGGGAGTACATATCGAAAGATAAGGGGGTAAAGTGAGGATATAAGGGAGGGACTCGGGACAAGATACGGGAGAGATTTTTAGAATCAAATTCATATCAAGAAGTAGGAGGGCATGGTTGGGTAGATAAGGAAGGGATTTTTTGGAAAGGTGTTTAGAGTAAGAATTACAAGGTAGGGGGCAACTAGGTGGCTCAGTAGAATGAGAGCCAGGCCTAGAGATGGGTTGAAATCTTACCTCAGACACTTCCTAGCTGTGTGACCATGGGCAAGTCACTTAACTTCCATTTTGCTTAGCCTTTACCATTCTTCTGCCTTGGAACCAATACACAGTATTGATTCTAAGACAGAAAATAAGGGTTTAAAAAAAGAATTAAAGGGGAAGGGGAAGGGAGGAAACTTTGGAAAGCTGGACCAATTTAGAATTAGGAAAGCAAGGTGAGAGGATAAGGAGAATTTGGGGGAAGAGTTATGAATTGAAGAGGGACTCATCAAAGGAAACTGGACATCTGAGGAAGGATATACCAGAAAGGAAGAGAGAGACAAACAGTGAGGAGGAACAGAGTAGTTGGAAATGCACAGCTAGTAGCTATGGCATTGAGTGTGAATGGGATAAAACTGAAAGCAGAATGGATCAAAAACAAGGAAATGACAATGTGTTGTTTACAAGACATACTGAAAATGAGAGACACACATAGAATAAAGATGAGGGGCTAGCATAGAAGCCTTATCAATATTGGACCTGTATGTACCAAGTGCTATAACATCCAGATTTTTAAAGGAAAAAACAAATGAGATAAAGATGGAAATAGATAATAAAATAATAATAGTGGAGGACTTTGATTTTTTCTTCTTAGAACTAGATAGATCTAAATAAAAAATAAATAAGAAAGAAGTCAAGAAAATGAATAGAATCTTAGATAAGTTAAATATGATCAATATTTGGAGAGAATTGATGGGAATAAAAGGAAGTGTGTCTTCTCAGAAGTAAATGGCATTTTACAAAAACTGACCATATATTAGGGCACAAAAACATTATAGTTAAATGTAGAAAAGCAGAAATGTTAAAAGGGTCCTTTTCAGATTATAACACAGTAAAAAGCAGTAGACAATAAGGGATAGTGGAAACAAAAAAAGTCAAAATAAATTGGAGACTAAATAACTTAATCAAAGAATGAATGGTTTAAAGAACAAATTATGGAAACAAATAATCTCATTAAAGAGAGTGATAATAATGAGACAAAATACCAAAAACTATGGGTTACAGTGAAGGCAGTAATTAGAGGAAATTTTAAACATTTATATTAATAAAATAGAGAAAGAAAAGATCAACAAATTGAGAAAGCAATATTTAAAAACTAGAAAAAAGAATTAAATTAAGATCCCAAACTAAACACCAAGTTAGAAGTTCTAAAAACTAAAGGTAAGATCTATAAAATTTAATGTAAGAGAATCATTAAATTAGTAAATAAATCTATAAGTTGATTTTATGAAAAAAATCAACAAAATAAACCATTGGTTAATCTGATTTTTAAAAAAAGAAGAAAATCAAATCACTACCATTAATGATGAGTATGTATGTACATAATCCCAACATGGTTTCTGATGGAATAATAGTGGTTTAGAGAGCATAAATATTCTGAAAAAGTCTTACTTTAACTTTATCTTACTGTGGAAATAGACCTGAATTCCTGAGGGATTGTGACATTCGAACTAAAGTTACACTGGCTATGATCAAGCTGGTAAGACTTGGTTTTGGAAAGAGTATAGTCCTGACAACAGATTGTGTCTGCTGTCTAAAGATCAAACTAGCTAAATATGTCCTGGTAATGTATGTTATCTAAAAAACAGACTAGTTAAGCTGATCAAATTAAATGTTGATCAGAACATGGAGAAATGGGCTTAATATAACAATGCTAGACCAGTTGTGAATTTTTTTAAAGAAATATACATCAAGGAGGCAGCTGGGTAGCTCAGTGGATTGAGAACCAGGCCTAGACATTGGGATGGTCTGGGTTCAAATCTGGCCTCAGACACTTCCCAGCTGTGTGACCCTGGGCAAGTCATTTGACCCCCATTGTCCACCCTTACCACTCTTCCACCAAGGAGCCAATACACAGAAGTTAAGGTTTAAAAAAAAAGAAAATTAGAAAGCAAAGAGCTAGTTTTTAACACATAAATTCTTTCACAAAACAAGAGCTTATAAGAAACTGAAAGAACAAAAAAATGGAGATAAAATATAATAAATTTGTTAAGAATTCTGTACAATCTATTTCATCAATGATGAGAGTAAAACTACTACATTTGGACTATAAAATCAATGTACACAAGCTACAGTTTAAAAGTATTAGTATATATGCACACACATTCATATTCAAGATGTCTAATACCTATGCTTTTCTTTTAGTTTTATTTTTAACATGTTGATATTTGTAATTGTTTTTTTTTATATTTTGAGATCCTTGTTTTCTCCCTTCCTCTCCCCTTCCCTAAGATGACAGGTAATACAATATAAGTTGTATGTGTATTATTATACAGTACATATTTCCATATTCATCATGTTGTAAAAGAAGACATATCATTTACACTTAAGAAAAATTCATGTAGGAAATCAAGTGAAAATGGTATGTTTCAATATGCTGTCAGACTCCATAAGTTCCTTCTATGGTAGTAAATAGTCTTTTTCATCATGAGTCCTTAGGGTTGTCCTGGATCTTTACATTGCTGATTCATTCATTAATAGTTGATCATCATATATTATTGCTGTTGCCATGTACAATGTTCTCCTGGTTCTGCTCATTTCATTTAACATCACTTTATATAAATCTTTCCAGGATTTTTTTTGTGATTGCCTTGTTCTCATTTTTTTATGGCACAATAGTCTTCCATTACAATCATATACCACAACTTGTTTAGTCATTTCCCAATTGATAAACAATCCTTTAGTTTCCAGTTCTTTACCTCCACAAAAAGACTTGCCATAAATATTTTTGGACAAGTATGTCCTTTCCCCTTATGTTTTATCTCCTTGGGATACAGATGTAGTAGTGGAATTACTGGATCAAAGGGTATGAACAGTTTTATGGTTCTTTGGGCATAGATGAAAATTGTTCTCCAGAATAGATGCATTTACCACTACTAGGTCTGTATCCTAAAGAGATCAAAAAAAGGGAAAAAGAACTACTTGTACAAAAATATTTATAGCTGCTTTTTTTGTGGTGGCAAAGAATTAGAAATTGAAGGAATGTCCATCAATTGGAGAATGGGTGAACAAACTGTGGTATATGATGCAGAATGGTTGTGTTAGTTCACAGCTCTACCAGGAGTATTTTAGTGTCAGAGTTTTACCACATTACCTCAATTTTTCATTTTCATTTTTCTGTCATATTAGTCAGTCTGATGTGGTAACTCAGTTATTTTAATTTGCATCTCTCTAATTAATAGTAATTTGAAATGTTTCCATATGACTAAAGATTGCTTTAATTCTTCATCCAAGAATTGCCTGTTCATGGCTTTTGACCATTTCTCAACTGGTCAATGCTTTGTATTCTTATAAATTTGGCTCCATTTTCTATGCATTTGAGAAATGAAGCCTTTGTCAGAGACACTTGCCATGAAAAACATGCTCTCAGTTTGTTGTTTCCCTTCTAATCTTGGTTGCATTGATTTTATTTATTCAAAACTTTTTACTTTATATGTAGGTGGAGTTACCTATTTTACATCTTGTAATGTTCTCTCTGTCTTACTTGGACATATTTTTTCCTTATCAATAGATCTCAGGGATTAACTTTTCTGAGTTCTTCTAACTTATTTATGGCATACTCCTTTATTTCTAGATCAACTACCCATTTTGACTTTACCTTGGTATGTGGCATGAGATATGTTGTGAGGAAGATTAATAAATTAGTATTTAGGAGACTTAACAGGCAGGGCTGAAGGATTCTAAATGGAATGGGGAAGCAGGAAGTGTTGCTGCTCTCTCTGAGATGGACTCCATGATGGCTGGGGACAAGTTGTAACTGACCCGCTGGGAGACCTCAGAGGAAGTGGAGTTTGTACCCTGATTTCCTGATATCCAGAAGGAGGAAAGTCATTTGCCTGTGGGAGGTTAGGTTGAGACTATAAAACCTAACCTGAGTTGCTGGTCAGCTCAGGTTGGTTTAGCTCCCTGACTTACCCAGCTGAAGGAGTACTGGCTGAAAACCTGGGAAAGTTGTACCATCACCAGATTTTGACGGGACTCAGCAGTGAGGATCCCACTTTCCTTCCTGATCTCCATTGTGCCCTTCCCTGCTATAGTTTCTAGCTTAGTGTAGATAAGTCCATTCTCTATCCTTGAGGATTGCCCATAGACTGGTAGAATAGAAACCACTTTTCCCTTCTTTAGACTATAGTTTTCTTTAATTAAACCTGTGTTTATAAACCCTCTTGTCATTCACTTGCTGGTTTCACAGACTCCCTGGCTAGGTGGATTAGTGTGGTAGTTAAGGCCCAACAGTCACTCCTGTCAACTGCCATTTTCCCAAACTGCCAAACCCAATTTCCCTAACTTGTTTGGTCCTAGTTTATTGTCCATTCCTGTCTCCTACTCACCCTTATGAACACAGATAAAAATATAAGTTAACTCCCAGTTTTTACCTTAAGAGGTATTAGTCTATTCTTATTTTCTGCCAAATTGTTTTCCACTTTTTCCAGAAATTTTTGTCAGATTGAAGTGAGTTCTTCTACCAAAAGTTTAGATCTTTGGGTTTGTCAAACACTCAGCTACTATGGTTGTTTACCACTGTATGTTAAGTGCCTAATCTATTCCATTGATTCACTATTATGTCTCAGCCAGTACCAGACTGTTTTGATGGTTTCTATTTTATAATACAGTTTGAGATCCAATACACCTAAGCCACTTTCCTTCATATTTTTTCATTAATTCCCTTAATATTCTTGACCTTTTGTTCGTACAGATGCATTATTATTATTTCTTCTAGCTCTATGAAATAATTTTTGTGTAGTTTGGTATGACATTGAATAGGTCAATTAATTTAGGTAGAAATGTAATTTTTATGATATTTACTCAACCTATTGATGAGTAATTAATTTTTTTCTTATTGTTTAGGTCTGATTTTATTTATGTGATATGATTTTTATAGTCATGATCATATACTTCCTGGATTTGTCTTAGAAATTAGACTCTAGGTATTTTATACTGTCTATAATTATTTTTTTTAAACCCTTGTACTTCGGTGTATTGTCTCATAGGTGGAAGATTGGTAAGGGTGGACAATGGGGGTCAAGTGACTTGCCCAGGGTCACACAGCTGGGAAGTGGCTGAGGCCGGATTTGAACCTAGGACTTCCCGTCTCTAGGCCTGACTCTCACTCCACTGAGCTACCCAGCTGCCCCCTGTCTATAATTATTTTAAATGGGATTTCTCTCTCTATTTCTTGCTGTTAGACTTTGTTGGTAGTATAGAAAAATGCTGATGATTTCTGTAGGTTTATTTTATATTGTGCTACTTTCCTAAAGTTATTAATTGTTTCTATTGGGTTTTTTGATTGATTCTCTGAGATTCTCTAAGTATATCATCATATTATCTGCAAAGAATGATTGCTTTTTTCCCTCATAACCTATTCTAATTCTTTCAATTTCTTCTTCTCTTAATTTCTATTAATAATACCTATACTTTTGATGGCAATTTTGATGATTCTTTGAATGAACCCCTACCAAAACACCTGTTAAAGACAATGCTATCCAACCAAGACACTTTTCCTTCAAAAGAGCTTCCCAACCAATCACAATTATAATCTTCATGTCTTCCACTTTCCTTGTTGTGCTTAATCTTTCTGGGATCTCAGGAACTATTTTGTTTTTGTTTGTTTGTTGGGGTGGTTGTAGAGTGTTCACTTAATTAGATTTATTCTGGTTTTGTAGCCAAAGATCTTTTCTTTTTTTAATTTGAAACAACTTTTAGGTTCATAGATATTCTAGATTCTCAGGGTTCCTGAAAACTGATAATAAGGATATGTTGTATATTATAGAGAAATAATACTTTCAGGACATCTCCAGCCATGCTAACTGCATTTTCTCTGACTTGCCTTCACTGATGTGTCCAATCAAATGTGTTTTTTCTATCCTTACCACCACTTTGTTTTTACTGAAGTGTGTATTGCCTATCAGTATTTTCAGGGAGAGACATAGTAGATATTGCAGATAAAGAACTCGCCTCTTACCCAGGAAGACCTGAGCAGACATAACCTGGCCGTGTGAACCTGGGCACAACTCCTTCATCTCTCAGTACCTTAGATAATTCTCAAACCATAAATCATACTGGCAGAATGGTCAGAATGCTGGTTTAGGAGGTAAGAAGAACTGAATTTAAATCCTCAGACTCTTACTAGATGGATGATCCTGAATCAGTCACTTAATATCTGTCTCAGTATTCTCATCTACAAAATGGGGATAATAACAACTACCTTCAAGAGTTGTAAGGATCAGATATGATATTTGTGAAATGCTTTAAAACCTTAAAGGATTACATAAATGATAACTATAATGATATGATGAGCATTATCCTCTTTGATACTTAGTATCCTCGTGTGGGATTTTTGAGGGGAGGATTTTAGGGGATCATTTGGGCAGATACACTTTTACTGTGGCTAGCAAACTATCAACAAAGAGACACAAGCTTGGCACTTGCCTTGAGCTCATTGGTATCTGAGAGTTTGGCTTTGAGCTCGGTGTTCGATTCCCGGGCCACTCTTAGCTCCTTTTGCAATCTCTCCACCATCTTCTGCAGTTTCCTGATGGTAAGGTTGGCCTCGTCCTTCTCCACAGCCAAGGCTGTGCGAACCTGCCTCTCCTCTTCCAACTGGATTACTTTTTGCCGTAGAAGGTTCATGTGCAGCTCTCTGCTCTCCAGCCTTTCTTTCTGAGCCTTTAGCTGGTTTAAGGACAGAAAATTTTCTTTATAACTGAACACTCAGGAAATATAAGTGAATTACTGCTATCACATTGATCTTTATATTTCAATAAGACTCATTTGTACCCACCAAAAAGGTTATTGGGCTTCTTTTCCCTGATTGCATTTTTTATTCATTTTTTCCAGGAATTAATTTCATGTGCTATGAAGCCCTAGACAAAAGAACCACAGAAAATGTGCAGAGGAGGCAGGCTTTCAACTCTGATTCTTCCTAGCATTAGGTGCATCATAATAAAAATGTGAAATTGCATTTAAGACCACAAAAATGGATTCATCAAGGTTGGACTATAACAAGACACAGAAAGACTAAATCCTCCACAAACCCAATGGCAGCCAAGTCTCCACTGATTAATCTCAATCACAAAGTATTGGGTTTAGTTGGCTACAAAAAATTATAGTTATTATGCTTTCAAATTACTTTTTTTAATCATATTTTTCTTACTTGAAATGCCAGGGAAATTATTCTAAGAAGTCTTGGGTTTCATTTAATCAAAGAATCAATCCTAAGAGTTGAAAAGAACCTGAGGAGTCATTTAATCCCACACCCACCAGGTAGGTGAATCCCTTTACAAAGCCTGATCATCCCCCCCTCCTTGAAAAATGACAGAAGGTTCAGTCGTTTACCTTTAGAGGAGGCAACCTAGTCCATTTCCAAGCAGCTCTAAATATTGGGAAATTTTTCATTTTGAGTTAAAATCTGGCTCCCTCTAACTTCTGCTTAGCCTAGCTTTGCTCTGTGTGGAGTCAGAAAGATAACTATATGTAAAGCCCTCTCCCACAAAGCAAACCTTCAAATGTTTGATGAAGTTATCGAGCTCCCTCTAAATCCTTTCTTCTTTAAGATAAACATCCAGGATGATGTAATGGAAATAATAGTAAGTTGAGAGTCAGAAGACTCTCAATAAAATCACAGTTCAGGTCCATATCTATATCACCTGGGAAAAGAGTGAAACTCAGCCAACATGGCCCTAGAGGCAATAGGTGGGAAAAGCAGAGACATACTTGGCTTGCTATAAGGAAAAACTCGAGAATTAGAACTCTGCATGAGAAGGAGGCCTTTATACCAAAGCTGGCTGATCACTTAATTTTGTAAACTGAAAAAGGGATGCTTATTCAGTTATAGAACGGACTAGATGGCCACTAATATTCTTTTATTTTTTTAATCCTTACCGTAAAATCTTACATTCTTAGAATCTATGCTAAATTAATACTAAATATCAGTTCCAAGGCAGAAGATTAGAAAGAACTGGGCAATTGGGATTAAGTGACTTTCCCAGGATCATACAACAAGGAAGTGTTGGAGGTCATATTTGAATCCACAACCTGCCATCTCCAGGCCTGGCTTTTGATCCACTGAGCCACCTTCATTGCTTCCGTTTTAACACTAAGATTCTATGATACTATCATTGCCTAAGAAGGAAAGTTATTAGAACAAGGGAAGATTGGGGAAGACTTCATAAGGGAAGTAAAAAATTGATTTGGACTTCGAAGGATCAAAAGGGATTCAACTGGTTTAAGAATGATGGGAGGAGGGTAGCTAGGTGGCTCAGTGGATTGAGAGCCAGGCCTAGAGATGTTAGGTCATGGGTTCAAATTTGACCTCAGATACTTTTAGCCACGTGATCCTGGGCAAGTCACTTAACTCCCCATCGTCTAGTCCTTACCATTCTTCTGCCTTGGAATCAATATACAGTATTGATTCTAAGAGGGGAGGGTGATACCAGATTGCTAAGGGCACTGAACAAATATGCAAGACACCCCAAACTTAAACTATGGTCAATAGAAAGCCACTGAAGATTGTTCACTGAAGTGACCAGGATAAGATCTGTGATCTATACATAAAGACAAGCAATGGGAGTAGTTAATGAGGAAACTCAGTAAAAAGCTATTGCAAAAATCCAAGTGGATAGGGGGTAAAAAAAGATCCACACAAAGATTTTAGTCATGTAAATAAAAGGAGAATAATTCTAGATATGTTTTGTGAAGGAATCAATGAGGTCTCATGATTGATTAGATATAGGAAGTGAGAGATAAGGAAGAAGCAAAAAAAATTACAATTTTGAAGCAAGTGCCTCCATTTTGGATATGTTGAATTTAATATAGCAATGGGGTAGATAGGTAAAGATGTCCGGGAGGAGTTAATTTGGTGATGCAGTGGGTGGCTAGGTGGCTCAGCGGTTAGAATGCCAGAACTGGAGTTAGGAAGACCTAAATTCAAATTTGGCCTCAGATAGCTTGCTAGCTGTATGACCCGGGGTGAGTCATTTAACCCTGCTTGACTCAGTTTTCTCATCTGTAAAATGAGCTGGAAAAGAAAATGGCAAACCACCCCAGCATCTTTGCCAACAAATTCCCAAATGGAATAATGAAGAGCTGGACACAACTAAAAAATGACTAAACAACAACAATAGAATTTAAAGGCCTGAAATCTTAAAAAAAAAAAAAGTCAAAATTAAGTGTGAATTTGAGTGTCATCTGTATAGAGGTGATAGTTGAAATATTAAAAGTAAGTAAGTTTGGGGACAACTAGGGATTCTTTGAGTTTGATAAATGGGTTAACAAAAAAAAAACTCAAAGATTTTTCTCCTTTAGAATCAATAAACAGATACTTAATATACCTCCTCACCTATCTGGCTCTACAACTTGTTTTGTTCTGTCCTTTCCAGTTGAAGATCATTCTTCCTTGACAGAGAA
Organism: Gracilinanus agilis; assembly: GCF_016433145.1. Lineage (NCBI taxonomy): Eukaryota > Metazoa > Chordata > Mammalia > Didelphimorphia > Didelphidae > Gracilinanus > Gracilinanus agilis. The sequence goes on along the minus strand of NC_058133.1, from coordinate 413,484,010 downwards.
GGAAGCAAAATAGCACTGGGTTAGTTCCCCTTACCGTTCTTCTGCCTTGGCACCAATACACAGGATTGATTCTAAGATGGAAGGTAAGGATTTTTTTTTTAAAAAAAAGTAAATAAGCTTTCCAAGAGAAACCAACCAATCAACAAGTATTTATTACTTGTCTACTATGTGCTCGGCATTGTACTTGATGCTGGGAATAAAAGAACAAAGAATGAAGAGAGCCAAGGGCAGAATCCTGGGGAACAATTAACTTATGGTTTAGAAAAGAGGATGAAGAATCAATGAAGAAGACTGATTAGGAGTGGTAGGAGACGGGAGAGAAGAACCAAGAGATGGTAGTTCATGTAAAACCAAGAGAAGACAATGTAACAATGAGGAAGCATTTATTAAAGTATCTATCATGCACCAAGGATTGTACTAGGTGATGAGAATATTTAACCAGAAATTAAATAGTCCTTGCTTTCAAGGAGCTGATAGCCTATCGGGGAGACAAATATGTATATACATCTTTGAATGTATATACATTGTGCATGTAGAGATATATATACATGTATTTTATGCACATGTATAGATACATAAATATTATGACTATTATATATTATATAATACATATATTATATGCATGTGATACATGTATGTGCATATATACATACACACACAACACATTTTAAATAATGTAAGAAGGTGGACTGTAAGATGGTAATTGGACTTGTAAATGAGGTTGGTTGAACCCAAGTCTGTTGATGATGAATCCTCCCTGGCACAGAGAGCAAGATGTCTGCTCTCTGTCCTGAGACTCTGGCTTTCAAACAGTAACAGGTTTATTATAGATGATCATCTAGATTAGGTAAGGATTGAGGGTTAGGAGGTTCCCTATCACTAATAAGGTTCCACCTTTCCCAAACCACTGATCTTGCAAAACGTCGCTTCGATCCCCAACAGAGTTGAGGCTACACTGACTCCCTCTCTGCCTCAAATCCCACAGCCTTGTCTAGCTACCCTAGGCTAAGCCCATATAAATATAGCCTTTTTGGTGAAAGCCAGAGATAGCTGTTGAATCAGGAGCTGGTGCCAGGAGTGACCTGGTCACCCAGGTGTTGGCAAAGCCCACCAAGGTAACTCAGAAGTCCAGGTCACTGGCAATGATGGTTTCTCTTGAGAAGTCACTAGATGTCAATGTCTGGGATCAGAGAGGGATAAGAGGAACCAAAGTAGATGATTTGGGTAGGTTTCCCACGGGATCAGGAGAAAGCTTAGTTCAGGGGCTGTTTACTTCTCCACAATCCCCTACTCTCCCTCCAGTTGACCGTTAACCCCCTCAGAATCCTTCCCCAAAATTCTGAGATCCCCTTCCTGGTTTCTTGCATTCCATCAAACTTGCGCCTCTCTACTCTGGTCCTTTACCTTTTTCCCAAATTCCTCCCTATCAATAAATACAAAATACTATTAAGGAAGAGACACTAGTAACCAGAAGACCTCGATTAGGAGGCGATGCTTGAGTTAAAAAGGAAATGAGGGTTTCTTTGCAGCATCGTGTATTCCAGGGATACAGTCAGGTCGTGGAAATGCAGAGGGATGGAAGATCGAGTGTTATATATCAAAAACAGCAAAATCAGTTTGACTGGCCCATTGAAGGTGTGAATGGGAAGTCTAAACATCCTGGAAATGTAGACTAGAGCCTGATTACAAAGGATCAATAGTATGTGTTTCATCCTGAGCAAGGAAAGGAAAGAGTCAGACCTGGGCTTTGAGAAGTCACTTTGGCAGCTGCATGAAGAGGGGAGAGAAAAGGCAGGGAGCCTTGCCAATAGCTCAGGGCAAGAGATGAAGAGGGTCATAATTAGGGTACTGTCCCTGTGAGAAGAAAGAAAGGGACATATGCGAGAGATATCATGGAGGTAAAATCAACAGGACTGGTATTTATTGGATATATAGCTAATGATAGTTTATTTATTTATATAGTGCTTATCATGTGCTGAGCACTTTACAATTATTATCTCATTTGATCCTCACAATAGCCCTGGAAATTAGATGCTATAATTATCTCCATTTCACAGATGAGAAAGCTGAAGCAGAGGTTAAATGACTTGCCTAAGGTCACATAGCTACCCAAAATCTGAAGCCAAAATTGAACTCAAGTCTTCCTGACCTGAAGCTCTATCCACTATTTCCCTTAGCTATGAAGAGTCAAGGATAACTCTGAAGCTATGAATTTGATTAATGCTGGTGCCTACAACAGGAATGGGGAAGTTTGGAAGATGGGTAGGTTTGAGGTAAAAAATGATGACTCTCAGTCATCACTATTTCCTTTCCTAAAAGCTTACGATTCATTTAATTAATAATTTATATCAGAATTTTGCTATGATCAACATAAAGCTCACTAGTCTGTGGTTTTGCACCATGTATCTTTTCCTTTCAAAAAATACTAATTTCTACTGTCTTGTCTTCTGGGATCTCTCCCATTTCCAATGATTCCTCAAAAATAGGGATTCTTTGAGTTTGATAAATGAGTTAACAATAAAACCTCAAAGGTTTTTCTCCTTTAGAGTCAATAAACAGATACTTAATACCTCCTCACCTATCTTTGACTCTACAACTTGTTTTGTTCTGTCCTTTCTGGTTGAAGATCATTCTCCCTTGACAGAGAAGGAAGCAAAATAGCACTGGGTTAGTTCCTCTTTCTATAATGTTGATCCCACCCAAGGGTCCTTTCTTCTTCCTCTTCTTAATCTAAAAATACCTTTAAAAGTCCTTTTTGTTTTCCCTAGCATTTTTTTCACCATCCTCAGCTCATTCTGACCTTTATCTTTCTTGACACTACACTTAAAGGTTTATGAGAACACTGCATATAAAGCTAGAAGGGGTTTCCAAAGGTATTTAACTGGTTGGCTTACAACATCTATTAGACTATGCTCTCTATCTCCCCCACAAAAAAAGTTATTAGAAACTATTCATCATTTCCAATTAAAATGAATGAAATTTGAATTTAATGAATTAATGATATTTTGGCTACTTCTAAGGAAAGTATAATCATTAAGAAGAAAGAGCCTTTCCAGGTCCCCGTGAATATTATTGCTTTCTTTTTGAGATTATCTCCAATTGACCCAGAAAATAATTTATATGTATATAGATAATTTTTTTTCCTGGTTTTCCCCTATTGTTTGCATGTCATGTTCCCCAAAATGGAAGTTCCTTAAGAATGGGGACTGTTTTGTTTTTCTTTATATCCCCAGCATACAGTAAATGCCAAGCAATGAATGTATATGGACTTATTTTAAAAAATATATTCCATTTTTAGTTTTCAAACTAGTATTATTATATAGTATATTATATAGCACATATAATATAGCATATAGTATATCATAGAGCATAGAATTATGCTAAAAGTATATGTGACGTTATATAATATATAATAACAGAGAAAGTATATTCAACTCAATTCCATTCTATTTGATATCAATGTACAGGAGACATTGACATTCTAAGTTATCATAGAGTTATTCCAGTTGGAAATAGCCAAATTTCATAATTCTATACCTCCTGCATTTGTTTAAAAAATAGTTGAAGGCATGAAAACTTCACCAAAATGTGAGTTCTAACTGTTTTCCTTACTTCTTCTAAGTACATCATAAAGACTAATACACTTTACTTTAAAGTTACTAAATTAATATACTTTACAATGAAGAGAAAATCATTGTAATTTAGGATCTATGCCAGGAACTTTCCTCATAGGGGAAACTTAGTCTTAGCAAGAGTTGTTTAATATTTTACTAGATTGTAAAAAGGAATAATTATCATTAGGACTATTAATATTTCACTAACTAAACCTGCATGTATGACTTTTTTCATTTAGTATTCTGTTCTATAGCAAATCTAAATAGCAATGCAAGTACCCTGTGTCCTTAAAATATGGGAATAATGAAACCTGAAATATCACATGGATTGTCATAAGGATCAAATGAGTTAATGTAAGTAATATGCCTTATAAATCTTAAAGTACTCTTAAGTTATTATTATATTATTATTATTATCATTGTCATTATGGTTAATGGTCCTCATCTCCTTGATTGGGATCTAAGTAAAAAGGAATGAGTGTAAAGCATAGAGAAAGATTGAATATCTGGGTAGAACCTGGGAAGAAAATGTAATTCAATGTTCCCTTCTTGTTAGCAGTGAATTGTTATATAAAATATCCCTAAAGTTACAATGATAATGGGATAGAAGAGATGATACTACATAGTTTTCTGGTAAACCCGTTCTGGTAAACTCATTTCCCTTTTTCTTTCCAAAAAATAGCTACTATGTTTTCCTCCCTTTCTTCTTTTCATGCCTGAATGAGAGGACAGATTCTCTTCATTTTGTACTCACATAATGACCATCCTTCTAAGTTTGAGATGAGAAATTATATTTTAGAATCATTCTCAACTAAAACTAGCAATCCCACTCAATTCCTACTCTAATGTTTCATCCTGGTAAGGAAGCTACCCGACTTCTCAAAGGGAAAACAAGTTCTGGCAGACTCTACCAAGCTGAAAAGATTTCCAGCAAAAGCCTCTTAGTAGACTGTGTCTGCCATCCATGGATGAGCATCACTAATTGGGGAAAGGCTCATCAGCAGCATATTAGGCAGCAGGTGATAAATTTTCTTTTTCCATAGCTACTTATGTAGATCATGTGATAACTATTCCCCGCTTCACTTCACCTAGTGACTCCTACCCACTTCTAAGTTTCATGTGAGAACAAAGGAGGGTGCCAAAAGGCATATACAAAGCATTACTAAGGATTATAAAGCCCTGAGTAAGACTGCAAGTTCAGGATAGCACTTAGGAAACCCTTGGGAACACAGGTGTTGTTTTTATAACCGTTGCTGATAAAAGGCAAGGGTTTCAGAAGAGAAAGGCACATCTGAGAAATAGTATCTGGTTGAGAAGATGGTATCTGAGAAAGAGGTTTGGATTTCTGACCATAAAGTATATTTTAAACAAACCATAAAGTATAAAAGACTGGTTTTACACCGAAGTGTAAAGCTATATTTGATTGAATGAATAAAGAATATGTATTACATGCCAGGCACTGTGCTAAGCATTTTGGATAAAATTGCAAAAGTGAGGCATTCCCTATTCTAGAAGTCTACATTCTAATGGGGAAAACAAAACATTTAAGGGAATGGTGGTCAAGGAATAGAGTTTCAACCTGGAAAGTCACAGGGATGGTAAATAGAATTATAATTACTTTTCCCAGAAACAATGGTAGTATTAATATGGTTACTGTTCCCAAAAGAAGAAATGGTAGAAGAATAAGAGAGGCCTATCAACATGGGTGGTAGAAGGGGAAATGGTAAGATATCAGGTGTGGATGAGTAAATAAATGGATGGATGGAAAGATGGATGGATGAATGGATGAACGGGATAAAAACATTACATGAAGCCAGCTAGATATAGGAGATTAGGTAACTTTGCACTCATCCACTACATACAAATTTTTGTCGCTCCTTGGGCTGGAGAAAAGGCAAATAAAGCCATATTCAAGCTTCAAGAGCCAGAATGCACCACTTTTACATAAATGTGAAGGATTTCCAGTCAATCAATGAAGATTTATTTACACAGATTTTATTTACACAGATGACACAATAGATACCTGAAAACAGCAAAGAAATATTTTTAGACAACCTAGCAATAATTACTGACAAATGTGGAGTTAGTGTTTTTTCTTACAACATCTGAGATTCCTCAGTAATTTACTTTTCAACAAGACTGAGACAAGCCACCTTCTTACCTTTCTCTGTAAACTATGGGCCATGGTCTTGTTTTCAATAACTGCATTGCTCTCAAGACGGACCAGCTGCTCTGCACGAGCTAAAACTGCATCCAGACGCATGTCAAAGCCAAGTTCAGCAGTCATTTGGTCTAGCTTCATCTTCTCTGAAAGCTGATCCACAAATTTAAGATACTAAACCCAAAACAAAAAAGAAATGATATAGAAAACAATAGTTAACAGGTGACTTTGACGAGCTTTTCTCTTTTTCTCAAGCAAGTACCATTGGCTACTTTTCAATGCTTGGACTAAGTAGAATACTTCAAAATTAATTTTTTCAATATAGGGAACCAATAGGAAAAAAATAATAAATATATATGTTTTAGTTTTAAAACCTGAGACAGCTAGAGCAAATATATATTTTTTCAGTTATTCTTTTAGTGATAATCAGAGTGGACCAGCCACATAATGAGGATGGAAAGCAACAAATGAGAAGTCTGGAGTGCACCACATATATATGTGTTATGTCAGAGACAGAGACAGAAAGGAAAGAGAAAGAAGACATAGACTGAGATGACTGGGATAGTTAGCAGACAGAAGGACAGAATTGGAGGCAAGAAAAAGTTCTAGAATTCAAGTCCTGCCATTAGCAGTGTGATCACGAACAACTTATTTAGCCTTTCATTGTCAAGCAATTCTAAACCCTAAGACTATGGGTTACAGATCAGTAGCCACTCTTCATCAACTGCATCAATAATTATGCCAATACATGGAAAGAACAACAAAACAATTGAAATCAAGTTGATGAAATTATCATGACTAAGTGAAGCCCCAAAGAAAGGATATGAGAAGCCTCCTCTTCTCTTTGCAGAAGTAGGACTAGGGTTATGAAACACTATGGGTAAATGTCAGACTTTTACAATGTGTTAGTTAATTTTGCTGAATTTGTTCTTATTTTTTCCTTTTATTCTTTGTTATAGGAAGGACTCTGAAAATGGTAGGAAGGAAGGATTCATTGGGAAATATGGGTGATGTTGAAAAAGATATCAATATTTTGATGACTATACATGTATAAAGTCTATCAAATTGCTTGCCATTTTAGAGGGGAGGAGGGAGGAAGGGAGAGAATTTTGAACTTAAAAAAATTTTAAATGTTAAAAATTGCTTTTATGTGTAATTGGAAAAAATTATTAAATAGAAAAGGATATCAATAAAATATTGTTTTAAAAATTAATAATAAGCAGCATTGAATAAGAGAAGGAGAAATAGATCTGCTAATTAAAGAAAAAAGAAACTGAAGCCCTAAGACTTGAGTGACTTGCCCAAAGCCCCAAATATAAGCAGCAGAGCTGGCAACTGAACTCTAGCACTAAAATTCCAAAAACAACATTATTTCTACTATACCATACTGTTTCATTATATGGTCAACATTTTTTTAAATAGTTCAGTGACAGTATCTCTATTCAGATATGCAATCTATATGCAATCTGGGGACCTCCTAAACACCCAGAGAAAGTAAACTGCTTTCTCCAATGCTAGGGAATAAAGCACCATTCTAGAAAATGTCAACCATTTACCATTGGGGAGGAAAAGAAAATTTAATTTAAAATTTAATTTAAAATGCTTATTTGGCTATTAGAGATAGGAGAAGCATTCAAATAAATATGTTCAACACTAAAATAATGTACAACTTTTCTTCATATTTTCATATGCAATTCAATACTCATTAGAGCATAGGCTTCATAGGAAGCATAGAATCACAGATTTAGAACCAGGAGGGAATTTAGAAGTTATATAGTCCAACTTCCTCATTTTATTGATGAGGAAACAGAGAACCAGTAACTGAATCTGGATTTGAATTCAAGTTTAGTCATTCCATTTCACTGGTCCTTCTACTGTATATTATTAAAGAATACATATAATTTCTGAGAACCACTGTGATATAATATTGACTAAATTTTTTTTACTTACTCTTTAGTTACAATGCACAATCTAAAAAGTTAAAATCATCCAACTGAAACTCATGCCTTTGAACCCTTTTTTTTTACTTTATCTTGTTAATAATAAATAGTATAAATCTAAAACCAAGAGATAATATTATAAGTAATGGGGATAATCAAGTGAAATTTCCAATAAGATCAAGGGTATAAAGTATGTCCATTGTTACTACTACTATTTAATATAGTGCTATAAATTCAATTATATATGTATATATAACTTGATATATATATACACATGTGTATATATATACTTTTTATTGCTACATATGAAAACTACCAAAAATTAAAGGAATAATCATAGAAAAAAGCAAAAAAAATTTTTATTTTCTGCAAATGGTAGTTATACTTAGAAAACCATAAAGGGTCAACTAAAAAAAAACTAACTAAAATAGCTTATAACTTTAGCAAAGTTGAAGGATAAATCTACCTAAGTCAATTTATTCTGTTAATGTCTGAGCCCATTTCTCTCCTACAATTTCAGGATGACATATACAACATATCTCCTCAGATGTTGTTCAGTTGTCTTCAGTCACACCTCATTCTTCATGACTCCATTCAGGTTTTTCTTGGCAAAGATACTGAAGCGGTTTACAGCTCATTTTACAGAGAAGGAAACTGAGACAAATAGGGTCAAGTGAATTGTCCATGGTCACATAGCTAGTATCTAAAGCCAGATTTAAACTCAGGAAGATGAGTCTTCTTGACTCCATCCTGCCACTCTTTCCATTGTGCCAACTAGCTGCCCATCTCCTCAGATGTTGAATGGAAATACTCTATAGTAGCTAAATACATGCCATTCTGAGAGTATTCTTCAAGTATATGATTAAAACCATAGCATGATACTATTTTGTTTGAGTCTGAAGGGAAAAGAGATGAAAAAGAGGAGGAAGAAAAGAGAATAAGATTTTGCTAGGACAGCCTTAGAGTGGTTATAGAGAAATGAAAGAAAACTATAAAATGGGTTGCTATCTTGATTCTGCCAGCCTCAGTAATGTCTATTTTGCTGTCAGATATCCAGAGAGAATGAATATGATAAAGTGATTCTGTATCTAGTAGCTGTCTGAGTAACTTTACTGATTGTGCAGAAACTCAGAAATCATTCTATGCACTAATTGTTCAATGTTTAATAATGCAAGCTTCAAATGTGGGAAATGTCAAGATGAGAAATCTGCTTTCCATTTCTGTCCCTTCCAAAACATCAGTAAGGACAACCTGGTATGGTCAAAAGAGTTGGAACCAACTGGGGCTGAATTCAAATCTCAATTTTGCAATTTATAATCTAAGTGACCTTGGGCAAACCACTTCCCAAAATAGCCTCTCAATTTCTCTATTTGTAAAATGATGGGATTAAATGATGGGATTAGCTCAACTCCAAAACTATGGTCAAATCTGAAAGACCTGTGGAATCTTGAAAAGTAACAGATAAAGCTGTCAGGAGCAGAGTTTCTTCTCTTAGGTACAAAAGGGAACATAATTCTATACACCTACTCCCTCCTTCCTACACTACACTACACTACACACACACACACACACACACACACACACATTCACATTTCCATTGTCTAGCTGAATCTTCTCATCCCCTAGCCCAGCAATCTGAAAGAAAATCCAGCAGCATTATTTCCTTTTCATAACAAATCCACTTTATAATAATTTGCTTGACCATTTGCAAAATAGCCACTTGGAGGGAATTTTCATATTTCTACAGGATTCGTTTCAAGTTAGTCCTTTGTGTCTGGGAGCAATTTTTTTCTCACTCCGTTTTTCATTAGAAGTTTATTAGAAGTTTTATTAAAGAAGTTTTTATTAGAAGTTATTATCCAAGGAGTCTCAGAAACCCAGAACTGACCCCCACTCTTCTCCCACAATGCCACTTGCTACTTGAGATTTTTCAGGCAAACTAGGATTTAGGACTCAATCTCTAAGTACAGTAGAAGTTGGATACTTTTTTCAAACAGGCTTTTATCTTATGACAGAAATTTCCATTAAGTGAAATACCCCTAAGTTATTACTTTTTGTTTCTCAAGGCTCAAACTGTCTAGCAGAACATCTCCAGACACCAATTCCCCCTCTAGGTGTGTCAATTGACCCTGAAGATTTTCGAAATGCTTTTCTGCTTTCTGGGCCCTTTGCAGAGCTTTCTGGTGAAGTCCTGTCTCATTCTCCAATTGTTCAGTCAGTTTAGCTATTTGAGCTTCAAGCTGGGAAACCATCTGGAAAGAAACAGAACAGAGCTGAGCTTCATTTGAAATGCAAGAAAGTGTTTTTAAAAAAATAACTGAGTGCTCAACAGCTCCAGCAAAACTATTTATATTATCACCTTGCAGATTCAAATCACTTGATTTCTTCAGATGAAAAAAAATGCCATACGAAATCTAAAATAAAACACTAATCATATTTACTTGTGGTGCAAAGACAAACTCTATTTTTACTATCTAACAAAATCGATTTATGTTATCTAATAAAACTTGACATTCTGCCTGAGATGCTGAGTTGGTTAAGTGACTTGACCAATGTCACACAATCAGTAATTGAATCAAACCAACATAGTAGCTTCAACCAATTATACCTTCAACTAAGGGAAGCTGAAGCTGATGCATCACTTGACTTTGGGATTTCTGAGCCATAGCAGCTAAAACAGATCAACTGGGTGTCTATACTATTCTGGCACCAACATGGCAAGTGTTGTTGGTATGGAGAAAACCGTGGGTTCTCAAAGAATCATAAGATAAAACTCTGTGAGATCTTAAGGAACAAGAAAGAATGTGATATGGTGGAAAGCGCACTGACTCTGGAGTCAGAGGATCTGAATTCAAATCCTTCCCTTGATTTTTTACTACGTTAGACTTCGTACACGTTAATAAATCTCTCTGAGCCTATGTTTCCTCACCTAGAAAAGTGAGAGGCTCGAACTGTATGGCCTCCAATGACTCTTCCAGTCTTTGAATTGTGATCCAATATGGTATAACCCCTTTGTTTTATAAATAAGGAAACAGAGGCATAGGGAATTAAATGACTTCACCAAGGTCACAGAATTTACACTCCGGTCCTCTAACTTCACAGGCTATACCAGGAGAGCTCAAGCTCTGACAGGTCCTATCGTTTTTCTTCCCCACTAAAGGAAAAATATCAAATACAGGTCATCCTAGTTTATCAACTGAGAGAAGCTTATCACCAGACAACTGGCTGAAAGAGAAGAAATAAGCATTTATGAAATGCCTATTATGTGCTAAGTGCTTTACAAATATTTCATTGGATCCTCAAAACAACACTGGAAGGTTGGTGCTCTTATTATCCTCAGTTACAGTTGAGGACACTAAAGCAGACAGAGGTTAAGTGCTTTGCCCAGAGTCTCAAAGCTTGGACCTCTGGTCTTCCTGAGTCCAGACCCAGCATCCTATCCCCTGAGCCACCAACTAGCTCTAGGTGATGACCTATTTTTGCTACAGCAACTCAGTTCACTATTGACCAAGGTGGGGGAGGGTTACCATCCTCCATCAGTGGAGGGTGTCTACAGAAAGGTGAAATCAGGTGCCCCTAAAGTGTTGGAGCATTTGCAGATGTCCTTCACGTAAATGCAGTGAAGCTCAATGCAGAAGATCCTGCTTCACTTGTTTTTGTCTGAAAGAGCAATGGACAAAGCCAGGTTCACCTCCAAGCCACAATGAGGCTTCTAAGTAGGGCTTCGTGGAAGATCATAACCTAAGACAAATCCACTTGTGCTCATCCTCCTTCTCTTTCTGACCCTCCAGCCCCGCCCCAAAAAAAATTCACACTTTAATGTTCAGGGTTCCGAATACCCAAGTGAACACACCAAGGGCAGGAAATAGAAGTTCTACAGTAGAATACTGAGAAAAGGAGATGAGATTATCTCCCACTCTGTGAGCCCTGCCTCCTGAGGTTTACAAAAAGGAAATCAGATTCTAAGGGCAACTTAATGGTCTCTTTGTGGTCTTGTTAAAGAGTTTCATTAGAGATAATTAGAGGTTTCCTCAAAGATAAAAGATGTACTTCCTCTCTTATTCATGTATGTTAATCAAAAGCTTCTTGGGCCTCCTAGAATTTCTAGCAAGAACATCAGCTCTCCTAGCAATAATTCTTAAACAATTTTTATTTGATTTAAAGCTTACTAATTTCGCTCACTTTAAAAGTAGAGCATCATTTGATGTTTATCTTTTTCTCTATATGCTTTGTCTGCTCAGACGCAGAAAGCTCTCCAAGGAACTATATCTTATGCTACCCTGTATCTCTGCACAGTGCCTTAAATTGCACTATAGATTTATACAGGCATTCAGTGAATATTCATTGAATAAATGCAAAATTCCCATCCTTATTTTGCACATTAGAAACAGAATAGTTCATTTTTCTCCTCCACACTGATTTTTTTAAAAACCCTTACCTTCCATCTTGGAGCCAATACTGTGTAGAAGGCAGAAGAGCAGTAAAGGCTAGGCAATGGGGGTTAAGTGACTTGCCCAGGGTCATACAACTAGGAAGTGTTTGAGGCCAGATTTGAACCTAGGACCTCACATCTCTGGGCCTGTCTCTCAATCCACTGAGCTACCCAGCTGCCCCACCTCCTTATTGATTTGATTCGAAGATAGGTCTGGAAAAGGAATCCACCACTCCTCTGGGGACCATACTATTATATAAACAATGTGCAAATGTTAAATATTAAGGAAATAAAATGTAAGGAATAAAATAGTAAATGCCAAGAGGCTTTTCCAGTGTGCCCTCAGTAATTTCACATGGCATAGCAAAGCAAGCTAATGTTGAAGCCAATAAGACCTGAGTCCGAGTCTTACCTCTGACACATACTTGTTCTGTGACCCTGGGCCTATCATTTAACATCTCAGTGCTCTAGGTATATTTGAGTTGTAAAGATGCCATTACCAATTAATTGGTAAAAGGCTTTCCTATTGGGGGAATTCTATAGAATAGTAGTATCAAACTCGAGTAGAAATAGGGCCACCAAACTATGAATAAGCATCCTTGTCAGCCTCCTATTTATTAACTTGGAAAACCATATGTTAACATTTTCTGTGTGCTATCATATTTTTACTTATTTATTTATTTACTTTTTAAAAATGTTTTTAAATTACTTATTTACTTATATAAATATTTCCCAATCACATTGCAGTCTGGTTCGGGCTACCCTCAAGGAGTGTGCAGCCCGTGGACCACATGTTTGACATTTGCTATGAACAATGAAATCATGGGTCTGGGCCCTATCCCTATCTCTAAATAGTTTCCCGTGTGATTGCTGGTTAGCCAGGCTATTGCAGGCTGGAGATTATTTCTTTAGGAACTGAAAAGAAGACTGAAGAACTAGTATTGTCGCAAGCTTGAACTGGACAGAGAAAGTTGTTAAATTTTCAGCGTCAGCATTTATACCTCCGAAATTGGCAAACACTATAAATGAAGGCTTGACTTATTGTTTTGCTGATTGTCAAGAATAAAAAGTGATGGGGCAGTTAGGTAGCACAATGGATAGAGAACCAGTCCCGGAGTTGGGAAAACATGAATTCAAATCTGGTCTCAGATACTTCCTAGCTGTGTGACCCTGGGCAAGCCACTTAACTTTCAATTGCCTAACCTTTGCTGAACTTCTGTCTTAGAACTGATATTAAAATAGAAGGTAACAGTTTAAAAAAATAAAATAAAAAATGATAAAAATGCTGTTAATACAGATAAAGATGAAACTTAAATATGTGTCACGTATGCATTTTGGTTGCTAAATACTTATCAGCATTTACCTATTATTACTATGAAATAACTACCAAATCTATATCTCTAGCCCTGACCTCTATCCCACATGATAGACTTATAGTTGATCCTTGTTACTCACCAATTCCATATTTGTAAATTGGCCTACTCACTAGAATTCATTGGTAACCCCAAAATTAACACTCAAGGCACTGTTGTAATCATTCAGGGACATGAACAGAGGGGCAAAAATATTTGACGACACTTATGTTCCCAGCTGAGGTTGAGCAAGTGACGCTTTTAACTATTTTCATTGTTACAAGTGAGGGGGTCAAAGGAGGGATGCGCAGAGATATGTTGGGAAATCACTATGGTGTAGAAATAAAAAGAATCAATAAAACTTTTTTTTAAAAAGAAGAAATGAGGGCTAGGATTCAGACCACACATTCAGCATTAGCTAGGAAAGAATAAAGTAACTTCAAGAAAACAATTCCATTAAAACACCAACAAGAACAGTTTTATAGATTTGTTTTTAACATCAGAGATGACAGAGAAATCATTATCTGTGGCTTCTCAATAGTATAAACCATTTTCAGCCTGGTTGATTGGCCATTTAAAAAACAACCAGAAGGGAAGGAAATATTTTCTCTAAACAATCTAGGCTCATTTCTGAAGATGCTGCATCTTAATGCCTTCTCTCTCATTGTATGAGAAGTCAGAATTTCATAAACACCTGCTACAGGTGTCCTGAACTTTCAAGGTTAAACAATATCTAGGGCTCAATTCAAATTCATGGTAATCTGGCAGTGACTATTATGAGAAAATAACCCTAAAAAAAAAGAAAAGAAAATTTGCTGTGAGCTGAAAGATAATGAATATGCAGAAATAATTTACAAGAAAAGTGTGTCTCTCCTATGTTCTACTAGGAATGCTAAAGGTAGGAGAGTAAAAGAGATGACTAGTGTGCTGCAAAGGAAATAAAAAGCAATGTTCTGCCAACTGAAGCACACCTAAGTTGACTTCACCAAGTCAAGTATGACTGCCTTTGGCCTTCAAAATGGTATTACTCAACTATTTACAGTATGTTTTGCCACATCGGCTGGAAGTTAGCACATTGCCTCTTCCACAAACAGATTTATCAAGTTGTAAAAAAAAGTACCAATTCTCCAAAAGTATATTTAAAACAATATGGGAGACCTATTTTCTTCCAATGTTGCCTGAGCATGAGTCACATAAGAGAACCTCGACTATATGCTTGATTTTGGTTTTAAAAAAGGAAAAAGAGCTATTGAAAAAGATTACTGGGTAGGAAAGTCAGACAAGGGCACAAAAAAAAAAGACTGAGTCATCCTCATTTTTATGGAGGTAGAGAGGGCGGAACTAGCTTAACCAATTTACATCATTTTGCTTTAGAAAATAAACAAATATATCATACTGACAATTTTATGTTGTTTCACATGCTGGAATTAAAACAGTCTGGGGCAAAGCATTTTAGAGGGGAAACAATAACATGGATGCAGCAACAAGCTATTGAAGGCCATCTACTACCACTTAAGGAAAAAAATTAAATCATTTTTTAGAATAAAGATACATTTTTAAAAGAAAGGCTATGTCATTAGCATAAGCCTTTCTTAGAATAACTTCTTTTATTTACTAAGCAATCATATTAAATTATTCCATGAGCAAATTACTAAAATGCATACAGAGGTAAGCTCAGTGATGATGTCACATTTTTTAAATGGAAAGCAAGTGACACTGGCCTCTTTGTTTGTCCTTGCATGACATACTCCATCTCTCTACTCCATACTTTTCCTTTGGCTGTTCACCATGCCTGAAATGCTCTCCCTCCTCATCCCTATCTCCTGATAAAGTCTACCCTGCTATCCCTGATTGGCCACTATTCCCCTATATACGTTGTCTCCTTCCATTAAAAGGTAAGATCCTTCAGGACAAGGACTATCTTCAATTTGTAGTTTTCTCCTCAGTGCTTAGCAGAGAGCTTGAGACATAGTAAATTCATAAAAGATACTTTCTCATTCATCATCCATTCACATGAGAGATACAGAGATTACTGGGCTTATACCTCACAAAAAATCAAAGACAAAGAGGAAAAACCTTTATGGTCAAAAATACTTATAACAGCACTTTTTTGCTTTAGAAAAGAACTGGAAACAAAGTTAATGAATATCCATTAGGGAATGGCTAGACATATTACATAGTATGTAAGTCATGGGATATTATTTTACTACTTTAAAATGATGATGAATGCAATAGATTCAGAGAAAATTGGGAATACTTGTATAAACTAATACAGAAAGAAGTGAAAAGAATCAAAAGAACAATTTATACAATTAAATACTGTAAAACCAAACAACTTTGAAAGATTTAAGATCTCTGATCAATGCAATGAACAATCAGAACTCCAGAAGACTAATGATAAAGTATTATTATAATTTCTTGTAAAGAAATAATAGATACAGAATGAAACTCACTTTTCATGCATGACCAATTGTGAATTTTTTCTGCATGATTTTATGTTCATTTATTATACAGGGTGGGTCTTTGGGTTGTTTTGGTGAGGGTAAAGGCTATAAGTGAGAAGGAGTAGAACCATAATGTCAAAAAAGGGGAGAAAGCATAAATTAAACATTTTTAAAATGCATAGAAAAGTTTAAAAAGAAGTATAGGAGACTCAAACAAGCAAAACAATGTGGATAGTATACTAAATTTAATATATACTTTTTTAAAAAGTGAGCTGTCTGTATTAAAATTTTGTGGTTTCATATATACTCCTCCTTCCTATTTATATGGAAATCTAATGTTTTAGGTTTGTCAAGTTTTTAAAAAATGCTTTTTAAAAAAAAAAGAGGCACAGAATATTCCATCAAGAAAGAAACAATGTCAGAAAGAGAGGGAGGGGAGAAGGAAGAGAGGAAGTAAAGAAGGAAGGAAACAAAGAAAGAGGATAAAATATGCTTCAATTTACTTTGAACCCATTTCTCTAGCTAGAAGTGGATAGTATGTTTCATTGTGAGTCCTTTAAAATTGTGGTGATTATTGTGTTGCTAAGTGTTACTAAATCTTTCAAAGTTGATTATTTTTATACTATTCCTATTATTGTATAAATTGTTTTGGTTCTATTCACTTCATTTTTCATCAATTCATATGTCTTCCCAGGTTTTTCTCAAATGATCCCCTTTATCATTTCTTATAGCACAATAGTATTCCATTGCATTCATATACTATAATTTGTTGAGCTGTTCTGCAATTGATGGACATCCCCAACAATTTGTGGACAATCCCTACATTGTTTTGCTTATTTGAGTCTCCTTCTATACTTCTTTTTGCTCTTTTCTATGCATTTTAAAAGTTTCCATTACTTTGCCACAATGAAAAGAGCCACTATCAATATTTTTTAACATTTTCCTCTGTCTTTGATCTTTTGGGATATGGACCTAGTAATGGTATTGCTGGGTCAATGGAGATGCACACTTTAATAGATTTGAAGACAATTCCAAATTACTTTCCAAAACAGACTAGTTCATTGTTCTACCAACAATGTATAAGTATATCTGCTTTCCCACAGCCTTGCCATCATTTATCATTTTCCTTTTATGTCATCTTAGCCAATCTGATGCATGTGAGGTGATATCTCACAACTAACTCAGATTTTAAGAAGTTATACAAAAAAACAATAAATGTTGGAGGGATTGTGGAAAAATTAAGACACTAATACACTGTTGGTGGAACTTCAAACTGATTCAACCACTCTGGAGAGCAATATTGGAACCAGGCTCAAAGGGCCATAAAACTATGCATAAATTTTGGCCCAGCAATACCACTACTGGGTCTATATCCCAAAGAGATCAGAGATGAGGGAAAAGGACCTAACCTATACCAAAATAGTTTTCACAGTTCTTTTTGCAGTGTCAAAGAATTTTTTAAACTGAGGGGTTGCCCATCACCTACGGAATGGACGAACAAACTATGGTATACAATTGTAATGGAATACTATTGTGCCATAAGAAACAACAAACGAGATGAGTTCAGAAAAATCTGGAAAGATTTTATCAATTGATGCAAAGTAAAGTTCTCCTCAGAACCAAGAGAACAATGTATACCGTAAAAGAAATATTATATAATAATCAATTGTGAAAGACTAACCTACTATCACTAAAATGAGTTTCCAAGATAACCACAAGGGACTCATGATGAAAATTCTATCCATAGCCAAAGAAAGAACTGTTAGTCTGAGGCAAATTAAAGTATGCCATCTTCCACTTCATTTCCTTCATGAGATTTTTATTATACATGTGCTATGTATCTTCTGTCATGACATACGCAATATGGAAATAAGATTGCATGAAGGTACTGATATATTTATTATCTCAGGGAATGGGGAAAGGGAGGAAGGGAGAAAATCTGACTCCTAAAATATTAGAAAACAATTATCAAAGACTATTTATACATTTAACTGAAAAAATAGATTTTTTTTAAAAAGAAGTTCTGCACAAAACAAAAAAGCACAAAACTAAGAAAACAATGGCAGTTAATGGAGGAAAGGCAGAATAATAGCATTATTTTTCCTGTTTTCTTCTCTAAAAAACTAAAAAGTGCTTAAGTCAGGAAACATCAGATGTAATTGCTAGAGAAAAGTGGGTTCCAAAGGCAAAAAGCTAGAATATAAACTCATCTTAAAATCTTACAAGAAAAGATAATCAATGATTATGAGTAGCATTATCTTATAAAGTCAAGAGAAATAGTAAAGAGTAAAATCAGTATACAGAGAGCTTGGCAAGACACCCAGCTAATCAAAGCCATCCCAAGGATATTAAAAGATAAAAATAGGAGTACACACAGAAAGGGAAAGATTTGCAATAGCCATTTAATCAAAATGTTTCTTCCACCAAGGTTAGTAGTACCAACATACCTGTGAGCCCTCCCACCCCCACCCTTCACCCTGCATTACCCGAGAACTAAGGGAGGAAGCACTCACTTTGGAAGGCTGGACAGAGGGGTAGGGCATGCAAAAAATATCCTTGGGAGCTGGGAAGAGGAGGACAGAGCAGTTCCCCCATGCCTGAGCCAGCATGCATGCCAGTACTTCGCCAACACACTAAACTAGAGAGAACAAAGATAGAAAAGGCAACCAAACTGGACCAGGTATATATAAAGAAGATTAGTGCTACAGGTAATACAATTGTGAGGACATTGAGGGAACCCATATGCGAGGTATCTGAAGAAGATATCAAAGGCATAAAAAACACCCACAGACTTTATTAATCTGCCCAAAAAAAGGCTGACTGACAGAACATCAGTAATGAGCAACCTATATGCCTACTCCCATCTATACAAAATATTTACAAAAGTCATTTACACACAAATTAAGAGCATCCTTAATGAAAGTATTAGAGAAGAATAAACAGGCTTTTGAAAGTTATGTCCAACATTGGTCACATCTTTAAAATCTCAGGGAGGTAGGTAGCTATATGGTTCAATGGAAAGAGTATCACACCTCAAGACAGGATGTCCTAGGTTTAAATCTGGCCTCAAACATTTCCAAGCTGTGTGTGACCCTGGGCAAGTCACTTAAATCCAATTGCTTAGTTCTTACCACTCTTCTGCTTTAGAACTGATACTTAATATCAATCCTAAAACAGAAAGTAAGGACTTTTTTTAATCTCATAGTTACCTGGAAGCTATAGGGTATATACAATCCTATTGTCATATTGTGGATTACAAAAAAATGTATTTGATTCAACAGAGTAAAATACTGCCTTTGGTGTCTCCCATCCATATATTGAGATCTTCAGGAATCCTTGGGAAGATATAAAACAAAATAGCGCTATTCAATGATTTTTTTCATGATAAACACCAGGAAAGTCATAAAACAAGGAGATATATGCTTGCCAATTTGATACAGCAGTAGAGAAAATTAAGCATAGAATCCAGATCAAGAAGAGATTCCCTGGGCATTATGAAATCCTCCAGATATTCCTATTCATGAATGAAACTACACTGATTGCTGCAAATATCAAGATACTTCAGAATTTCCTGAAATACATATCTGTAATTATTCAAAGAAATTTGCACTGTTCCTCCACACAAGAAAGACAAGGTGGATAAAGATGTGGCTAGGTTGTACACTAGGAAGAGTGCTAGACTGAGAATCAGGAAGAACTTGGATGAAATCTTGCCTCGGAAACATATTAGCTATATGACCCTGAGTAAGTCATTTAACGTCCCTCAGATTCAGTTTCCTCATCTGTAAAATTAGGGGAATGGCCTGACTAGTCCCCTTCCAGCTCTAAATCTATATAATCTTACAATTCTGTAAATACCTACTGCTCAGATTTCAACATGTATTCAGACAGTTATCTTATAGAATTTGCCCAAGAGTATCCATATCTGTAATAGGCAGGAAAAGGAACAAGGATCTGGGTCCAGATTTGAAAGGAAGGAAAAGACGGGGCTAGATTTCTTTCAGAAAATCACAAAGCTCTTTTACTCTCCCAAAGATCACCATCAAAGCAAAAACCCATCCTTTCAGTCCCAACATTTTACCAATTTTGACATATGGTTATGAGATGTGGAGCCCCGCTCTCTTCAAATACTTTTCTGAGGTAGAATAGCCCACAGAGGAAAATGGAGATACACATTATGGGTATAAATAGGTTACATTGTATGGCCAATGAGAAATTCCAAAGAACAATTAGTAAAGGACATCATTGAAGAATATAATGATAAGAAAAAGAAGATAGTCAAGAGCAAGTCATGACAAGCAACAGTCCAAGCACTCCACCAGCAACCTTGTAATGTCAGGAGAAAGTGAAGAAGACCTCCAGGCCCTTAAAGGGACCCCCAGTGGCAAACTTTATGGAAATTCATGGACAAGAAACACAGGATGGAACTCCTAAACTGATGTGTGAATTAAATATCTAGGAGACCTCCATCTCAGAAACATTCAACAGATGAATCAGCTAGAGGGTATATAATGTCCTGGCACAGGCCTGGCTTGACAGTGTCATGGAAGCCAGATGGCATGATGTATGGCATCAAAAGGCCATTAGTCAATTGGAGGATCTAAAAGGATCGGGGAAAGAGGCTGAGAGGGAGGTTTAAAAAACACCAGAAGCAAGTGGAGTGATCTCTTTGTTCCTGTCTCTCTAAACTTCCTGGTAGCTTCTTATCTTAGCTCTTGATCTCTGGCAAGTTGTGGCAAGAAACCTACAATGGGGGACCAGATTTTTACCTTAAGTTAGAAAGGCCAGAAATCTTATTTCTCTCTTTCTCTTTACAAATAGTGCTTATAAATCTATCAATAGCAATAATCCTTCACAATTAATTTTTATTTATAACATTGATGAGATAAAAGACCTTTTGAAGTGTTTTCTTATCCAAGGAGAAAAATCTTTATATTGGGAAGTATTGAATAAAAATAAACAGAGAAAGTAATACCCATAATAAGTGAAGGGAGGGCCAGATCAAAGGTGTCCTGGGGCCAGCTCAAACAGCCTCCCACCAACCAATTGTTAAATTTTTGATGTGAGCACTTATAAATTGGATATTGATCACTATAACAAATAAGGTCTTGATTTATTGTTTTGTGGTTGGTCTGCACTTAAGAAAGTGATGGAGAAAATGTGAGTGATGGAAATTAAATTTAAAATTATTTCATACATATCTAAATTACATCTTGAGCATTGAAAGTACTTGTGTGTGTGATTGCTAGACCACTATCAGGGATCACTGGAAAACCATGGAGAATAAGAGTATTTCAGGAATGGTAATGGATGGATTGATCTAAATTTCACAAAGGAAAAATGAATTCTTCAAATTATATGGTAGTGAACTTCAATTCCTAGCAAAATTTAAGAATGTAATTTTAAAAGTGACAGCTTGACAATATTTAGAAAGAGAAGTAGAGATCATTACAAGTCAGAATGCATTCATTAAAAAGCTAGCATTAAGATTCATAAGCAACTAAGTGGCTCAGTGTCTTGAGAGACAAGCCTGGAAATAGGAGGTCCTGGGTTCAAATCTGTACTCAAACACTTCCTAGATGTGTGACACTGGACAAGTCACAACCCCAATTGTCTAGCCTTTAGCACTCCTCTGCCTTAGAACCAATATTAGTTCTAAAACAGAAAGTAAGGGCTTTTTATTTAAAAAATAGTTTCAAGGAGTCTTGAGGCTAAAAAGTTTAAGATCTATTACATTAGATGATAAAATCTGTACACAAAAATAACTCAGACTGGAAAAGTGGGCTAAATCTAGATAAAATTTGATAAGGGTCATTGTAAAATTCAACACTAAGGTTCAAAGAATCAACTGCTCAAATATAGGATGGTGAGGACATGACAGACAAAAGCTCAACTGAAAAGATCTAGGGGTCTTAGTGTACTTCAAGTTCAATATGAGTCACTACAAAATAGCAGCCCCAAAAAACCTAACACACTCTTCAGTGGTACTAAAAGAGGTATAGTATCTAGAGTGGTGGAATGAATGAATGAATAGCTGAATGAATGAAAATGCAATTCATTCATTCATTCCACCACTCTAAGACTGGATTAGCCATATGAGATTCCTGAGGAAGGTGAGACTCAGCAAAAGAAAAGGTTTTCTTGAATCTATGAATTTTGGAATGCATTTACTTTAGATTCTTGAGAGAAAAATAAAATTGTTCTACATTCCATGCCTTGTTAGCTTGATGTTGGCAAAGGAACTGAGGACATCTAGACAAGAGAGTTGGTTAAAAAATAAAATCAGATGTTCCCAGGGAACGCTGAGTGTTACAGAGTCATTTTTCCCAGAAGGAACCTAACCTATCTTCCTCAATTAATAAATGGTTGTCATAAAAATATGTAAAAGCAAAAATATACAAAAATAATTTTCACATGACTTAAACCTTTCTTGAAACATTTTGAAATGGAAATTTATATATTGTTAAAGTGATGATTATAAAATATTCTTCTCTGTGCATTAAATGGACCTAATAACAAATGTTAGTTGACACTCTCCTAGTTTAAGCTCCCTGTTGCATTTGAAAGGGGTAAATCATATATTTAAACATCCTCTCAAACCACATTTTTTTTACCAATTAGGGATAGTCTTTGCCCATTCCCTCTCCAATCCCACCCCTACTGGTCCAATTTAGTGAAGCTTTATTAAATTATACTAGAATATTCAACAAAAACAACTGCCACTTACTTGTTTCCTGTTTGCTTCCTGTTTGCTCATTTCCTGTATTCTGTCCAAAATATCTTCCTTTGTAGGCTTAATCATCATTGAGTTTCTACTCAGAAGGTCTGTGATTTGCTCCATGAATGAACAGAAGAGGCTCTGAGATGTCTTTGCTTCTTCCATGCTGTTCTTCAAACTCTCCTCTGTTTCAAAGGAATTTTTCTTCAAATGTCTCAGCTCCTTCTTAGTGGCATCCCAGGCTCTTTGGCCAATGGCTAGTCTTTCTTGTAAGATCTTCATTTCCCTCTCAAAACTCTGTTTTGTTTCTACAGCACTGATCAAGTCCTAAAGAAAGAAAAGGGTGAGAGGCAGGAAATAGATAGTATCTTTGAAACAGAAAGGTAAGGCAGAAAGTCAAGACTGGGTTAAAGTTTGAGTTCATAGTGAATAGATGCATACCCGGCAAAAAGCTGCCTTGCCCTCAATGTAATTTTTTATTAACTATCTTAATATATTATGTCCAAATCCCACTATAAAGTAAAGATTGAGATGTAACCTCATTCACCCAAGAGTGTGTTCATCCTGAATTCCTCACTATTTCTCACCCACCACATCCAAGCTTTTGCCAAGGCCTGTTGATTTCACCTTTGCAACATCTCTTGAATATTCCCCTTTTTATCATCTGAGAGTACCACCACTCGGGCAAAAGCCCTCATCACTGCTGCAATAGCCTGGTGGCATGTCTGCCTGTGTCAAGTCTCTTTCCACTTCAATCTATTCTCCATTCAGCAACTAAAGTGATTTTCCTAAAACTCAGGTGCTGTCATGTCACCTGTCAAACTCCAATTCCCTGTTGCCTCTGGGATCAAATATAAAATGCTCTGTTTGGCATTCAAAGCCCTTCATAACCTATCCCCCTTCTGCCTTTCCAGTCATCTTACATCTTACTCCACATCCACATACTCTTCAATCCAGTGACAACAGCCTTCTGGCTGGTCCATGAAAAAGGCCTTCCATTCCTAGGCATTTTCTCTGGCCATTCCTCATGTCAGAAATATTCTTTTTCCCCCTCCACTTTACTTACTGACCTCCTTGACTTCCCTGAAGTCCCAACTAAAATCTCACTCTATACTAAGTCTTTCTTGACACTTTTTAATTGCAGTGTTTTCCTTCTTTTAATCATTTCCTATTTGTTATGTATATAGCTTATTTGTACATATTTGTTTGGTTCTTATCTCTCCCAATAGATTGTAAACTCTTTGAGGGAAGGGAATGTCTTTTGCTTCTTGGCCACTCAGCCTGGCTTGCAGTAGGTGCTTAACAAGTGTTTAATGAACTGAATTACTATCAAACATATAAAATTATTTACATGGAATAAAGGTGAAAATAAAATAATATTTAAAAAAAGAAAAAGAAAATACAGAACTGTCCCGCTGGAATTATTACATCTGAACTCATGGTTTCCTACAAACAATTAAAGACTGGAAATACCATCCACATGCATTTGTAATTGGTATAACAATTTATCTACTTTGATGATTAATGACAAAAAACTGAGGGTTAGATTCTTTTTCTATTCCTTATCTTAACTATTCTACACTTTCTTCCTAAAGTCCTAGGTAATGTTCCAGATATAAAGGATTCTCCTGGTAAATTAGGAATTTTAAAAAAAAAGAATCAAATTGAAATCAACATTTATTACTCCTATGAGTAGAACACAGTGCAATGCGGAAGAAACAACATTTTGGATAGAAAATGGTCCCTACCTTCAAGCAAATTAGAGATTCATAGGGAAATAAGTCATCACCACAAATAGTTGTGACAGTTTTACAAAATAAATGTGTTAAAGAGTTTAGGAAATAAAATGCTATGTAAGGGCTGAAGGGGAAGGCCATTACCAAAAAAAAAAAAACCCAATACATGTACAAATCAGGAAATGAGAGTAGAGATAGCAAAGATTACAAATAAGGAAAAATTCCTGGAGATAGGAAAACCACGCAAATATTGGAAGAGAATATCCAGGAGAGAGCATGCAAAAGTTATAAACTGCAGAGATGTTTAAGCAGAAAACAGAAAGTACTGGCCAGAGATGGGACTAGTAGACTCTTACCACATTTCCACTCTACATGCTAACTTCCTGCAGGAGACCAATTCCAGCCCCTGTGGGAGGCTTGTTTCCTACCTCAGAGCAAGTGTCTGCTGCTGCTATTGTTGTTGTAGACCTATTCCATTATCACCAACCCTATACAGGTCAGCTAGATGGCGCAGTGGCTAGTGCATAAATTAAATATCTGGGGGACCTCCAACCCAGCCCAATCCCAGAAGACTCACCACAGTGGGTGGCAGGGCAGCATGCCTGAGTTTGCCAGCATAGTGGTCCAGGTTCCTGACCAGTGGAAGTCATGAAGGTCAGGGGATGTGATGAGTGGGGACTAAGGACTTTGCATTCTATTAAGGGGGAATAACACACACATAGAAAACTAAATGTAAAATATAAACCAGAAAGGGAAAGAAAATAAGTTTCTTATAGGAGCTGGCACTTCAGTTGAGAAGATTCAGGGTTCTATGAGGCAGAGATGAAGAAGTATACTATATAGTTCAGCCATGCAGATCAGTCTATAAAAAGGCACAGAGAGAGGAGATGGAATTTTGTCAATGAAAAACAGCAAGAGATTTAGCTTACTTCAAGTTTCTGTCATGTGGAAGAGAGTCAATTAACTTATTCAGCTTAATCCCAGAGGATATAGCTTATAAAACAAAGAAGTTGCAAAGAGAAAAATTTAGACATGATAAGGATAACTGCTATTCTGGACTTTTTTTCTGATGCGAAAGGAGGAACTGATTGCCTAAATAAAAATGATGGGAACCTTAGAGGAAGAGGCTACTCCATCTTCTTATGCATGAAAAAGAAGACAAAAGCCAGGAATTGGTTGACATAAATTTTTGATTTTGAGAAAACAAATTACAAAGGATTCAGAGAAAGAATAGATGAGATCAAATAGTCTAAAATTTGACAGAAGTAAGCCTGAGAGGACAGGAAACTCTAAAATAGGGTTTTCAACATAAAGTCCATAAACTTGGGGGTTTTTTCATATTTTGATAGCTTTATTTTCATCTAACTGGGTTCTTTTTTAATACTATGTATTCTATTTTAAGCATCTTAAAATATTATTTTGAGAAGGGATCCACAGGTTTTACCATAGTATCAAGTAGGTCCATCACACATACACACACACACACACACAAAAATTGCTAAGTATCCTAACTCTGAAGAATGAAATTCTAAAAACCCAAAGTGAAAAAAAATCAGTTCAATAGGAAAAAAAGTTGTCTAAGGAGACTAATGCGGATGCATCTAGATTTTTAAAAGACATGTAGAGAAGGGAGATTTAGGTGGTTCAGTGGGTTGAGAGCCAAACCTAGAGATTAGAGGTCCTAAATTCAAATCTGCTGGCTGTGTGACCCTGGGCAAGTCATTTAAATCTCCTCCCCCACCTCCCCCTCATTGCTTAGCTCTTACCTCTCTTCTGCCTGGAAACTAATACATAGTATTAATTCTAAGATGGAAGGTAAAGGGTTTTTTTGGGTTTTTTTTATTTTAAGGTGTATACAGGCAGCTAGGTGACTCAGTGAATTGAAAGCCAGGTCTAGAGAGTGGAAGTCCTGGGTTCAAATTTGACCTCAAATACTTTATAGCTGTGTGATCCTGGGTAAATCACTTAAGTCCCATTGCTTAGCCCTTACTGCTCTTCTGCCTTTGAAAAGATGCATAATATTGATTCTAAGACAAAAAGTAAAGGTTGGGGGGTGGCGGAAGATATATACAGAGGATAGAAGCAACAGGAACAAAGGATGAATACATGTAACAAAAATATAACATAAAGAATGAAAAGGGATTATTTAACCATGAGGAAGAAATGAAGAAGCTTAAAGAGCACATATTTGATGACTTGCATTAGATGAGGGATGAAAAGAAGGTAGAATTATGCATCTCCTATGTTGCTTCTGCATTCTCTGCCAAGAAAAATAATATTTGGATTGGAAAGGGCTGAATGACCTTGGATGCTACAAGGTAAAAGCCGAACTTAATCAGAAACTCCCCATACTCCTCCAAAAGTCTGGGGTTCAAGATCTCCTAATACTTGGCTCCCTGGTTCCCTTTTCCACAACCTCCATTTCTCAAGCCAAGAGTTTACATCATGGCCTCACCATGGTTGGGGACTATAATTCAATGTCCAAGAACTCTCCCCTCAGACCACATGGAGAAGAATACATGCAGCCTCTGGCTCAAACCATGATTGGCTCCTAGGTGTGGGGGAAGCTGGAAACCTACACTAGCTCTCCATTTTCAATCCACTCTGAGTGCTGCTTTTTTCTCATCTACACTCAGCTCTCTCAAGAATTCTGAGATGCTGCAGTGAAGACTTCCTTTTGTAGATCTCTATGAACAACTAAGCAGAGTGCAAAGCAAAAAAAGATCTAGGAATTATGATTAGAGAAAAAAATAACCTATTGGTTTAAAAGAAAACACCAAGATGGCATTTTATAAATAAAAGTTTGTATATGTGCTGTTTTTAGTCAAAACTACAAGTCTGAATACTGTCTGAGGCATTTATTAGCTGCAAAAAAAAAGGAAGGAAGGAAGGAAAAGGAAGGAAGGAAGGAAGGAAGGAAGGAAGGAAGGAAGGAAGGAAGGAAGAAAAAAGCTTATCTGTGAAAGATAATTTAAAAAATGAGTATAATTAAAAGCAGCATTCCTTATGGAAGAGAAAGCTGATCTTAAATTTAGGAAGACCTTTCAGTGTCCCTAAGAAACTCTCTCAGACTCTAAGTAGCACAGAAGGTTCAAACATGAAATATTAGGTCTGTTTTGCAGAGAATTTTAGGGATAATAAAATAACATATTGTGAGAAAAGCAAGCTGTACACTTCTTTTTATCCTGTTGCATAAATACGAGAGAAAGATCCAGGAGACTTTTTTAAAACAATATTTTTAGAATAAACTGTTTTCTTTGTACAAAAAGCACATGTACACAAAAATCAATGACTGATTAATTAACTTACAAAAGTCTTCCAGTTATGTTTAAGGCAGCTAAATTCTAAAAGCAAAAAAAGAGCTTCATGAATAAAAGGTAATACCCATGACTAAATATTGAAGGCCTTTCAGAACAGTTTGTAATTTTTGCCATCTGCCTTCTTGCTTTATGGAAATGGGTGACTACTGGAGGATTTAATAAATGATATTTACATAGTGCTTTAAAGTTTGTCTTGTACTCTACTTATACTAGTCCCTTTGCATCTTATAACATCCTTTTGGGAGTAGCTACTACAGTGTAGTTATCTCCATTTTTATAGTTGGAAAAACTAAGGTTCTGAGAGATTCTGTGATTAATCTATTCAGTCACTCAGCCAGTAAGAGTCAGAGGCACTTTAGACCAAGGTCTTCCTTACTCCAAATCAAACACTATTCCACTCCAAAAAATATTGTCTCTCTTTAAAACTACATCTACTTTACTAAAGGATTAGAAAAAGGAGAAATTTTATATGAAATAAATAAGTTCAAAGAAAGGGTAAAAAATTGGTCCTTAATATTATGGACAACATACTATCACATAATTTGCTAGATTGATTTCTCTCTCCCTCTCTCCCTTTCTCTCTCTTTCTCTCTCTTACACACACACACACACACACACACACACACACACACACACACACATATATATTTTTAAATCAAAAAAATTGTATGTGCTGATATAAAAGAAAATTCAAAAAGTAGGTGAGTAGTTAAGGTGCCTGTCTCCCAAAGGTGATAACTGAACTAATTATAGAACTCATTTCTAAAAATGCCTTGCCTTTCAAAGTGCTGGTAATAGTTGGCTTCATTTCCCCTTTCCCATTCTAAAGCAGTCCTCTCAGAGAAGTCCCACTGTGGCTACTAATTAAATTATAAGTAGTGATGTAAGAAATAAGGATATACTTTATCACAATTACAATATTTCACTAGTGTGAAGACTTAATTTCATCAAGAAATATGACAGATGGCTAAATATAGTCCCCAGCCTCAGCAGTAATAAATTTATTTAAATATACTAATATAAAATAGAGGGAGTGATCAGAATATTAAAATTACCAATTAGATAAACTAAGAAAACAAATCACACCAACCATCTTAGAGTTTCAAATGCAACATCAATATGTAACATGGGACTGTTACATTCAGACTAGGTCTACGTTAAGACCTGTCATCATAAAAAAATCTTTCCTCCTTTCCCAAAGAAATCTCTAAAGTCCATCCAACTTTTAGTCTAGCTTGAGTAGTTCAGAGTTATTCAGTCATTCACATCTACTTTCCCAGTAAGTCTTACTTTTCTCATAGAAAAAAAAATGAGAGTAACTAAAGACCCCTCCTTTCTATCTCAGATGATTCAGAGAATCCATTAAGTAGAGAGCCTAAATTTTTTTCTTTCATAACATCTTTAAATTCTTCCTTGTTCTTTGATACACATGGTTCCCTGCCATGCTGATCTCTCTACGCCAGCAGAGGAGTGGCAGATTCAGAACTGTGATTTAGGAATATATAGTAGTTACCCTAATGAGAATGTGAGCTCCTTAAGAGAAAGAGCTGGGTTATATTCCTTGACAGTGCTTGACATAGAGTAAGCGCTTCTGTTGTTGTTGCTCAGTCATTTTTCAATTATGTCCAACTCTTCATGGACCCCATTTGGAGTTTTGGGGGCAAATATATTGGAGTGGTTTATTATTTCCTTCTCCAGCTCATTTGATGAGGGAAATGAGACAAATAGGATGAAGTGACTTGCCTAGGGCCACATGGTTAATTAAGTTAGTTAAGCCAGATTTGAACTCAGGAAGATGAGTTTTCTTGACCCCAGAACCAGTACCCTGTCCACTGTGCCACTAGCTGTCCCTAATTAAGTACTTAATAAACATTTTCCAATAAAGTAACTATGTATGTATATTAGTATGTATTTATAATTCCCATACACGTATATCTATTTATATATTATATGTATTACAAACATGTTATCTATAAACTCTACACATGTTTGTTGTGGAATTAGGATTTGCACCCCAGGACTCTCTCTCCCAACATTCCATGTTCCTTCTCACATTACGTGCTAATGTAAGGAGGATATAAGTTTTTGTGTGACCCTGACCCTCTCACTCTCTTCTCCCAGAAATAGAGCTAGTGGAGGTGGGGTGAGAGGCAGGAGAATTTTACTCAGGTGTTTACTTTTGTTCTTTTTATTTCTTCCACTTCAAGTGATTATTAATAAACTTTATAAACTATAATCATTATTGGATATTAATTTTAATCTTGGGTTTACTATTTGTATATATGTTGTATATAATTTCTATGCATGTATATCTATGCATGTGTGGGTATGGGTATATATGTGTGTGGATGGATAGATAGATAGATAGATAGATAGATAGATAGATAGATAGATAGATAGATATGGATAGATGGATGGATGGATATAGATATATTCCTGGGTTGTGATTAGATTAGAATCACCCTCATGAGAGACTGACATCTGAAGTATACAAGGCCAGCAGAGGTAGTTAGAATATTAAGCTATAATGGGTGAAGAGGTGGAGTAGTTATGCTGGACATAAGCCAACAAGGAGATATCCTGGAGGTGGTGATATGAAACACATCTCCCTAGTCTACAAAAGGCCAAATAATAATAATAATAATAATAATAATAATAATAATAATAATAATAGCTGCTTCACTGGGTAGTTGTAAGGATCAAATAAATTAATATATGGCTCACTTTGCAAATCTTAAAGTGCTATATAGATGGCAGCTGTTATTATTATGAATACACTATTGGGGTCAAGGAATGCTACCCTTGGGGTAAGGTCCCAGCTTCTAGAGACCACTACTCTAGGTTAACTCCATATCAAAATGAGGCATTGAAGTGAGGATTTATTTAAAAACCCATTACATTTTTAATATCTTAAAGATCAAGTACAACCCTAACACAAGTACAACCCTAACATTTTTAATATCTTAAAGATCAAGTACAACCCTAACACAAAATGGATTTGAATATATTATGGGGTCATATTATGTCCTCAAAATAAGATGATGCTATGGATCAGGGTTAGATGGCATTTTGCCTTTGAAACATTTTCTAAAATTGTCTATCGGTTGACCACATCTTTCCCCATAGTTAAGATCAACAAATAGAAGGACTGTGTGTACATTCAAAGTTCCCAAGGCACGATGCAGGTCCCGATGTCCTTTGTAGGTCCTTGGGGAAAATAGTCTGTAGACAAATTTCTGGGAGGTAAGTTTTTGGCAGTGGGTGCAGTGTCTATAAGAATGGAGCCCTGAGCACCTTGGAGCTGGAGGATGAGGGGAAATGGGAGGGAGGGAAAGAATCTGGACAGGTAAAGGAGGAAAAAAACTACAGGGATTATGTGTTTCAGTAAGCTTTACTAGGGTTTTTTGTGATACCTAAATAGAAAACCAAGTTAATGTCACTTTTAACCATAGCTATACGAGGCCATAACTCAGATTCCACTATTTACCAGAGATGAGAACATCCTAATTGCAGACAAAACCCCTATGAATAAATTAATAGCTTTCAATAATGCTCTAAAACTTTAGTTACAGGAAACCTTGCCAGTGAAGAAAGAAATTATTAAGCCTCCTTTGCTCACCAGTCCCATTATCTAACCTAAATAATACTGTCAGAAAATTCTTCCATGTGCCTCATCTAGCCTCTTAAAATGTAGCTCTTACCTACAAACTCTTGTTCTATCTTCAATGAAAAAGACTGGCAAATAGCCAGATAGAATAAAGAAATAAGATTGACAATGACAAGTTTGAAATCAAAGCTATCTTCTTGTTTCTGTTCCATTGTTCCTGGCCTCTAGAATCCATAGAAACATGTTTAGCTCCCATAAAGTCAAAGATTTTTCTCAGTTTTGAGTTATGTTTAAAATAAGAAAGAGAAGTTCTAACAGTAATGTATAATTTTTAATAGTTGTTTTCAAAATGCTTTTATTTGTCTACTGGAGTTGTTTTTTTTTAAGGACAGCTTATATTATCTTTAGTGTATTTTAAATTAAATATCAGAGTTTAATTATTAGGGCCATCATAGAAATGAGCTCAAAAGAAACAATAAAACAAAAAAGTCTGACATTGTTTCTATGGTTGCTTTCACTGCTGTAATCACTGCACTTAGCTCATCAGGAAACTTTTTCCTACCTTAAAAAAGAGAACATTTAGAAAGACCATTCTCCCTGTGAACATCTATAGGTCAGCAATACTGGCTGTTCTTTTTGTTACAGCCCTGACCTTGTGAATGAATGAGTACTTTATTATGAAATGTAAGTTTCTAGCTACTTGTAAAAAACATTTTTAAATATATACTTTTGCTGAAATTCTTTGATCTCCTCCTAAAGTTCAATGTACTTGCAAAGTCTGAGCAAATTGCATCATTCATTTGTAAAGTTCTGATTTTTCAGAAAGTGAGTTATTGCAACACTCTTGTACTCAGTTCATGAAGGCTAGCCTCCAAAAGTGCATATTTATAGTGCAGTATGGAATACTTCCAAATCTGACAATGGGAATAGTTTAATAAATAAAAATAAATGAATAATCAAAGGTATTCATTGACTGTGGGCTATTTACTGTATTTGCTGCACTGAACAATATTATTTTTAAAAACTGTAATGATCCCATTTTGCTTCTTCCTAAACAAAGATCCTTCTTTTTTAATGTCAGTATTCTGTTGGTGTTTTGTGACTGTCATTAAATACCAGTTTCTGAATAACTAAAGTTGTGCCTCAAATAAAGGGCAATGAGAATCTGCAACATGTTGTTAATAAAGAATTGCACAGGAGATATATTCATTCATTCATTCATTTGATGAGCATTTATTAAGTGCCGACTATGTGCCAGAGAAAAGAGTCCTGGCCCTCAGTCTCTATACCAGGGAAACAATACAAATAGATAATAGCTGAAAACTAATATTAATTAACTTCCAGTAAGAAAGAAATAGGGGAAGAGCTGAATTTTGAAAGAAAATGGGAATTCCCTGAAGCAGAAATGATGGAGGAGGGTACACAAAGTGCAGAATCAGCCTAGGCAAAGGCACTACTAAGAACAGAGATGTAATACTATGTACAGTGAAGAAGCAAATAGGCCAGTATGATTGGACTGCAGAAAACATGGAAGAAAATAATATGTGATAAGCTTAGAAAAGTAGGCTGGAGCCAGATTGTAAAGAGCTTTAAGTGCCAAAAAGAGGTATTAATGTTTTATTCTAGAGGCATTTGAAAGATATTATAACAGCATAAAGGAAATTTGTTATCTGATAAATGTATGACTAGAAAATGAAGTCAGTCACTCAATGGGAGATAACCAATGGACAGTCCATTGAGGATAAGGGTATCCATATGTGGTCAAGAGACCCAGAGGAAGAACCTCACCATGTCAGGAGGATCTTCTGTGGAGGATATTCAGTTAGTCTTGAATAAGAGATGAGAAGAAATAATGAGAATGCAGATTCTATCACTATAAGGAATGTACACACTAATGAAATCAAATATCCACTGAAGCAATGAGCTTCAACTGACTATTGAAGGGCATTCCTAAAACACCTGTCAAAAATCAGTATTAACTGCACATGGGGTAAAGATGCAGGGATGGATTAGAGATCCATGAGAGTAATAAATGAATATAACTTTTACTTAAGTAGGTAAAGAGGGATCAACTTCTGCTTTTAAAAAATTTGAAATAATGACAAAAGATAGCAATAAGGGACAGTGGATGGAGAGCCAAATCTAGAAACAGGAGGTCCTGGGTTCAAATGTGACCTCAGACATTTCCTAGCTATGTGACTCAGGGCTAGTCACTTTACCCCCATTGCCTAGCCCTAACCACTCTTCTGCCTTAGAACCAATACACACTATTGATTCTGAGATGGAAGGTAAGGGTTTAAACAAAATTAGAATAGACAATGTGAGAATGGATATAAATTGGTAGAGCTGTGAATTTGGCCACCATTTTAAAAAGTCATCTGAAATTCTACTAAGAGAATAATTAAAATGTCATCACTCAAATCCAAAGATCCCATCACTAGTAACATAAACCAAGGAAGTTAAAGATTAAAAAGAAAGATCCCTTGTACACTAGAATTAGTAGCATCACTTTTTGTATTGGCAAAAAACTGGAAACTAGATGCTCAGAGATTATAAAATAGTTTAACAAATTAGGATAAATGAATCTGATGGAATATTCTTGTGTTATAAGAAACAATAAATATAAAGAATGTAGAAAAGCAAGATTAGGTGAACTAATATAAAATGAAATAAGCAGAACCAGCAAAACAAAAGACACAAAGTCTACAATGTAATGGGAAAACAACAACAATTAAAGAAAACTATGCAATGTAATTATAGCATCCCTGAAGATACGAGAATGCACCAATCTCCTTTTTCTGTAGGATTTAGAGATTATAGATGTACAACAAATACTGTTGGACTTAGATGGTGTGTTGGTTCACTTCTATAAACTGCTTTTTTTTTAAATTCTTTGTTGTCCTCATTTTACAGATAAGAAACCTAAGGCTCAGAGAAATTAAGGCAAAAGTAAATGTGAGAGGCAGGAAGGCTCAAGCCCAGCATTCTTAACCAAATAAGTGGGAGACAAAATTAAAAAAAAAAAAAACAAGAAACAAAAGATAAAATAAAATAGATAACTTTGATTACCTGAAATTGAAAAACTTCTGCAGAAACAAAATTAATGTACCTAGAATAAGAAGGAAAATGATAGAATGGTATATTCATATCTACACACATTCATATGTATATATTACTGTATATATATATTACTGTGCTGTAAGAAATGTATATATTACTGTGTATATATTACTGTATATATTACTGTGCTGTAAGAAATGACATACTCAATGAATAGAGAGAAGTATGGAAAGATCTATATGAATAGATGCAGAGTAATACTAACAGGGCTAAGAAAAAATATATACATGTAATGACAATAATGTAAATGGAATCTACACAAAAGTAAATGTAATGCAATTATAAAGAACAAGAATTCAAATGAAAACGTATGAGAAAAATTCCAATACACTCTTTCATGGGTGTGGGAGGTCCACAGATGTTATATATTACATATGTTCTCAAACTTTTTCAAAGTGTTGTGCTGAGGGTTTTTCCTCTCTAAAAATATTATTTATTGTGTGAGATGAGTCTCTGGAAGAGGGAAGAGAAGAGATACTTGGGATAACTACAACTATGTGAAAATAGACGGTATCAATAAAAGCTTTTTATGCTATTATAAAAATACAAGGTTATTATGAAGTGAAAAATGTCTATACTAAAGAAGCATGTTAGAGAGACGGGACTTATATAAAAGATGTTGTGAAGGTAGAAATGAAAACATTTAACAACAGAAGTATATATGAGTGACAGTAAAGACTCAAGGATAACAATGAGATTGTTAAGTCTTGGTGTCTGGGGGAAAATGGTGTGTCCAATAAGAAGAAATTTGGGAAGAGGTGAAGATTTAATGAAATTACAATTAATTCTGTTTTGAATATATTTTAGTTAAGATGACTATGGGACAATCAGTTCAAGATGTCCAAAAGGCAAATTGGTGATAAATAACTATAGCTCAGGAGAGAGACTAAGGCTGGATATATGTATCTGAGCATCATTAATATAGAACTAACAACTGGACGCACAGGAATTTATGAGATAACAAGTGAATCTTATCTCATATACAGAGAGAGATGAGAAGAGAGCCTAGGACAAGCCCTTGGAAGACACCTACAGTTACTGGGCATGAGTGAACTGGTTGAATATTCAGCAAGAGACACTGAGAAGGAACAATTAGACAAGTAGGGAGAAAACAAGGAAAGAGTGATGCCATTAAGAGAGAAAATTGTAGTGCAATGTTAAGAGTAAGGTCATTATTTAAGAGAGGAAACAGTATCCAGGTATTGAGGCTAATATATGATAGATTATAATGAGGTCAAAAAGGGAGACTGTAGAAAGGTTATTAGGCTTGACAATTAAGAGGTCATTGGAAACTTTGGAGTGGGCAGTTTCAAGAGAATGAAAGATTAAGAAATGAGACTAGAGAGGCTTTAGTGAAAGGAGAAAAAGAAGAGACACCTAGTGTAAATAACTTTCTCAAGTTTAAGTGAGAATGGGAGAAGAAACATAGAACAATAGATAACAGGAACAATCAGATCAAGTGAAGACTTTAAAGATGGGGAGACATGAGTATGTTTTTAGACGACAAAGAAGAAGCCAGTGGATAGAGAGATAGAAAATTAGAGAATAAGATAAAGGAAGAAATCTTCTGAAGAAGGTAGGAAGGAATAGGAAATATGATCAAGGATGGGGCTTCTCTTGGTAAGAAAAGGGGATTCCCTTTTAGCAGAGACAGGGGTAATGGAGGAGGTAGTAAGGAAACATGTCTATATGATACAAGATGAAAATGAAGAAAGAAGAGTGAACTCGTGGTGAATTATCTCAATTTTTTCTCAGTAAAGTATGAGCAAGATTCTCAGCTGAGACGGGGGAG
This sequence comes from Gracilinanus agilis, assembly GCF_016433145.1. Classification (NCBI taxonomy): domain Eukaryota; kingdom Metazoa; phylum Chordata; class Mammalia; order Didelphimorphia; family Didelphidae; genus Gracilinanus; species Gracilinanus agilis. Next base: position 413,447,774 of record NC_058133.1, on the reverse strand, counting down.
GCAAGGGATATGGACCATGAATCCTCAAATTGACTTTAGGGTCACATTCAAACCTGATTCTTTTGATGTTCACAACCACACTATATAACTAGAAGAACATTTGTGTTACTAATTAATTATATTAACAAATAAAAATAATTAGCATTATGTTTGTTGGTTTTGTTGACATACACACTCACTGGTCTATGGAAACCAGTTTAAGGGTAGTCAGCAAGGAACAAATAATCAGTTCGGAGCTTATCACATATATCGTCAATTCTCAGGCATTTTGGAAACATTATCTGTAAGTTCACAACAATAATAACAAAAGAAGTGTTCATGTGTCATTGAACCATCATTCTTCTCTGACCTGCTCCATACCAGGCTCTACTCTGACTATTAACTCTACCTCCTCACCTCTGATAATTCGAGCTCTACCCCAGCTCCTTCAGCAATGAAGGATTTGGGTTTGCTTTATCTTGCCAAGTCCCCAAGTGCCTTGTCTCCTTCTGCCTAGCTCTCTGCCAATGGGTGGTAGCCTACCTTTTGCCTCCCTTCTCGTTCCCCATTAGGTTTTTCTTCCCTCCTAGAATATGCGTTCCATGAGGGCTGCATTGCTTGCTTGTATCTGCATCCCCAGTACTTAGCACAATGCCTAGAATAGAGTGAGCTCTTAATAAAAGCTAGCTAGCTATCACTAAATTGTTATAAATTAATCTCTGGTCACCACTGATCATCCTGTCTCAGCTGAATATCACTGTTTGGAGTAGAGACAACCAAAGGAAAGGGCTAACCTTAATGGTTAGCCCCATATTGTCTGTTAATATCCCTATCTGTATCTTTCATCCAACTTTTGAAATATAACTTCCCTCATAAAATAGAGCCAACTCTAGTTCTCCCTTTCATTTTATTTTTTTTTATTTTTTTTCATGATAACTCAATAAACATTTATTGAGTGCCTACTATATTCCAGGCACTATGGTAAGACATAGGGACCCAAAAAGAGGCAAAATAAAGCCTTTGCCCTCAAGGAGTTAATAATCTAATGGAGGAGACAACAAGCAAAAAAATCATATGAATGAGCTATATACAAAATAAATTGTTGTTGCTCATTCTTCATTTTTTTATATTTGACTTTTATTGTATTTTATTTTATTTTTAATATTTTCCCCTAGTTACATATTTCATGTTCTTTCCCTCTTCCCCAAGCCCCCCTAACCCCCTTAGCTGACACACAATTCCACTGGGTTTTACATGTATCATTGACCAATACCTAATTCCATATTATTGATAGTTGGACTAGAGTTATCATTTAGTGTCTACATCCCCAATAATATCCCCATCAGCCCATGTGTTCAAGCAGTTGTTTTTCTTCTGTGTTTCTCCTCCCACAGTTCTTCCTCTGAATGTGGCTAGTTTCCTTTCTCAAAAGTCTCTCAGCCTTGCTGATCCTTACATTGCTGCTAGTAGAGAAGTCCATTACATTCGATTGTACCACAGTGTTTCAGTCTCTCTGTACAATGTTCTCCCTCTCATTTTCAATAATCATCTATATTTAAACATGACCTCCTTTGACAACAATTTTATTTTCTCTTTATGGTTTTATTGCTTTAGATGTTCTGCTCAGTCTACTTTTTGGAAATTAATCATTTTAATAGTATACAGTTTGGGCAGCTAGGCAGCTCAGTTGGATTAAGAGCCAGGCTTAGAGATGGGAGATACTGAGTTTAAAATTTCGCCTCAGACACTTCCCAGCTGCATGACCTTGGGCGAGTCACTTAACCCCCATGGCCTAGCCCTTACCATTCTTCTGCCTTGGAACCAACACATAGTATTGACTAAAAAACATAAGGCAGAGGTTTAAAAAAGAAAACAGTTATTGATTTACTCAAAATAACTCTCTGTACCAAAATTGTAAAATTGAAGACTGAAGATAAGGAGTTAAAACACAGTATCTATTTCTTATTTTCAAATAGATCAGACAAAACAGAAATCAGTTAGATGGGACCATGATTGATTTTTCCCTATTAATATTTAGAATTAAATATTATTTCTCTAGAGTGTCACTAAAAAAAAGTATATTTGATCAGAAGCCATTTACTTTTCAATGATTTGTATTTCTGGTTCAGATGAAATAAGTGGTCCATTCAGTTTCATCAGGGTCATGCTGTTCACCTAAGCTATTTCTAAGGACATGTTTGGGGGTTTTTTTTCTCATTGTAGTCAGTCTTCTCAGAGCAATGACCCCTCTTCCATAGGCCAATTCGACTTCTCCAATGAGAGACCCAGAAGCAGTCAAGCCAAACACACACGTGCACATACACACACACACACACACACACACACACACACACACACATTCACTTCACGTATTATACCTTGTTCAACATTTCTTTCTCTTCGATGCAGGAAGCAGTTTTTTTCTGTTCTTTGTTTACTTCTGAAACCAGTCGCATGATGGTCTGTCTGCTGGCTTTTGCCTCCATCTCATGGACATTTATAGTCTCTTCAAGAGTAACAATCTGTTCTTTCCTAAGTATGTTTTCCTTATGCAGCTCCCGAACCTGAAGAGAATGACAAATAAAAAGGAACAACTTTTTACATTGCTTTCTTTGAGCAAGTGCTAATCTCCACCCAATCCCTGGGCTGGCCGATCAGTGTGGTGAAAATGGCAAAGGCGACATTGGCCAGAAAGATCCCATTTTCAAAGGCACCCTCTAAATTCTGCAGATGTGAGTCTACTAAGCAGTCAAGTTCGTAATAATCCAAGAGTGGCCTTTGGGAAACAGTGGCAGATTTTGTGATATTGTGCTATTTTCCAAACTGCAAAATAAAATCTCTGAAAGCAATATGGCAGGGGTAGAGATCCTCTTAATGCAAAGAGGTAAGAGGAAATGACAGGAGTAGGAATAGATGTACAGAATTTGTAAGAAGATTTTTAACTAGAGACTACATATATCCCAGACATTGCATGTACTAGTAGTAGTAGTAGTAGTAGTAGTAGTAGTAGTAGATGCTAGCACTTATATAGCACTTTATGGTTTGCAAAGGTCTTTACAAATATTTCATTTAATCCTTGAAACAACTCTGATAGGGAATGCTATTATTATTCCCATTTTATGGAATAGGAAATTGAGGCAGACCTCCTCAGAATCACACACCTCAGCCAGATAACTCAGGGCTTCCTGACTCCAAATTCAAGGCTCTATACCCTGTGCTATGTCCATTCCATCCATATGAAATGTACTTTTTTAAACTTATTTCAGTAAGAGGCACTTTTTAGAAATCCATTCTTTTAAAAGTTCTTAGTTTTATATATTCATTCAAAGGGTATTTTTTTTCCTTTTTTCCTTTCAATTCTGTTCATCTCTTCTTTGATTTTCAGAATTTCTATTGAGGACTAATAGTGAAGAATGCTACCAACTTCCTGACCAAAAAGAAAAAAAAAAGCAGTTGACTCAAGACGAAGAATAAGAAATACATTTTGGGGCATGACCGATAGGAGAATTTGTTTTACTTGATCATTAATATTTATTCAAATCATTTGGGTGCATTTGTTTTTTAATAGAAAGGTGAATTAAGAAGGAGAGCAAATGAGTATTTGTTAATTGAAAGGAATATTTTTTCATTTAATTTTAGTTACCCTATTCTGCTTAACAGCTCCTACCTCATGTTAGAATTTTTTTTTAATATAAAAAGTTCAGGCTAACTTTAAGCTATCTATACTCCTAAACTTCAGACTTCAAAATGAAATGTTATTGAAATCAGTTTTTCCTTTGTTTTGTTTCTTTTATTTTTTAACCCTTACCTTCTGTCTTAAAATCAACGTATTTGTGTGTGTGTGTGTATATATATATACATATATATATACATACATACATACAATACGGGCTGGGCAATTAAGATTAAGTGACTTGCAGGGTCACACAGCTAGGAAAGTTCTGAGATCATATTTGAACCTAGGATCTCCCATCTCCAAACCTGGCTTTCTATCCACAAAGCCACCCAGTGTCCCACTTTGCTTTTGTTTCTAACTAGAAGGGTAGGTAATGTCACTTTAAAACAGATGCATGGCCAAATATATACACATATATATGCATATATATATCTTGCATATATCTACTCACTTACATGTTATCTCCTATACTCGAATATAACTCCTTGAAGGCAAGGACTTATTGTTTTTACTTTTTATTTGTATCGAGAGTGCCAGCAGCACAGTGCCCAAAACATAATAAGGACTTAATAAATACACACTGTTCGATAGATTGTTGATTTAATTTACCAACCTATAGATATATTTTAAAACAATTAAGCAGTCAGTATAATCCCACTAAGGACAAATAATCAGGAAAAAGTTTTCAAAATCATGTTGTCTAACTCTTTCATTTAATATATAAAGAACATGGGGCCTAAAGATATAAAGTGACTTAATCAAGATCACTCAGCTAGTTTGGGACAAATTTAGAGGCTAGGTCTCCTGATTTCAGTTCAATTTCCTTCCCACATAATTTCTTACCACTTCTATTGAAAGTAGATTTATTAAATTTGCAAAAACACCTTTGAGATTAAATGCTCCTGAGATTCTTCTTCATTCTTCACGTCCATTTCTAAACAGCCAGAAAGCTGGATTAAAAATTCCTCGTGTTTCCTGCTGTTCTTTGCTGCTTGGTTCTTGCTTTCTTCATTTTCTTTTGAGTACTTTCTAACCAGGCAAATAACAAATATGTCAAAGGTTAACAATAGTGGAAAGGCATTGTTCTCAAGCAGAAAATGAGAACTATAAACATTTCTGTATATGCTAGTTTATGGTTCTTATGGAAGCTTCAGCAAGAATGTTCTCTACTTTAAAAAAAAATGGACCAATAATAAAGAATGCTACCATTCTCCTGACACAAAAGTGACTGACTCAAGATAAAGAATAAAAAATACATTTTTGGACTAGGAACTAGACTTTTTTTTTTGTTTTAAGCTAGCAAATTGCATGTTTTGACTAGAGACTACAACCCAGTGTGAAGCCAGGAAGAACAAAAATAATTTCTTTCATTCATTTTCATTCCCTAGACTTCTTTACAAAATGTCTCAGGTTCCTTCCCTCATCACTAATTCCTTTGAGTCCTAAGGAGGCATAAAATCAGTAGTAACTATGAGTAGGTTCAAATTTAATTTAAAATAAAATACCCATTATTGAGCAGTTAACATCACAAGTTCTCAAATAATGCATATATTATAATCTGAGGAGCCTAAAATTTGCCTTTGTTCTTCTGACTGGAGGGCTAGAGGGAGGAGCATAAAACTTCTCCCAAAGCCTCTCTTTAAAGAGGGCCAAGACACTCAGCCAGCTCTTCATTTTCCACCAGTTGCCCAACTTGGTTTAACTCTATCATCATCATGCCTCTGCCTTCTATGCTCTGTACCCATCTTTTTTAGCTTTCTTTTTAGTGCCATCTTCCACCATTAGATTTTAAGTTTCTTGAAGGCAGAAACTTTCTTTTTCTTTTTTTTTTTAAACCCTTACCTTCCATCTTGGAGTCATTACTGTGTATTGGCTCCAAGGCAGAAGAGTGGTAAAAGGTAGGCAATGGGGGTCAAGTGACTTGCCCAGGGTCACACAGCTGGGAAGTGTCTGAGGCCAGATTTGAACCTAGGACCTCCTGACTCTAGGCCTGGCTCTCAATCCACTGAGCTACCCAGCTGCCCCCATCTTTCTTTTTCTTAATTGTATCTCCAACACTTAGCACAGTGCCTAGCACATAGTAGGTGCTTAACAAATGTTTATTTTATTATTATGTTGTAGAATTTAAGGTTGGACATGTAACCATGGAAAAATATTCTAAATTTAAAAAGGGGGGAAATAAAAAGCATAAAATAAAATAGAAAAAAAAATAGAAAAAAAAAGAACTTAAGGTTGGAAGAGACCTTAGAAATCATCTAATCCAACCTCTTTATTTTATAAACGAGAAAACTAAAGGACAAGAGATGAAGTGACTTGCCCATGATTGCATAGGGCTAAGATAAGAACCAAGTTATTCCCCCTCCTTTTAAAAAGTTATTTTAAATTTTTTAATATCGTATGATGATTTTTTCACTATTTTCATTGGTGTAGCAACAAATATTCTAGGAAGCCAAAGGGGAAGCTGCTTCTTTGCATAAGAAAATAGTGACATTTTGCACAGGCAGAAATACAGACAAAAAATTAAGATCTTTGTAGCTGGAAGAAATATATAATAAAGACAGAAGTATGGACCTAACACATGGGGAACAATGACCTTTTCTTATCACTTAGTTTTTGACCTTGCCCAACTTCATTTACAACCAAGTACAAGAACAGGGCAGCTAGGTGGTGAAGAGGAGAGTGCCCAATCTGAAGTCTGAAAGACTCATATTCCTGATTTAAATCTGGCCTCAGATGCTTCCTAGCTGTATGACTCTGGGCAAGTCACTTAACCCTATTTGCATCAATTTCCTCATCTCTAAAATGAACTAGAAAAAAGAAAAAAATCACTCTAGGATATCTGCCAAGAAAATCACAAATGAGGTTAAGAAGAGTCAAATGTGACTGAAAAACAACTGAAGAACAACTGAACAAGAAGAGCATGAGAGTAAAGTGGGTTTCCAAGTATTGCCAGCCTCCATCAAATCCTATAGATTGTTGGATTTGGGGGTGGAGGAAATAGGAAAGTGGGAAGGCATAATCCCTAATCTGGGGTTGTGACAAACTAGATCACCATAAGGGGTTAAAAGGGAGTTGCAAGAAACTTCTAACCCTAAATCAGATAGTTGTCTGGGACCAGAGGCTTTTAATGTGACCTAACCATTGTGAGATCAGAAGAGATGTCTAGCTTCATAATCAAGAGAGACTCAATAGCCATCAGAGAGCAGAAAAAAAGTGTGACAAGAGGACATCAGCCTCTCTGCAGCATCAAATATGTTAGTTATGCTAGATCTGTACCCTAGTCACATCAAATGTGCCTTCCATGAATGTATCCTAAACATATAAGTTCTTCTGGATCAGAAAAGTCCAAAGAAAAGACAAAGTCTGAGAGCATTAGTTACCTGAGAGGACCCTTTATTCTAAGTGTCAAGCACTTCTCTGTGGATCTATGGACCCCTTCTCCAAATAATTTTTAAATTAAGAAAGTAAAATACATAGAATTATGAATGAAACCAGCAATATTGAAATAGTTATCAAAATATTTTTTAAAACAAGCTAGGCATTGTGGTTCTGGACAATTCAGTTAAATTCACAACACTAGAGATACAACCTCTAAGACAAGTTGCAGGACAGTTACAAATTACATTTGGAGAGGGAATTTTCCTCTAGAATTTAAATCCTACCTTTTTACCCCAAAATACATGGAAATATGCAAAGTTTTAAAACAACAGCTGAAGGAAAAATGTTTTAATTTATGAGAAGTCTCATCCACTTATCAGAAGAGAAGCTGTGGTCTTTAACCTTGCTGGAACCCAGATCATGCAGCTGTTGCTTTTCCTGGCTATAACCATTGTAAGCTACTCTCCTTTCCAGCACCCCTTTGTGTATCATCTTCCCCAAACGTAAAGGAAACCCTTTAAGTGCAGAGACTGCCTTTCTTGTTTGTATTTGTATCCCTGGTACTTAATTGTGTGCCTGGCACCTTAGTAGGTGCTTCATAAATGCTTTTATTTATTATGTTATTATAAGCATTTATAATATAAGACTATATAATATTAATGCATATTATATATAAGAAATATATAAGAAACACCTATTAGGTGTCAGATACTCTGCCAAGTACTGATGACACAGAAAAAAAGAAAAAGCACTGTCCCTTCTTTCAAGGAGCTCACATTTTAATGGGGGAGACAATGGGCAACAATCTTTTGTGCACATGACATCTATGCATCCAGTCAAACAAAATTCAAGTTCATATAAGCTTGTGCTCTAATATGGAGTTTTTTCATTTCAGAATTTCAGATGAACACTCTGAATTACTAGTGGCCATTTCTAATACTCTAAAAGGCAAGGTAATAACAGAGGGAAAGCACCAGCAGGGAAGGAGACTAGGAAAAGCCTCTTGCAGAAAGTAGGTCTGGTGTTCAGTCTTTAAAGAAGTCAAGAAAGCCAGAAAATTGGGAGGTGAGGAAGCATAGGATCAATGAAAAGAATATTTTTAAATTCCCATGTTTCAAGAAGAAAAATCATCTTAGGTCATCTTTCCTCACTGGAGAGAATGTTTCCTTCTATTTGCAAAGGGAGTAATCATGTTTAATTCCTGGAAATGAGAGGAGCCACACCAAAGTCCCAATCAACTACAAGTCTTCAAGAAGCATAAAGATGGGCCAGCCAAACAAAATTCAAGCTCACAAAAGCTTGTGCTCCAATATGGAGTTTTCATTTCAGAATTTCAGGTGAACATTCTGAAATACCAGTAACCATTTCTAATACTCTAAAAGGCCATTAAGAAGCACTTTTATGGTAAAATGGACTCATTTTACAGTAATTGGTAGTACCTTTTAAAGATAGTAGATGGTAATCATGATTACTGCTTTCCCTCCTTACCATGTTTATTTTTTCCTGCAAACTCTTCCACTGTGCTCCATGTGAAATAAACCATATAATTACATATCCTCAAAAGCATATCATATTTCTATTTTGAAAAATGTAGAACAATAAAAGATTAACTTTGCTATGCTATGACTCATTTAGCTATTCTTATTTTCAGCTTATAAGAACTGTATTCATTCTTTGGGACTCAAAATATCCCCCAAGATACTCTATTTTCCCTCTAAGCTACTCTACCAGAAAGGTACCTAAGAATTCCGTAGGGTCAGGTAAAAGTCTGGAAATATTTGAGACAAACTACAAATAGTAATAAAAGCAAGAACCTGAAACAAAGTTGATTGAGATAGAGAGCCATATCTGAAGCAGTTTTTCCTGGAAGGTTTAACACTTTGTTTTTTTCCCTACCATTCAACTGCATGGGAAACCATCTAAGTGGCTACTCACAAACCTTTCCAGGCTTTGATTCCCTCCCTATGCTTAGTATCTTATGACCAAAATCTTACTTTCACATCCTGAGAAAGGATTTACAAACTCTATCTTCCTATTATTTTTGTTAATTTTCTATAAAGAATTATAAAGTATTAGTGAATAGTAATTTGCTAAAGATAATTTTACTAAAAATAATATACATTTTAATGAATGAAAAAATAATAAAATTACATAGCACTTTGGGGTTTGAAAGTGCTTTATACATACTATCTCATTTCTTCTCCACCACCCCCCAACTAAGGCAGGATTCAAACTCAGGTCTTCCTGACTCCAAGTCTAGGTCTCCATCCAATTTACCATTTAGTGTCCTCAAAAAGTCTTCAATGTGATTTGTGAAGAAGAGTGTTTTTTAAATGTTTCAAAAGCAATCCCTTATTTAGATAGCTTCTCTCTTTTACAGGATAATCAAAAATGTGGTTCTGAAGGCAGTTACCAGCCTTTGTCAGAATTAAATGGGATTGAATGATTCCTGTTTACAGATAAATTCAAAATGATGAGTACATTCTGTTGCTAATACCAGCAAAATTTTAGTCATAATTGACAATTAGCCTATACTTTTAATATCTAGAAGGCATGTGGTAAAAGAATTATTCTCCCTATATGTCCCTTAATTGGGGAATGGCTGAACAAATTGTGGTATATGATGGTGATGGAATATTATTGTGCTATAAGGAATGATGAACAGGATGATTTCAGAAAGAGCTGGAAAGACCTGCATGAACTGATGCAGAGTAAAATAAGCAGAACCACACAAACATTGTACACAGTAACACCAATATTGTGGAACAATCAAATGTGATAGACTTTGCTACTAATAGCAATTGAACAATCCAGAACAATTCTGGGGGACTTATGAAAAAGAATGCTATTCACCTCCAGAGAAAGTTGGAGTAGGAGTAGGAATGCAGAAGAAAGCATATGATTTATCACTTGTTTATTTGGGTATGTGTTTAGGGAGTTTGGTTTTATAAGATTATTCACTTATAAAATTTTATTATGTAAATATGTTTTGTGTGATAATACATTTATAACCCAGATTGAATTCCTTGCCAGCTCTGGGAGGGAGGAGGGAAAGAAGGGAGGGAGAAAATCTGAATCTTATAATTTTGGAAAATGTATGTTGAAAATTGTTATTACATATTATAAATTAGCATACATGATATATATTACATATATAATTGGGAAAATAAAATTTGCTGTCAAAGTTTAAAATAATTTTTAATTTAAAATAAGAATTACTATCCCCATAAATCAACCAACTAACATTTATTAAGTGCCTACTCTGTGCCACATACTGTTAGGCACTAGGAATTTTAAAAAAATAGTATAGGTGAGGAAACTAAGACATCTAGAGGCATTAACTGATTTGCCTAGGTTACTTTAGTAACAAGTATATACTTATAGGGAGGCTCCTGCTCAACTCTCCTTACTCCAAATCCAGTCCTCCTTCCACTATATTGGGGTGCCTTAAGAAATATACCAGAGTATTCTAGGTCATGACCCATCTGTCTGAAAAGGTTTGTGAATGAATATTGTCTTCTACCCACATCTTCGACTCAATGGTTTAAATTATTGTTCCAAATAAAAATTCCAAAATGTGGATCCATTCTGAATGAATCCTGAAGAATACTGCATTCATTGAGGTTGTTGTTGGCATACAGGAAGAAAGGACTTGTAAAATTTTTATAGGATTATAAAAACATTTCAGATCAAAAGACTTTTAAAGGTTGTGTTATAAGTCCACGAAAAGGATAAAATGCCCATCACAGTGCTTTTGTCCCTTCAGCCCATAGTCTGATGGCTTAAGATCAAATGACATGACATCTTATTTTCACTTGCTTACTTTAACTTAGCTTCTAAGTCTGTGATTTTCTTCTTCAAATCCTGGTTCTCCTGGGTCGCAGCATGAGCTGTTATTTCTGTTCTCATTTTGGATGTGGCAAGTGCTGCAGATTCCTTCTCTGTCTCCTGAACCCTGTCTCTCAATGATATGAGAAGAGAAGATTGTCTTGCATTATTTTCTTTATAACTCTCCATTTCAGCCTTCAGCTCTTGGCATGAGACTTCTTTAGAAAACATCTTAGACCGGAGATCCAGAAGCTAACCAAGAAACAAAGAAGTTAAAAAGAAGAAACTGAGAAATTTAGTGAATTGAATTTAAGAAGCCAGTACATATTGCAGTATCATCATTTTAACAATATTTACATTATTCCCTCCTATCGATACTTACTTTTTTTAATTGAATCATCTTCTATATCTGAATATGAAATATTAAGGAGAAAGATGATATCTAAATAAAGTCATTTATTCAGCCCTTCCAATAATCACTTACGCAACTTCATGAGTTGATTTATTCCCTCTCTAAAGACATTTGTGGTTCATTTTGCAATTGCGCACCCATTTCCAAAATCTGTATTGCATTGTTAGTATTGCTACATACTGTTTTTTAAAATGAAATGAGAAACAAAGAAGTCAAGTTGTTTGTGATGTCCTTATTATAGATATCTGTCTTCTACACACACACACACAAATCAACTATTCACCATGTAAATACTGTCTCCTTTGTTTACTTTCTGGATTTTTAGAAAAAGGATAAATGAGAGAGAAAAAATAACAGACTTTTAAAAATAACTATATATTCAGAATAAATTTTACAGTACACTGAAAATCCAAGACAGTGGGATTATGAACACTGGTGAAGCAATGATCTCAGTTTACAACATCCAAAAGACTTTCTAAACCACTCCTCTAGGATATCGCTTTTCAACCACCAGCTCTTCAGCTTCATCAGTCATAGTCCAGTTAACTCAATTATCTAGCAGCCTTGTAGTCACAGTGAGTTACCCCCAGGTCATTCCTATAAAATTAAAGGGCAGCTAGGTGGCAAAATGGATAGAGTTCTGGGACTAGAGTTGAGACTGCAAACTTCAAATCTGGCCTCAGATCCTTACTAGCTGATCCACCCTGGTTAAGTCACTTAACTTCTGTTTACCTCAGTTTTCTCATCTGTAAAATGAAAATGAAAAGAGTACCTGTCTTCCAGGGTTGTTGAGAAGACCAAATAAGATAATGACTGTGAAACTTTACTGGCACATGGTAAGTGCTATATAAATGTTTTTATTATAATCACCTGTAAAATGGAAATGATCAGAGTACCTGTCTTTCAGGGTTATTGAGAAGACCAAATAAGATAATGACTATGAAACTTAACGGGCACATGGTAAATGCTATATAAATGTTTTTATTATAATTAATAAGTTATTATTATTATTATTGAAGAAGTTACTGATTCTCATGTAGTGTGGTGCTTTGAGATCAAGGCAGGTCTTCAGAATATCTGAATCTCTTTTAGAATTTGTGAGGCAATGCAATATAGATCACTGGAATTGAGAAGCAGAATTTGGGGTTAAATCCTGAGGCTGCCACTCACCTCACTAGCTGTTTAAGCTTTGGACCTCAGTTTCCTCAACTGTAAAAATGATGGGGACAGAACTAGCTAATATAAGTTTCTCCCAGATCTTAATCAATGATACAGTATCTCTGTGATATGACCCACTACAAACATGAACAAGGAGCCCTGAATTTCCAGGTGGCAGATACATATTTCAACATATAATCATGGATTCCATTCATCTCGGAGGGGGGGTTTTCCCCGAAATTTTTGCAGAATGCACAAGATTCAGCATCGCTAAGGAAAAAGAAATCAGAAGGGACTTCTAAGTCTACAAATCAGTTCAAACCAAAAGAAAATGTGTATAGAAAGATTGCAAGCTTCCTGAACCCATTCTAATCTCAAAATAGGACCCTTAGTCCTCTCCAGAGCTGATATGGGGCTTGTGTTGTTAGGTAAAAGCATTATGCTTTGAGGTATAAAGAATACTAACTACTAAGAAACGCTGCATGGCAGTCATACTATGGTGAACAGAGAGATCCAGAGTTAGTTCTCCATCAGGAGGTGGCATTAAGAGATGCCCTCTCACCAAGCCATAGATATCTGCAGTCCTGTTACTCCAGAGGAATTAAGGGCCTGCTTTCTCAATAACATGTGTGGTTCACAAGAATTGCATCAGCACAATTAAATTAAAAGTGAAAAAAAAGAGAAATCTTACCTCAGACTGAACACATTCAAATTTGACCAGAGAGGCAGCGAGTTCACTGCGGGCACTTTCTGCTGCTTTCCGATAGTGGTTTAATTGCTCCCGAGTGACAGGGACATCCAAAAGATGATCCTGGAAAGTCTCCCCCTAAAAAAGAAAACAGAGAAGTGTGCCAAACAATATTTCCTCCCAGGGAGTAATGCCTAATAAAATTTTAAATATTCTTTGTATTCCAAATGTGTCATCATATACTATTCAGATTTTGTTGTTCCCATTTTCTGAAAGCTAACAGAGATCCTAATATCTTTTCAAAACAAATGAAAACTTTTAGTTATATCTTTTAAGATGCTGATTCAATAGATGAATTCTTAGGTCCCTTTCTACAGTATGACTTCCCCCATCCCAAAATGAAGTCTTTTTTTTTTTTTTTTTTTTTTTTGCTGTTTAGTTGTTTCAGTCATGTCTGATTCTTTATGACCCCATTTGGGGTTTTCTTCGCAAAGATATTAGAGTGGTTTGTCATTATCTTCTCCAGCTCATTTTACAGATGAGGAAACTGAGGCAAGACAGTTAAGTGGCTTGTGCAGGGTCACACAGATAGTGTCTGAGGCTGCATTTGAATTCATGAAGAGGAGTCTGCCTGACTCCAGGTCTGGCATTTTCTCCCACTACACCACCTACCTGCTCCAAATGAAATCATATCTCTCTTTTATATTGCCTCATGTCCTACATAGTAGCCAAGGAAATCAAAACTAGATAAAATATGCAAATTGCTTTGCAAACATCAAGAAGTAGGGTGGGAAAAAGAGCTAGTCAGACCTTCGAATCAGGAAAACATGGAGACAAGTCCCACGAGTGCTGTAGTATACAGAATTTGGGGTTATAGTTTATAACCCCAAATTCTATATACTACAGTGCACATTTTGGCAAGGTGTTCCTGGACAAGACAGTTAAACTCTTAGTGATCTAAGCAACTCTCCAAGATTAGAATTGCAGAGAAGGAGACAACATGAATTGGTTAAGAGAGTTTTCTCCCCAGGGAATTCCCTATACCAGTGGACTGCTAGCTCCTCATGCCAGTCACCTGTATTTGTATTCCCAGCATTTAGAACAATGTCTGACACATACCGGAGTGCTTTACACATTTGTTGCCTTGATAGAAATGTGAACAATCACTATTATTATTAAATCTGCTTACATTTTTATCAACCGCCATTACTAAGCCTTCAGATGGACCATTCTCTTAGTTCAATCTTCATTCCTCCTAACGATGCCCCTTCTGACCTTCAGAACATTGTTTAAGACTATCCTCCTCCATGAAGGCTTCTCAGAGTAGCTCTGCCAAAAGCCACATACTCTTATTCTGATTCACAGAATCCCCAAGTAGAAAGAGACCTCAGAACTGATCGCATCTCATCAATACCTGAACAAGAATCTCCTTTACAATCTCCCCACTAAACAGGCATCCAGGCTTGGATGATTCCATTTGGGGAGTTCTCATTATTAAGTAGTTTTTGTCCTTACATAAAATCTAAGTCTCTCTGATGTTTCCACCTATTGTTCCTGGCACTGCCCACTGGAGTCAAAGAGCATAGTCTAATCCTTGTTTTATAAAATAACTTTCAAATACCAAAAGAAAGCAATGAAGTCCCCTAAGTCTTCTCCAGGCTAACTATCCCCATTTGAATCAACCAAGGCCCCTTTGCTATAATCTTAAGGTCCGTCACTATCCTACTTAATTTTTTCTGGAAATTTTCTAGCTTATTCAATGTCCTAAAAATGTGGCAGCAGAATACTATGAGATATGGACTGTCTGGAATGACTAGAACAGAAGTAAGTCAGTCATCTCTTACTCTACCTCTCAATACAGCCCAAGAGAATATTAATTATTATTAGCTGCCATGTCTCACTATTACCACATGTTGAGCTTTTGATCAGCCAAAATCCTTTGACCTTTTCCACATGAACTATTTTCTAACTATGCCTCTCCCATCTTATACTTGTAAAATTGACTGAAATTAAATTACTTGAGCAGGGGTACACAGCTAGGAAGTCTCTGAGGCCAGATTTGAAACTGGATCCTCCCAACTCCAGGCCTGGCATTCTATCCACTGTGCCACCTAGCTGTCCCTGAAATTTACTTCTTTAAACCCAAGTGTACAATTTCATGCCCCTGCTCAATTGACTTCTCCCCAGTCCAGTCGATGAAATTAAAGAAAATAGGGGGGGAGGGGGCAGCTGGGTAGCTCAGTGGATTGAGAGGCAGGCCTAGAGACGGGAGGTCCTAGGTTCAAATCTGGCCTCAGACACTTCCCAGCTGTGTGACCCTGGGCAAGTCACTTGACCCCCATTGCCCACCCTTACCAATCTTCCACCTATGAGATAATACACAGAAGTTAAGGGTTTAAACAAACAAACAAAGAAAAAATAGGGGACAGATAACAGAGACAATGAAATGGTCAGTCCTTAAATAAAATACTATGAGACAGAAAAAATCCACTCAAAAGAACTATAGAAAATATAAAATATCTAAGAGCACAAGAAATATACAAGAATTATATGATTACTACTATAAAACACTCTCTTGCATGGTTTGCTACTTTCTACTGCCTTTTGGGGAATGGAAAAATACTAGTCCATCAAATTAGGTTTCCCCCCACTTTGGGGGAGAAAGGAAAGACATCATTCCTTATGTTGCAAGTCTCCTGATTTCAGGGGAAGGGGTGAAATACCATTCTAAATGTTCCATCCCTGAATACTATTGTGTTCAAAGGAATAAAGAACTGGAGGAACTCTGTGTGAACTGGAATGACCTCCAGGAATTGATGCAGAGTGAAAAGAGCAGATCCAGGAGAATATTGTACACAGAGACTGATATACTGTGGTACAATCGAATGTAATGGACTTCTCTGCTAGCAGCAATGCAAGAATCCAGAGCAAGGCTGAGGGAGTTATGAGAAAGAACTAGCCACATTCAGAGGAAGAACTGTGGGAGAAGAAACAGAGAAGAAAAACAACTGCTTGAACACATGGGCTGTTGGGGATGGAGACATTAAACGATATCTAGTCCAACTATCAATAATATGGAATTAGGTCTTGATCAATGATACATGTAAAACCCAGTGGAATTTTAGTGCATCAGCTAAGGGGAGTTAGGGGGGCTTGGGGAAGAGTGAAAGAACATGAAATATGTAACTAGGGGAAAATATTGCAAATAAAAAATTTTTTAAATTAAAAAAAATAAAAGGGGCAGCTGGGTAGCTCACTGAATTGAGAGTCAGGCCTAGAGACAGGAGGTCCTAGGTTCAAATCCGACTTCAGACACTTCCCAGCTGTGTGACCCTGGGCAAGTCACTTGACCCCCAATTGCCCACCCTTACCACTCTTCCACCTAGGAGCCAATACACAGAAGTTAAGGGTTTAAAAATATAAATAAATAAATAAACGAATGAATGAATGAATGAACAAATAAATAAATAAATGGATGGATGGATGGATGAATAAATAAATAAATAAATAAAAGTTCCATCCCTAACCTCTTTTCCAGAGAAGACCCCATCCTGATGCCAAATCTCAAGGGATATTGACAGCCTTTCTTAACTCATTCCTCACTGATGAACAAATTCTATCATTATTTATCTCTTCTGATTGATATTATTTCTTATAGCAAAAGGAACTGTTCCTACCCAGAGGGTCCAGGTCCCCTACAAGTAAAGTAGCAAGCATTTATTAAGCATCTACTATATGCCAATCACTTTGTTAAGCATTAGGGCTACAAAGAAAGGCAAAAGACAGTTCTTGCTCTAAAGGAGCTAATGGGAGAGACAACATGCAAACAACCATGTACAAGTAAGATATGAAATAGATTAATTGGAGAAAATAACCATGTGAAGGGTACTAGCATTAAGAGAGATCCAGAAAGGTTTCTTGTAAAAAGTAGAGTTTTATCTGAGACTTGAAGGAAGCCAGGAAAGTTAGCATGTGGGGATAAGGAGAGAATTCCAAATATGGCAGGCAGCAAGTGAAAATGCCAGGCATCAAGAAATAGAGGTTCCGGCATTCCCCTAATTACAAAGCAAGGATTTTTCCTGCTCTTCCCTTGTAACTCTTTCACCACATTGTCTATATAATAGAATTATAGATCCAATCAGGGGCTCTTAAGCTAATGCCTTCCTGGATATATTTCAGGAGATAGAAAAAAAATTATGTTAGCATTTTCTTCAATTATTTAGAAATATTATTCTGAAAAGGAATCCATGGGCTTCACCAGACTGTCAAAAATACCCATAACATTAAAAAGGTTAAGAATGGATGATATAGAACTAAAAGAGACCTGAAAGGACAACTAGTCCTATTTACTCATTTTCCAAATAAGGAATTTGAGTTCTAGAAAGCCTAAGTGCCTTTCTCAAAGTCACACAGGTAAGTTCTGTGTAAAAAGTGAGATTTGAACCATCACTCTGGCCACAATTGAAAGTCAAAAAATGTTGTTAATTTCACTACTTAAAGTTTAACAGGATTAAATGATAGGATTTTTTTTAAGGCATACATGGAAAAACACTACTTAACCTAGCTGTGTGACTGGGCAAGTCACTTGACCCCAGTTGCCTAGCCCTAACTATCTGCCCTGCAACTGATACTCAGTATCTATTCTAAGACAGAAGATAAGGGTTTTTAAAAAGGAAAGGAAAGAAAAATGTTACTTAATTGTAGGATAATGTTGCTATCACAAGCAATTAAATTCAGTATAGAATATTGCCATAAGATCCACATGACAAAACCCTGTGGTAGGAATAGTACCATTAGGACCTCCACCCAATTTTAAATGCTATAATAACCTCTGCAAGACAAATGCAGTTTGGAGTTAGGAAAGGGAAAGGGACGGGAAAGTCAAAGGAGCTATAGTGTTGTGTTAGAAAGCATAGTTTAATTTTTGTTATATATAAACTAGAATAAGAATATAAATTCATCTTTCTGACTACCTAATAAAGTATTTCTGTTATCATCAATGGAAAATGAAAAAGGACCTGCTTGTACAAAAATATTTATAGCTGCTTTTTTTGTGGTAGCAAAGAATTGGAAATTAAAGGAACGTACATAAACTGGGGAATGGCTAGACTAAATGTGGTATATGACGCTGATGGAATACTATTGTGCTATAAGGAATGATGAAGAGGATGATTTCAGAAAGAGCTGGAAAGATTGATGCAAAATGAAATGAGCAGAACCAGGAAAAACATTGGGCACAGTAACTGCACTATTGACTCTATTGAATTGATGTCAATAAGTATTTATTAGACCTCTATTAAGTACAAGTACTATACTAAGTTCCTCCCAACAAAAAGAAAAAACAAAACTCCTGCTTTTGTCAAAAATAAATTTTCTGGGAGAAGGGGAACTTTTTTAAAAAATTTTAAGTGCTTATACAAACACTTAAAACCACATCAAGTTTTCAGTATAGTTTGTTCTTTGTAAAAGATGCTTCATCAAAAGGCAATTCATTTATTCTGGACCTGAAAGTATTTCTGATAAGGAAGGATTGTTCTGGATTATCTACAATATATTTAGGGGAAATACCAGTTAAACTTGTTTGGGGATAGACTGTCACTCAACTGTTGAAATTTCTTCCTGCAAATGCAAATCACCTGACAGTCCTCAAACTTTCCAGTGGGAGTTGTCATGGCCACTGTTTCAATTACAAAACCCCCAAAACAAATCTTTCAATGAGCTTAGTAGCTATTTATATTTGTCATTCAAAGAGAGTGGTAAGTATGTACTCTTGCACAGAAAATATATAAGATTTAACTGACTTTTCCGGCAAGATAACCACACCCTGGGCTACCTCACTCAATAGCAAAAAGACATTGTATTCCTACCCTAACCACTATGGTTACATTTTCCAAAATAGGTCCAACATTTGCAGATCTTTTGTGGGTGGTTGAAACAACAGTCTTTTTTGCTCAACTTTTTTTCCCAAAATTCATTCAGAAAATCTGTTCTTTAAAACCACAAAGATTTCCTTAAAGGCTTCACTTTCTAGACATAAAAAGATAGTAACTATCTTCCTACTAGCTTATATTTCCTCATCATCATTAGTTGGTTTTTTTAAGTATTAATTCTCTGTCTATGTGAACAGGGTCCTAAAAGTTGCTCAGGACAAATCAGAAGTAACCCTTTCTTTCCATACCAATAAAAGGCAATCACTTTAAAATCAAGGAACAGGAAAGAACATATTCCTAAATAAGTACATACAAAATACTGTGATCCCTGACCTATCCATGATAGGTGAAAATCCACAAAGTTGTGGTGTTACATTTATATTATTATGTATATTTATTTTATGGCTTTATAAACGCTTCCCATTCACCTATAAACCTTTTCCACACTCTTACACTCTTATTAACCTACAATCACTGGCCCAATCAACACCCAGGATACAGAACACAGTGTTGTGGTTGGTTGCCTTTCATTCCATCAGACAATAGTGTGCCACCATAAGTGTAACTCCACCATACAGAATTTTTTTTAAACCCTGGATACAGTGAAGCCACAATAAGTGAATCGTGGTGTAGTGAGGGACAACTGTATATGTGAAATAAATATGACAGTGGCCAGGGAGGGTGCTGTCACTTGAAAGTTGAGAGGAAAGGCAACATGGAGAATTTGGTATTTGAGCCAAGTTTTTCAACTCAAATCAACAAGTATTTATTAAGTACTATGTACCAAGCATTGTGCTAAACACTAGGAATACAAATACAATCAGAAAGAAGGATAGTCACCATCTTCAAGGGGCTTACATTTTAATAGGGGAAGGCAACACATAAAAGGATGTTGAAAAGGGGACCTTTGGGTCATGGTAGAGAAATCTGAGATCCTGAGAGTCAGGAGTGAAGTCTGGAGAGAAATAAAGATAAAACTATGACTGATCTGCATATTTACCTCAAAATGGAGGTTCTGGGAAGAACCAACCACTCAAAGGAAATGGCTATATGCCTTATGGGGGTTATTTCCATTTTGAGAAGTCCAAGAAGTAAGTGAACTTTCATGATGAGGACCAACGGCACAACAGAAATCCCAAAGCAGGAATGCTGCTTGCAAAGGAATGAAGACATAGCTTTCTTGGGCATTTTTGGATTTTTTTAAGGAAAAAGGCAAAGAGGGGAGGAGAGAGTTCATTTCAGGTCTGGGGAACAACAAATACCAAGGCACAGAGGCAGGAGATGGAATATGTAAAGAACACAAAGAAGCACCAGTCAAGCTAGACCATAGAAGGTAGGAAGGAGACTACAAGACCAGAAAGAGTGCAGACACAGCTTTTTAAAAGGCAAAGAGAGTTTATTTTTGGTCATGAGAAAGGCTGTAAAAAACCAACCACACTTTATATTTGAACCAAAAAAGAATAGAGAATTATTGGAGTTTATTGAGCAAGAGTAGCATGATCAGACCTGCACTTTAGGAGAACTTTAGCAGCTGCATGGAGGAAGGACTGCAGTTAAGCCTTTAGGCAGGGAAACCAATCAGAAAGCTATAGCAATAGTCTAATTAAGAGGTGATATGGGCCTAAAGAACAGTATGACCTTCTGAGTATTGAGACATTAGGAAGCTAGGAACAAGATTTGGCAGCTAATTAGGTATCTATGGTAAGGGAAAATAAGGAGTCACAGATAATGCCAAGATGGCAAACATGGGTGACTAGAAGGATGACAATACCTTCAACAGAAGTAGGGAGGTTTGGAAGAATAGCAAGTTTGTGGGGAAAGACGATGAGTTCTGTTTTAGACATGTTGAACTGGGATGTCTAAAGGGCATCAAGTCTGTCCATTGGAAATTGCCAGTTGGAAAGGGATTACTGTTGTTTAGGAGAAAGAGTTTGACTGAATATATAAATCAGAGAGTTGATGACTTCATTTTCAGATAATCCCCTTACTGGCTTTCCCAAGGAGTGTTAAAACAAAGAAATCAAAAGGCAGATAATGGCTCTGAATTGATTATGAATATGTCTTGCCTAGTTCCCAGAAACTACAGAACTGAATTTGAAAGAGAATGATCAGATCTGCAGAACTAGAGACCCATGCCATGGCCACCCCATGCTCTCACTATTTTGTCTTTCCCAAGCTTTTGTGAATTCAAGAAACCTAGCTTTTTGTCCACTCTCTTCCTTTAAAAAAGAAATATTTAATCACCCCTTTTCAGCAGTTCGGTGGAAGTTCCAGTGCTAAGGCTTTATGTGTTTTCCAAGATTATAATCTCCTTGTCCCCAATTAAAGACCCATTATTATAATTACTTTGGTGGCTCTGTATTTTTTCACGTTGACAAAGTCATGCTTCATCTTCCTCCACAGGGAAGGCTCTGCTTCTGGGACAATGGCTTCTAATAAATAAACTTATCTTTCCTGGCCACTTCCTAACTACCCTCCACACCATACTTCCCTCACCCTCTTTCTTGCTCTGCTTTCCCCACTAGAATGTAAGTTACTTGAAGGTAGAAACTGTCCTTTGCTTGTATTTGTATTCCTAGGGTTTAGCATGGTACCCATCACACAAGTACTTAATAAATGATTTCTCTATCTCACCCCTTCTGTCATCTAAATTGAGGTGATAATTATAAGTGTCTGGTTTAATGGTGCTTAATAAACATTCATTCTCTTCTTTTATAATTAAACCTATGCAAGTTGATGAGGTCACCAAGAGAGAGAGCACAAAGAATAGAGAAGATAAAGAATTGAATTGATTTCCTTCCAGAAACTTTCAAGCAGAAACAGATAATACTGAGGTAAATATATCTTGAAACATTAGTTAATGAAATGAGTACAAGTCATCAAATACTATTCACTGCCCTCATACATCTGGCACAGGCAACAAACCTACAGGAATCTAAGTTAAATGGACAAGGTCTCTGCCCATGAGTAGGAGCACTCATACTATAATCACAGAAATTTCTATTCAAAATTTTCCTCTCTGTATTTTGCCAACTATAGTGGTATTACTAAATTAATGATAATGCCATCTATTAGTTCCTAAATGAGTGGAAGAATTAATAAAGTGCATTTTGTGGCTACCATGGTTCTTTTTAGAATAGAAAATCTGACAGATCGAAGTTATCCTTTAGTACTACTTCTGTGGTTTTGTGGAGAAGAATAAAACCAATGTAACAATTTGGCTAATTTTACAAAGAGGAAACTAGCTGGATACAGACTATGAAATAACTATCAATTACCTTAAAGAAATTCAGTCTCCATTCTTTAATAAAATTTAATGTTATTAATATTTTCCTGAGAATCATTCATTTGATTTATACTTGAAATTGTTTTCTAATCTTAAATTGTTTCCTACTAGGAGCTTAGTTCAGTTGTAAAAGCAGTGTTGGAGAATGAAAAGTGCCTGATATGCTGGGACAATGAGATCTAATAAATAAGCCTATGTGTGTATATAGAAGTATGTGTGTGTATGTATATGTATATATGTGTGTATAATAAACATATATATAAAAACAAGGATGTGAACATATGTATATATATATATATATATATATATATATATATATATACATAAGCATTTCTAGAAATCCAGGAAGACAAAGATTTTGTCAACCCACTATTTTCCCCGAATATCTGACCCCACCAAGAAATACTAGAAAATGAGGTAAAAGCAAAGGGCATTTTAATGTATCTTTCTCAGCAGAACAAGCATGCATGCAGGAACCCTTCTGCTAAGGAGAGGAGTCTCTTAGATACAGAAATTAGCCAGCTTTTATTGTTTGAAAAATGAGGATGAGAAAAAGAAAAAACTTTCCCCATACTTTTCCTTTAAATAATTTGGAGCCATCCTGGTTTCTTTTGAGAATTTAAGTCCACATAGTAGGACCTACTAGAAAATTCAAATGTTTCCTTTCTTACTACCAGGGAAGGCTCAATCTGTACTGTGCTTGACAGTTTCTACTCAAAGCAATCTAATGTTAATTTACAAAGGACTGTTGGATTTGAGTCTGCTGCTGATTATGGGAACTATGGAAATTGCTGCATAGGGTGCCTCAGTCGACACCTTCTATAAGAAAAGGATGGCTTAAAAGCTCAGAAATACAGAGATAAGCTCACTCAGAATTGAGTGCACAATGTCCCCAGGCCCAGGATACCTTGGGCCAACCCTGCCTCTATGATATCTAGTTGTCTTATTATCCCATGAATAGAAAATAAGAAAATGAATATCTGCCTCTTCAATACAAAAGATCTTAAATTCTACTTCATATCCCCATTTTCCTATAACTGAGCTCTTTTTCCCTGGCATTATTCAGGGTTCAACTATACAGCTGGCCCTTCTATGGAATTTTCTTCTTTAATCTATTCAAAATTCTGGTCTTACAACAATTACCAACTCTAACTTCCTCTTTCCAGCTCTCTAACTTGTTTTTCCCTTCTAAATTCAAGATTCTCATCTCACTTACCTAGCCCCATTGCATTCTAAAACTTTTACATGTCCTCCTTTTCCCCAATGTTGTTTTTTTGCCTCCCAATTTTTTGCTTCAACTTTTCTGGAGTTCATTTTTATTTTAAGGCTAACATGATTTAAACCACACTGAAAGAAGCCAGGACCAGGAAGAAATAGTCTTTGTCCTGGACAGACCATATATGAAGTAATTAATTAAGTTTTGGGTATCACATTTTAACAATGACATTGACAAGCCAAGAATCCAGAGGAAAATGTCCAAGATAGTGAGGGGCTCTCAGAATCATGACATGATAAAGATTTGGTTGATGGGGAAAGGAATGTAGGGAGGACATGAAAGCTATTTTTAAATGTTTAAAAATTGAAAGAGCACAGAAGACAAAACTACTATAACAACAATAAAACAAATCTACAGAGAATGATTTAGACTTGATATAAAGAAAAACTTCCTGATAATTAAAGCTATTCAAAAGTAGACCATACTGCTCCAGCAGATAAGGAGATCTTTAGGATTGATCACTCACCAAGTATGTAGTAGAGAGGATTACTTTTCATTTTTATTATTTGGACTACATCACTTCTACGGTCTCTTCCACCTTTAAGATTCTGTAAATTCTGTAATTTTACTTTTGTTGTTTAATCATTACCTACTCCAAGCCCCATGTGGGGTTTTCTTAGAAAAGATACTGTGATTTCTTTACAACTTTTGCTCAAGCCTCGATTTTCCCAAGGCTTTGACACATAACAATAATCCCTTGCCACTATAAACTAAACTTAAGAAACAGGCACCTATCAACTGAACCCTGCCCTAATTGCACCAACAGAGTGTGGACTGAGAACAATCCTAGGAACCTTTCCAGATAAGACAAATCTTTTTTCTCACAAGGAAAGGCTTCAGTGATATCTAGATAAGATAACTGTTATCAATGTAATTCCTCAGTACCCCAAAAGTCACTCCAAGAGATTATAGTCAAGAATTTGCCCTTACTCCCTCTTTCTCAAACCACAATCTGTTTTCTTCTTTTTTCTCTTTCAAACAATTAAAAGCTGGCTAACTTCTCTTTCTAATGGGCTCTTCTCTTTAGGGAAGAAGTTCTCATATCCACACTCATTCTACTGAGAATACATTAAATACATTAAAAATACCCTTTACTCCTCCCTCAGTTTCCAGTGTTTTTCACTCAATTCAATTTAGACATCCAGGAAGATAGTGGGTTAACAAAGCTCTTTCATTAGAAGTTATGAGAAAAGGCTATTTGAGAAAAGGATATTTTGAGATAAATTTGGCTCTAAAAATTATCTATAACATTTTTTTCAAGCTCTTCCTATTTCTCACTAACACAAATTATCAAGAGTTGGCTCCATTTTCTGACTTTCTATCTGATAGTGGTACTGACCCAGCTGTCTCTCGTTCACTATCATTAACAGGAAAATTAGGGAGGTGAAGGTAGCTCTGTCAGCTCTAGTTTAAAAGCCTTTAGCCCCCCAGTTCACTAAGAAATTAAAATTACCCAAAGTTCTTTGCTATAGTTCCAGGATTCCTTCCTTCTCTTAGTTTGTCATGTTACTTATCTTGTTGATTTACAGTTAGTCCTTGACTCTGATTTTCCTCTCTCCTCCTGGATTCTTCCTGCTTCCCAACTCTAAAAGTCTTCCTCATTTATATGGACATAACCTTTTGCCCATAATCCTTTTGGATCTTATTGTGGCTGATCTGCTGCCTATCTCTTTATAACCACATAGCCCTAGTTTCTACTCCATTCCCAATATGCTATCAATCCTGCCTACTACAGTACCCTGGTGCTATTCACTGAACTACCTCAGCCAGTAATTGCTAAAATTCAGTCATCTCACAAAGCCTTTTAATTCCATTGTTCTATTAAGAGATCAATGCCTCTAAAGCTTAAAAGGAAGGGGTACTGGGATTAGGGATATAATAAAAGAGGAGACCTGTGATTTCATTATTATAGGCAACTCTCCTCAGATAAAGAAACTTCTTCTACCAATCAATGTAGCACCTCCTTTGCAACTTAAAACTCTTAGTGAATTCACTAGAGCACTAAAAGATAAGTGATTCCTTAAGATCACATAGCAAGGGGGCAGCTGGGTAGCTCAGTGGATTGAGAGCCAGGGCCTAGAGACGGGAGGTCCTAGGTTCAAATCTGGCCTCAGACACTTCCCAGCTGTGTGACCCTGGGCAAGTCACTTGACCCCCATTGCCTACCCTTACCACTCTTCTACCTTGGAGCCAATATACAGTATTGACTCCAAGATGGAAGGTAAGGGTTTAAAAAAAAAAAAAAAAAAA
>NC_058133.1:413193399-413400196 GCF_016433145.1 Gracilinanus agilis | reverse complement strand
AGGAGGAGGAGGAGGAGGAGGAGGAGGAGGAGGAGGAGGAGGAGGAGGAGGAGGAGGAGGAAGACAGGGGAAGAGGGAGATAGAAACAGAGAGACGGACAAAGAAGAAGCTATGGAGACCAACTAGGCATATTCATTTGCCCTTTTTGGATTTTCCACCAGCACCTGCACCCAGTAGTGCCTACTGAGATCACTGATACCTCGGGCGCAGCTGCGAGAGAGGAGACACCAAAGGCTGCGTTGCTAGTCATCTCGTAGAGCCTAGAGCAGGTGGAGGGGGGCCGGGAGCTATCCCCGCTGCTGCCGCTGCCGCTGCCGCTATTGCTATCCCTGCTCATGCTTGGCCCAGACGCGAACGCACGTCACCACTCCAAGTACCCGGACCCACGTTCCGAACTCGAACCTCTACCCAGGCTGCTGCTCAGCAAGCGATCTGCCCTGGGCAGGGCATCCGAGCGCCAGGATTCTGTCACCAGCGAGCTGTCTCCCTTAGCAACGCATAAACAAGCGGAGAGCCAAGAGGAGAAGAACGGATTTGTCAATTCTCGCGGGAAAAGTGAGCCTGTCTATTATCCCCGGGAGGAAATGCACGCAGGGAAACATAAGCTTGGAGGCCTGTAATTTTGAACTTGTGGCCACCGGGGAAAGGGACCAACAACCTCGTGAACTCCTCTCAGGAGGACCTGAAGAAGTCAAGGGTCAGTGACCACGACAGTGGCGCAGGGATCGGCTTTGAGAATATTATTCCCTTACCAGGAGGGAGCCTGAAGAGGGCACATAGAAAAGAGGGGCCGGACTGTTGTTCCAGGCTTTGACCAAGAGTTCATGATATCATCGTTTGACCACCCATGGTAGTTATGAGGGAAATATGTAGTTCCAGGCACATATCATCTCGAAAGTACGAGTGAGAAGTCTCCACCGACCTCCCAGAGATCCCAACCTGGCTCCCAGCTCAGTCACTGACCCCTCCCCTTCCGTGCCAGACCATCAATTGCTAAGATCCGAAGATTCTACCTCAGTTTCTTGCTCACCTCTTAATTGGTCTCCCTGGTGGAAACTTAACCCGAGCCTCTTGAAAGTTCAATTTACTCATCCCTCCTCTTTCTCTTTCAGCCAATAAGCCTCTTTTTCATCTACTATCTAATAAGATATAAATTCCTTCTCTTGAATTCAAAGCCCTCCCAAACTAACTCCAACCTAATCTCCCACTGCTTTCTCAAAAAGTACTCTTTAAGATCTAGCCAAGCTGAATTTTACTGTCCAAAAGTCATTTAGCTCTTTCCCATATCCGCATATATCTCAAGCAGTTTCCTCACCATGGAGTTCCCAATATCAGGAAAATCACAAGTCCAGTTCCTAGACAGGAATGCCTTTCCCCTGATCTCACAACTCAACCAATTGAAATCCCTGCTACCCTGAGAGATCTAACTTGTGCAGCAAGTCTTCCATAACCCTTCATTTTTTGCCTTTCAGTGTCTCCTGGCACTTTAATACTTCTTGGTTTCTAATTTGTATCCTAATTATTTGTGTCTTTACCTTATCTCTCCTCTTGATTTGCAAATTGCTTTGGACTAAAGACTATGTTTATTTTTGCGTAGCATGCTGTCTAGCAGTGTGTCTTGTAAACTCAAAGGAGGCAAGTTCAAATTGTAACCTTGATACTTAGTCCTTTATGAGGAAATCATCATCTCTGATGTTCACTTTCCTCATCTGTGAAGTAAAAGGAGTTAGACCAGATGATCTCTGGGCTTCCTTCCAGTTTTAAATCAAAGAGGGAACCATAGATTTCCAGTTGGAAGGAACCTTAAAGACCACTTAGCACAGGCCCCTCCTTTTATAGATAAGGAAACACGACTAGAAAAAGTGACTTGCCAAATCATACTTCTGGAACTTCAACCCGTGTCCTTGGCTTCAAATCCAGGCAACCTACTCTTGCAAGAGTGCTTGATAAATGTACCATACAATAAGAAAAAAATGTACTAAACATATACTCTACATATGTATATATGTTTTGTTTTGTTTTGTTTTTCAGTGGCAGACCCTTCTGAATTCTGTAAAATCACTACTTATTGGGGAACTCTATAAATTAGATCTGTTATGGCTTAGAGGATTTAATGTGTCATAAAAAGACAAAATCGAAATATTCCCTCATTTCCTTTATCTTTTAAAAATAGTCCCTATCTGAAAATCCTTCAGAGGTTTCTTAGAAACATCAGATTTTATAATATTGTAAAAAATATTTTAGGTTATTTTTTCATTGCAAACATGATATTAAGATGATAATTTTTAATAACCAACACAACTGGGGGAAAACAAAAGTTCCTAAAACTAAGTTAAAAACTGTCCTAAGAGACAGTGCTCACACACACACACACACACACACAGAGATATTTTAAATGATGTGAAATTATTTGAGGACAGTTCTATGAAGCATCACATTCAGCCTTGTGAATGGTTAAGAGTTTCAAATGCTTCAAGGTCATTTGCAAACAGGGCATTAAAACTGCCAATACAAGATAGAGGGATAGGGTTATCAACTGGATGTGTTCCTTCAAGATTCTTCAAGTGGAAGAGAGCTGTTGAAAGATGGAGAGGACAGTGACCTTAGTCTATAATCAGATGGATTAGAGGGAAAAGTAGTAATGCCAAATTATGCCAGAGTTGCATTTAAAATCTTTTTATTTTAAAATCTTTTATTTCATTTTTTAAAAACATGAATATTCCAATTGTAGCAAACATAGAAGATAAAAAATGAAACAATTATTTCAAGAAAGAAAATAATTACTTTAAACAAACAAAAAGACCACACTTGGAAGAAATTTTGCATTAAATATATTTAGCATTTATCTAATCAAATATTTGAAAACAGTGGAAGTTCCTTTAGAATGAGACTTGTGGGACAGCTGAGTGGCTCAGTAGATTGAGAGCCAGACCTAGAGATGGGAAGTCCTAGGTTCAAGTCTGACCTCAGACACTTCCTAGCTGTGTGATCCTGGGCAAGTCACTTAACCCCTATTGCCTAGCCCTTACCATTCTTCTGCCTTGGAACCAATACACAGTATCAATTCTAAGATAGAAGGTAAAGGTTAAAAAGAAAAGAATATGAGACTTGCAAATTTGAAGATCGAGGAAAAAGAGTGAAGGTAGAATAAGAAATTAAAAGATGGTATTGGGGGCAGCTGGGTAGCTCAGTGGATTGAGAGCCAGGCCTAGAGACTGGGAGGTCCTAGGTTCAAATCTGGCCTCAGACACTTCCCAGCTATGTGACCCTAGGCAAGTCACTTGACCCCCATTGCCTAGCCCTTACCATTCTGTCTTGGAGCCAATACACAGCATTGACTCCAAGATGGAAGGTAAGGGTTTTAATTTTTAAAAAAAGAGAGATGGTATTGAGTGTGAAAACACTCTTATTGTGAGAGTAAAGTCCTGAAGGAAGCAGATCATGGGATTTAGAGAACAAGTGAAAAAAATCAACCTTAGAAAAAAAGAGGGATGTTTCTTCTTCTGAAGCTGGAAAGTTGAAAGAATGGGTATAGAAACATCATTTCAGTTAGAAAGACAAGGCATGAGGGATCTCAATCTGGATGGTTTCCATCATCACATTCAAGATGGAAATGAGGTTATTTTGGTAGTAAGTGGGTCGAAATTGGGACTGAGGATTTTAGAAGAAGAGAATTATGAAACATTTGCTATACAAAGTATGCTAGAGAATCAGCAAAAGGTAAACGTTGTATAAATGAGTTCTTGTAATGATCTGATTGAGGCTACTGTTGTTTAGTTGTGTCCAACTCTATGTTAAGAAAACCCATTTGGGGTTTTCTTGGCAAAGATACTAGAATAGACTGTCATTTCCCTCTGCAGCTAATGTAACAAATGAGGAAACCAAAGTAAACAAAGTTAAGTAGCTGTGAGGTGGGTGATAGGAGGGAGGAAGGTAGGCGAAGGAAGGGAAAGGAAGGGAAAGCCAGAGGAAGGGAAGGAAGGTAGCCCAGCCTTTAGCCGCCAGCCCCAGTAGGGGAAATTGACCTGAACTCTTCGGAGCTCAATAAAGATCAGGTAGCACTTATTGTAGAATAGCTAGGTTTTATTTAGTTAGGAAAGGGGAAAGTTAAGTAGGGGAAAAGGATCTCCTCTGGTAGGCACTTCTCTAAGGCTGAGAGCCTCCAGGGTAGAAAGCCAAGAGACAGAGAGAGCCTTTCCAGGGTCAAGAGTACAAAAAGGGACCAAAACTCTCTCTCTTATACTTTCTCTGACACCTCCCACAAAGGAAGTGGGAGGTGTCAGGGGAAGTTGTAGCAGGGAATCTTGGGAGACATAGTCTCCCAGGGCTTAGAATATTTTTAAACGACACATTCCCCTCTGTGATCCTTTGGGAGACCAGTCTCCCCAATGGATCATAACCAACATAAATGAATTTACAATTACAATAAGATAAAGGGTATATACATCAATACAAGGGGAGAATGGTAACAATTTTTACAATATAAGGAAATCAAATGCTTGGCGCTTCTTTTACAAAAAAAAAAATTCCGGGGGCAGTCCCCTTCTTTCACAACAAAATATATAGATACATAAAACAAATGCATTTAAACAAAACAGGTGAATTTAACAAAACGACTGAATTTTAGCAAGACAAATGAATTTTAAACCAAACAAATGAATTTAAAACCCCCCAAAGTTCAAAATTTTGCACATCTGGTTGCTCTCTTTAGGCTCCTGGATCAGTATGCATTCTCCATGTGGTCTCCACAGGGATCTCCATCTGGATTCCAGGAGGTAGTAAATCTCTTTTCCTAAAATAACTTAAACTCTCCATATGAAATAAAAACACATTCCCCCCTGAGGAGGATAGAAAGAAACAATGAAATCACAGAGGGATATATGGCTGAGGCAGGAGGCGTATGAATCACTACCAATCAAATTCATTAGGAAAATTAGCACAAAAAAGCCAAATAACTATTGGATGAAAATTCTAAACATCCAATCCTAAATTTTATATGGAAAAAATTCTAAATAAGAGAAAACAAAATCACACTAGGTCTTGGAATAATGCCCAATCAAAGCAATCCATGTCTGACATCATACACTTACCCACTTAGCAGCCAGGATCATAGTCAACCACCATAGTAAGAAAGTTAGGAAAAAAGGGACTAGATTCTTATTTATTGGTCTGATATTTCATTTCTTCTTTTCTTCTTTTCTTCTTTTGTCATTTCTTCTCAGGGATAGAATATGGAGTCAGAACAGCCAATTGTTAAGTACTTGATATAAATTTTACAAGGCATGTGATTCAAGGATTCCTACGTCTTAATGTATGTTAAGCATTGCAACCTCAATTCTCACACTAGGTTCAAGTCCTTTTTATTGGCATAGAAGTCTCAGCAATCCTAGTAGGATTAGTTTCTCTATTTGACCTGTGTGCTCATTTGGTATCAGTCAGGTTAAGTACATGATGCTTTGGCACTGTGTGGGTATCTGTGCTCTGTATATTTGAAATCTGTGCTCCTTTGTTGATTCCATTTCTTCAAATCAGACATATGTGCAAAGTACCATATTAGTTAAAACAA
Source organism: Gracilinanus agilis (assembly GCF_016433145.1). Lineage (NCBI taxonomy): Eukaryota > Metazoa > Chordata > Mammalia > Didelphimorphia > Didelphidae > Gracilinanus > Gracilinanus agilis. The sequence goes on along the minus strand of NC_058133.1, from coordinate 413,394,630 downwards.
ATGGCAGTTTCAGTAGTCTAAGGCTTTGGGGCAGGCAGTTACAGTTAGAACAAATGGATATACTAAACCTACACTAATCTAATAATCAAAAACTCTTTCAATCTAGATAACACATGCTTCAAATACAAAAATTGCTCATGTATTTTTTTAAAATGTGCTAAAATTTCAAATATATATATATATATCCTATAATCAGTGACAATGAGAGAAAAAGAAAAAATATATATATGTACATATATACATATATATGTATATATAAGTTGCAATTCATGTCACTTAAGGAGGAGTAGAATATAAAGGTTCTTACCTAAGAATTTAGATGCATTTCCTCTTAGCTTAGCCATGATCCACAATGTGAGAGCAAATGAGGTAAAACAATGGAGTTATAAAAGCAATAATACATTTAAGAAAATACAAAAATATCACAAGTCAATTCAATACAGGTTTCCTAATATAGGTAATATACGTTCAAATCTTTCAAATATATAAATACAAGTCTTCCAAATTATCAACACAAAGGCACATGTCAAATACCAGATGGCACAAATAAAGATAAGGGGGTAAACAAGCACCATATTGTAAAATCTGCTTCTTCTTCCTTGCTATTTGGGGGAGAGAAAACTCAAAAGGGTTAATAGCAACAAAACAGCAAAAACAATAGAGTTTAATAGAGTTTAAGGGGCACCTCCTTTTGTCCCACGTGGAGGAGCAGAAGCACCCTGAGTAGTGTGTGGACGAGCTCCACTTAGAAGATACTGCTATGGGGTCATTTGTTGTGAGTTACTGCCTGATTATCAGTCCTGAAATTGCAATTCCAATACCAATGTTTCTCAAATTAGTATTATTTCTATAATTATTATTGTTGTTGTTATTACTGTTCCTGAAATTGTTGTAGTTGTTATTATTCCTAATTGTCTGGAACAGATTCCTGCAAATCATTACGAAGTGGCCCTTCTTGTTACAGAAGTGGCAGGTTGGAGATTGATAATTAGACTCTCAGAGAGGGGCAAGTGGTATTGGTGTAGTGTCATCATGCCCTCTTTCCTACTTTTGTATTTTATTTCATAATGATTTCAGTTCTTTTTGTATGGTATCCAATAGATCATTAGTTCGTACCTTTGTCTCTTCATGTCCTTTAATGGCATACACAGCTATTCTCCTGAATTCGTCCAGATCCATTTCTGGCCATTTGGGAAAATGTATCTTAAAGTAGTCCTGAATCACTCTGCTAGAATTGTTTACAAATTGTCACCTTATTTGTCCTATGCCTTGCTCTGTCAATAAATCTAAGTCCAAAAATTGACCTCCCGATTCAATAAGCCTGTCCATAAATTGAGAGGAAGTTTCATCATCATTTTGCTTTAGGCGATCAAATTTGGTCCAGTTCTCTGGATGTTCTGCACATTCTGTCATTGCTTTTAATATTGTAGCCCTAGCATTATTTAACTGCAAATATTCCTCTGGATCACTATAATTCCAGTGAGGATCCTCATGTAACCAGTATACTGCATCTTGTCCTCGGGCCTTATTTACATGAGAGATGATTTTGTTTCTTTCTCTCTGTGTCAGGAAGATCTGGAGTAATTTTTCCACATCCTTATAGGAAGGATTGTAATGGAAAAATATGTCTTCCATCCATTTCATTACAGCTATGGGTTTGTCATTATAATTTGGAACATCTTTTTTAAATTCTTTGATATCCTGAGGAGTGAATGGAGTGTTAAATTTATCACATCCCCAGATCAGTCTAATGTAGACGCTTCCCTTGGAGGGAAAAGGCCATCACAGGAATTAGAATCTGTAATGGGGATAATTTGAGGAAAGGTGTGTGGTACAAGGGAATTTTGAAAGGAGGTTATCAGGGATTTGTTAAGATAGTAAATCTAGATTATAGGTAGGCTGGAATAAGGAGATTCGGGATATAATAGGGCTGAATTCAGGAGTATAACACTGAAGGAATAAGATCTTCAGGAGAGGGAGAATTAATCTAACAGGCAAAGATGCTGGGCTTATAGACAAGGACTCAGACTTAAACACAGGCTGAGGGAAATAGACTAAACTGAAATTAACAATCAGGCTTTAGTTAATTTCATAGGAAGGGACTTGTTTTGAAGTTACACCTTCCTTCAAGATGGATATCCCGACTTCCCTTCAAGCCCAGAGTATGTTAGTTCTTTCCCTCTTCTTCCCTCTCTTAATAACTAACTGACAAATTATACTAATAGGTCTCTTGAAACACAAAAGGATTTATTATATTCAAAAGGATGATCTGACAGGAAAGTGAATTAAGGAAGCCCTAACAGTTGTCTCAGGAACCTCAGGTGGGGGAAGGGAGGCAGAGATAGAGTCTGAGTAAGGACCTGCCTTTAACTCAAGCTTACAAAGTGCTCTTGATATCCAAAGGGAATAAATGATGACTGACTAGTTTCTTTATGTCTAATATTATCAATTATAGTTAACCCTTCATGAATTTGAACTCCTGTCTAATCACTCTCCTTATTAACTCCACAGACATATAAGGTAAGGGAGGGGAGGTAGAAAATAATATAGGGAAGGAAGATATAAAGGGTTTATCCAAAATAACAATTTCTTAAATAAATATTTCAAAGCTAGGCTAAATTTCAATTCTACAGATAGGTAAGGAGGCAGCTCAGCTGGTCAGACAACCTCCCTCCACGGGAGACCCAAACCAACTGAACTTTTCCTCAAGATTCCAAACCCCTAACTGATTTCAGACTCAGCCAAAGCTTGAAAAAACTATATGACCCCCTCTCTATATACTATAAATCATATGAATCAGAATCATAGCATGGTTTTGGTTTCTTTTGAGTCATTTTGGTGCTTACCATGGCAGAACAGGTCTTTTAAGGTGTTTGTGTGCTTACCTTGGCATGGTTAGGAACTGGTATGGTCTCGGTTAGGGTTGGTTATGGGTTGGCAGAAGGGACAGGAGTATTAGGAGAAGGAGGAGAGGAGGGAGGGTTGGCCAGGAGATGCACAAGATGAGAGAGGAGTTTTGTTACATCTGTCTCTGACTCTATTGCAGGGGAAATAGGAGAAATAGGACTTTCCTCCTTCAGTATTTTGGAAACTGCCTTGCTGTGGAAAGCCATTGAGAGAAATAGAGTCTATAATAAGCATTTTTATCTAGATCCCATCAAAGTTAATGTAGCTGACAGGGTCATACTTTGACCTGAAAGATTTGAGTCAGGTGATGGATGGCATATCTGAGATAAAAAACCAGACCTCTCTCGATGGCTCCTCTTCATTATTGAAAGCATATTAATTTAGTTTTTAGGATAGCCTTAAGTTTTGTAAAAAGCCTAAGTGTCGTATAGTAAACCAGCAGTTAAGGAGTTAAAAGTTTTTCTCTAAGACGAAAATAAGAAAAAAAGCTGCCTGGGCTGTGAAATTGTTTCCAGACTGCCCAAGGTCAAAACCAGGCAAAGTCAGACAATCCCTGATCCAGTCAGGTGCATTCCTCCCAATAAAGTTAAAGACCCATTCATTAAAGGATATCTTTAAAATATAGAAATTTTTTCCCAGAAATAGCTTTCAGATAATAATGAGGCTCATTCCTAACCTTGAATCTTGTTCTATTTCAGGCTTAATCTTTATGAAGTAACCTTTTACCTTGAATAACTGTGCAAACTATAATTCTATTGTGCTTTGTAAAGTCATATGTTGATCATGACTTAATTCTGTAACCTTGGCATATCTGTGCAGCTGCAAAACTTCTTTGTACTTTTGTGTGAGATAGGTTTTTAATTCTGTATATATTAATCTTGAAGCTCCATGGCAAGTTGGAGCAGCTATGGGCTAACCATTAGTCTAGCTGTTCTCAATTTTCTGTTTTGTTCTTATTGACCAACACCACAAAAAGGCATTCAAAATCCCTGTTGATATAGAGCTGGACCTCTATACCTTACAAATTTTCAAATCCTCCTTTTCTACTGCACCATGCATAGTGTATTTGAAATTGTCCAATTGGGTTTGTACTGCTTAGATCTGGACCTGAAGTTTCCTATTTGAAGCCTTTTGCATTTTATTGGAAAATAAAAAAAGAAAAATTCCCAGCAGCATCAAAAGGAGGAGGCATTCGGAAACCATAAAGGTTTCCAATTTGGCAAAAGCCAAAAGGCTCTCTTGTATAGAAGCGTTCATATTGAGTGGCTTCTATTGATTTATTTATTTAGTCAGCTAGCCCCAATTATTTATTTATTTGGGGGGGGTATATTTATTTATTTAGGTTTAGCTGCAAAAAAAATTTTTTTTATTTATTTGTTTGGTTTTGCTATATATTATGTATTATTAGTGCTGCTCTCCAGTGGCAGAAAGGCAGCACTGCAGCTTAGCAGAAAAAAGGGATGGGGGAACACACTGAGTGCTCAGTACTGGCCTCTAGTGACCAAGATTCAGTACTACGGGGGAGGAGAATTAGGGCTGGGACTAGGGCTGGTGGGGGTGGGAAGGGGTGGAGTTAAAGCCAAAATGAACAAAGCAGGTGTAATGGAAGCCCTCCCAGCTGAAAAATCAAGGTAAGTGGAGTTTCATTTATTTGGGGATTTTTATTATTGCCTTTTAAAAAGGCAAAATAACTCCAGAGGGAGAGATTGGAAGTAGATAGGTAAGGTAGGAGGTAGTAGGGAGTTTTGAGAATTAGGCTGGGGTGGGTGGAAGTCAGAGAGGGACCAGGGTTTTTCCAGACCCCCTGCTGAGTTAGCCCGGCAAGCCCTGCTGAGGCAGAGGAGCTTAGCAGGGGTTTAGTAGGAGAAGCCCACCCACACCCCTTTTGGGCTGGAAATTTTTTTATTTACCAGTATGCAGTAAGGCTGGTAGGCAGGCAGACAGGTTCAGGTCCAATCTGGTCGCCAAGTATTGTGAGATGGGTGATAGGAGGGAGGAAGGTAGGATAGGAGAAGGAAGGGAAAGGAAGGGAAAGCAAGAGGAAGGGAAGAAAGGTAGCCCAGCCAGTAGCCCCCAGCCTCAGTAGGGGAAATTGACCTGAGCTCAATAAAGATCAGGTATCACTCATTGTAAAATAGCTAGTTTTTTATTTAGTTAGGAAAGGGAAAAGTTAGGTAGGGGGAAAGGATCTCCTCCAGTAGGCACTTCTCTAGGGTTGAGAGCCTCCAGGGTACAGAGCTGAGAGAGAGAGAGAGCCTTTCCAGGGTCGGAGGGGGGAAAGGCAACAAAACTTTCTCCTTTTTACTTTCTCCAATACCTCCCACAAAAGAAGTGGGAGGTGTGAAGGGAAGTTGTAGCAGAGAGTCCTGGGAGACATAGTCTCCCAGGGCTTAGAATATTTTTAAATGACACATGGCTGATTAGCACAATTTGTCAATTTCTGAGATATAAATACTTGAACTAATAATTCAACAATTGGCTCTTGTGAGTCAGTTTGAGCAGTTCAGAGTGGGTGAATGACCTGAATATAAAGAGGGAAACTATAAATAAGTTAAGTGAACACAAAATAGTATACCTATCAGATCTCTGGGAAAGGAAAGATTTTAAAACCAAGCAAGAGTTAGAGAAAATTACAAAATGTAAATTAAATGATTTTGATTATATCAAGCTAAAAAGCTTTTGTACAAACAAAAATAATGTAGTCAAAATCAGAAGGGAAACAACAAATTGGGAAAAAAATCTTTATAACAAAAAACTCTGACAGGGGTCTAATTACTCAAATATATAAGAAGTTAAATCAATTGTATAAAAAATCAAGCCATTCCCCAATTGAAAAATGGGCAAGAGACATGAATAGGCAATTCACAGGTAAAGAAATCAAAAGTATCAATAAGCACATGAGAAAGTGTTCTAAATCTCTAATAATTAGAGAAATGCAAATCAAAACAACTCTGAGGTATCACCTCACACCTAGCAGATTGGCTAAAATGAAAGAAGGGGAGAGTAATGAATGCTGGAGGGGATGTGGCAAAATTGGGACATTAATGCATTGCTGGTGGAGTTGTGAACTGATCCAACCATTCTGGCTGGCAATTTGGAACTATGCTCAAAGGGCTATAAAAGAATGCCTGCCCTTTGATCCAGCCATACCATTGCTGGGTTTGTACCCCAAAGAGATCATAGACAAACAGACTTGTACGAAAATATTTATAGCTGCGCTTTTTGTAGTGGCAAAAAACTGGAAAATGAGGGGATGCCCCTCAATTGGGGAATGGCTGAACAAATTGTGGTATATGCTGGTGATGGAATACTATTGTGCTCAACGGAATAATAAACTGGAGGAGTTCCAGGTGAACTGGAGAGACCTCCAGGAAGTGAAGCAGAGTGAAAGGAGCAGAGCCAGAAGAACATTGTACACAGAGACTGATATACTGTGGTAAAATCGAATGTAATGGACCTCTGTACCAGCAGCAATGCAATGACCCAGGACAGCTCTGAGGGATTTATGGTAAAGATGCTACCCACATTCAGAGGAAGGACTGCAGGAGAGGAAACATATAAGAAAAACAAAGGCTTGAAAGCATGGGTTGAGGCGGACATGATTGGGGATTTTGATTCGAAACAACCACATCAATGCAACTAACAACAATATGGAAATAGGCCCTGAACAAGGTCACGTTACAACCAGTGGAAATGTGGGTCAGCCATGGGTGGGGGGAGAACGGGGGAGGAAGGGTAAAGTAGTGGTATGAAGCATGTGAACAGGTTAAAAATGAATATTAATAAATGTTTAAAATAAAAAAAAATTAGTGGTGATAATTCAATCAATGTTAATGATAATTTGAATGGAATTAATGATAGTTTAATCAATGTAAATGATTAATTTAAAGAGAATTAATGATAATTTGGTGTTAGTGCTAAATTATCTGAATTAAATACTGGTAATGGTGTAAATTGTAATTTAACTAATGTTAATAGTAATTTACCCACTGGTAGTAGTGATTTAACTAGTGTTTGTAATAATTTGATTACAATTGACAATGGTTTATTTGGTGTTGATAATAATTTGATTAGTGTTGTAAATAAGTGTGAGAAAAAGAAAAATAGTGGTGTAAATGGTGTTGGAAGTTCTAGTAATTGTGTAATTAAGAATAATGAAAATTGTGATTTAATTAAGGATAATCTGATTGTAAATAAGAACAATGATACCAGAATAGAGGTGAAAAGGACCAAAGGTGTAAAATCCTGGGAAAATTCTGTAATTCAAGACCATGTTAAGTTGGATGGACAGGAAACAATGGAGCTTTGTTCCAATGTTATTGTTTTAGCTCCTGTGTTGGAAATTTTTCAATCTCCCAATAGCACAGAGCCACATGTGTCTGTGACTATTGGAGACCAGATTTATGATCTTCTTATTGATACAGGAGTGAGTAAATCAGTTTTGCAAAGTTTTTCTGAAAATTGTAGAGCTGTTGGTACAATGGATGTGGTTGGTGCTGCAGGCAAAACTCAGAAAGTAGCTAAATTACAACCAAAAATGATAACTCTTGGACCCCTTTCCATGGAGCATGCTTTCCTTTATATGCCAGGATGTCCCATGAATCTTTTAGGCAAGGATTTGCTGTGTAAATTAAGGGCTACTATCCAATGTACTGAGTCTGGTGATATTTCTTTACATCTCCCCAAGGAATCTTTGAAAGCTTTTCCATTGCTTTTCTCAGATTCCAACAGTACAGAAGATGACTTAGGTACAATCTATCCAATACCTGAGGATATACCTAAGGACTTGTGGTCAAAATTATCCATAGATGTTGAGTTGCTAAAATCAACTACTCCAGTCAGGGTGAGGACAAAGGAGGTAACACTGTGGGTATCTTAAATATTAATGGGTTTAGAGAAAGGGGAGAAGGAGAACTGACTGGAAAGGGATAACAGACCAGACTAACAAACTGGGAAAACACAAACCTCTCCAAAGAACAAGGAATGGGAGATTATGGTTTGGCAGTTGATGTCAACTGCCACCACAGATCCACCTAGCCTGGGAGTCTGTGAAACTAACAAGTGAGTAGATTGGGACCAAAGATTTATAAAGACAGGTTTAATTAGATAAACATTGGTTTTGAAGGAAGGGAAAGGGATGTCAATTCTAACAATCTATGGGCAAGTCTCTGGGTCAGGGAACGAACTTATCTACACTAAGCTAAAGGCTATATCAAGGCACAGCTGGACTATCAGGGATGGAAGTGAGATCCTCACTGCTGAGTCCCGTCCAAATCCAGTGATGATACAGCTCTCCCAGGTCCTCAGCCAGTAATCCTTAAGATGGGTAAGGTTAGGGAGTTAAACCAGCCTGAGCTGACCAGCAGCCCAGGTCAAGTTTGACATTCTCAACCTAACTTCCCTCATACAGATGATTTTCTTCCTTCAGGATACCAGGATACAAACTCCACTTTCTCTGTGGTCTCCTGCTGAGTCAGTTGGTCAGCAACCACTTTCACTCAGCCAACATGGAGTCCATCTCAGGAGAGAGAGCCACTTCCTGCTTCCTCATTCCATTTAGAATTCCCCAGCCTTGTTCGATAAGCTTCCTAATAATACCTAATCTTTTACCCTACCTTTTAATTTATCTACAACATGCTCACATGACTTCAGAAGTTGCCATACTTCATAAGTTTAAGATTTTAATTGTTTCGGTTAAGTGCTATTCTAAGACTTAGATCTAAACTAAATTGAATGTCAATTTTGTATATCTTTCAGTCTTAGATTTCCTTAAGTTCTTTTTTTTATTTTTTTAACCCTTACCTTCCGTCTTGGAGTCAATACTGTGTATTGGCTCCAAGGCAGAAGAGTGGTAAAGGTAGGCAATGGGGGTCAAGTGACTTGCCCAGGGTCACAGAGTTGGGAAATGTCTGAGGCCAGATTTGAACCTAGGACCTCCCATCTCTAGGCCTGGTTCTCAATCCACTAAGATACCTAGCTGCCCCCATAACTTCTTGGGGATTATATTAACACAATGTTTTACAATAAATGGGTACTCAAATAAATGTTAACTGTTACAAATTGGTTACGTTTATACATATAAATGCTAAAAATTATGAAATGGTTAAAAACAAAACAAATTTAACAAAATTCTACATGTAAAAATACCCAATGTTTCAATTTCATTAGACCAGTTGTCAGAAATTAATAAATCAACATCAATATGTTGTTTTAGCTGTAGTGTTTAACTTTAGCTCTCACTTTTTAAACAAGCAGTGCAAAAAAGGAACTAAATATTACAAGATTGTAGGACTCAATCAGGTTAGCTTTTCTAATATCATTTGCTCATGCATTTAGACTAAAAGAAACTGTTAAAGTTATATACAGCACTCTCATTTTATAAGTGAGGAAGAAGACCCAGAAACTTTAGGTAACATTCTAAGTAACATAGAAACCCAGAATTTGAATCTTAGGTCCACTGACTCTATAAATCCAGGGTTATTCTATTAATGTTGCTCAAGAAACATTATCTAATTCAACATTCATGTATTAGGAAATGTCATATACAAGACATCATGTTGGATATTGGACAGTGAGAAGCTTAAAAAATTACTGTCTCTGGCTCTCAGCTCTACACCCAAGCTCGCTGCCAGAATCCTCTGCTGCAGTCGCATCCTTTAGACAAGATGGTGAAGGTCGGAGTCAACGGATTTGGCCGTATTGGACGCCTGGTGACCAGGGCAACATTCAGCTGCAAAGACATAGAAATTGTGGCCATCAATGACCCCTTCATTGACCTCTCCTACATGGTTTACATGTTCCAGTATGATTCCACCCATGGCAAGTTCAAGGGCACTGTAAAGGCAGAGAATGGAAAGCTGGTGATCAACGGAAAACCCATTACCATTTTCCAGGAGCGGGATCCCGCTAACATTAAATGGGGAGATGCTGGAGCCGAGTACGTTGTGGAATCCACTGGCGTCTTTACCACCATGGAAAAGGCCGGGGCTCACTTGAAGGGTGGAGCCAAGCGAGTCATTATCTCTGCCCCTTCTGCTGATGCCCCAATGTTCGTGATGGGGGTGAACCATGAGAAATACGACAATTCCCTCAAGATCGTCAGTAATGCCTCCTGCACTACCAACTGCTTGGCCCCCTTGGCCAAGGTCATTCATGACAACTTTGGCATTGTGGAAGGACTCATGACCACAGTCCATGCCATTACTGCTACCCAGAAGACAGTAGATGGCCCCTCTGGCAAGCTGTGGCGGGATGGGCGTGGGGCTGCCCAGAATATCATCCCTGCTTCCACGGGTGCCGCCAAGGCTGTGGGCAAGGTCATACCTGAGCTGAACGGGAAGCTCACAGGCATGGCCTTCCGTGTTCCTACTCCCAATGTGTCTGTGGTGGATCTGACCTGCCGCCTGGAGAAAGCTGCCAAATATGACGATATTAAGAAGGTGGTGAAGCAAGCTGCAGAGGGGAACTTAAAGGGCATCTTGGGCTACACAGAGGACCAGGTAGTATCCTGTGACTTTAACAGCGACACCCACTCTTCTACCTTCGATGCTGGCGCTGGCATTGCCCTCAACGACCATTTTGTCAAGCTCATTTCTTGGTATGACGAGTACGGTTACAGCCACCGTGTAGTAGACCTCATGAAGTACATGGCCACCAAGGAGTAAAGTGGAAAGCCATGATGGATCTTCATCCCCAGCCAAAAAAAGAGTAGTTCCACCACTGGGGAGCCCACATCCATAATAACCTATGTCCCTGTGCTGGGGATCCCATGCCCTCTTCACATCCCTGCCCCAGGCACCCCTGTAGTGGGGGGAGGAGCATAGTCCTATCTTGTGTACCATCAATAAAGTCATCACGTTCAGTGCAAAAAAAAAAAAATTACTGTCTCTGATCACAAGTATTTGTATGGAGTAAATAGTAATTAAAGTCACCAAACCTAAAAAACATCTAGGGTTCCTGCTACAAAAAGCAAAATAAGAGACAATGGGGGTTCTAACCCAAAAATCCATAGATATATATTCAATAGTTAGGGGAATCCAGTGACATCTACTTTCAATCAAAGTAAAGGACTTGTTTTCAAAAGGGATTTCTTCCGGGCTTGTTTGCGCTTGAGAAAAGTAAAATTTACAAGTCAGTGATCTAGTATAATCACTTAATCTTTCAATACCACCTGGAAATTTTTTTTCTTTCAAAATCTAAACTAGACAACCTGTCAGATAAAAAATCTAGCTAAAGATAAAAATTATTATGATTAATAACTGAGAAATGCCCTGTTTAGAATAGTGGAGAGTTCATCTTATTTATAAACACTGTCCTTACTCTTCTGTAGCTGAATGCAACAAAATTTTGACAGTTCCCAAGAGAAATTTTAACTTTCTTGAAGTATTTGATTATGACTGATGTACACAGGCTATGCTTGAGGGGAGTTCAGTTTACTTGTATAGAACAGCCAGGACTAGGAACAAATGCAAAATGTTTATTTAGAAACTTTTATAAGGTTTCTAGATTTGTAATCTGTCATCTCAGACCCAGATTCCTCTCCATAAAGCATTTGGACTGCAGTTATGACAATGTAACATATTACAAGCTTTGGACTCAATCTCCCAACCTCAGCTCCATTTGCAGTTTAGAACTCCAAAACAATGTTACTTCTTCCTCTCAGAATTTTAGGGGTAGACCCTGAGGAGTTATGAAGTATCACTCCACTACTATCATTCAAAAGCTCTCATTGCATATATTCCTCCCAATATCAATCATCAGTTAATATTTTCCCCAAATCTTCTCATTAATAATTATTCTTCCAATATTATTTGGCTACTTGATATCCCCTTTGTACCACTGATAATGAATTATCAACAAGTAGTTTTTACAAAAGGATAATTATTGAAAAGATATAGATGTTGAGTATGACCAAAATCCTCCAAAACTGAGAGCCCACTCCCCTCTACTACCTAGGTCCCTAAAAAGTTAATTCAAACTTAAAAATGGGTTTTCAAAGCATCCCCATTGCCAAGCTCACTTTTGGTGGTCATAGAGCCATTGGAGAAGATACTCTCTTGCTTGCATAACACAAGTGTGTCGGCTGCTCAGTCCATTCATTACTAGACTGTGTCAAGCAGTTGCTCCTCAAAGATAATTGCTGCAGACTCCGGTTGCTGTACTTCACATGTCTCTTGTGCTCTTTCAAAGTTGACACAGTCATACCCAGATCTATTTGTCTCCAATACTCTTTCACATAAAATCAGGAAAGGATGAACACAATAGAGAAAGAAGAAGCAGACCAAACACATGGTATGGGTAAAAGGAATGAAGGAAACAAGCATTTATAAAGTGAATTTTTTTTTTACTATATATCAGGTGAATTTTTTTTTAGTTGAAATCATGCCATGTGACAAAATGAAAGGAAACATTCAGAAAATTTAAAGAAGAAAATTGCATTATGTGGAAAGGAACCACAGACAACTAATATTAGTAATAAACATATAGGTTCCTTAATGTAAATTCATAAAGGAAGACCTAGAGAGTAACACAACACTGAAGAGAGACTTCAATATCCGTCTCTTGGTTTTAGATAAGTCTAACAGAAAGATTAAACAGAAAATGTGGAACTAAACAAAAAGCTGGAGAAACTACAATTAGTCATTAAAAACTACAATTAAAAATTTAAAACTACAAACTACAATTACTTAGGTCATCTTTTAAATGGGCAGCAAAAAAATATCTATATATTTCTTAGGACCATTTGGAACTTTTATAAAAATCAGCTATGTATTAGGGCACAGAGATATTCCAAACAAATGTAAAGAGTAGAAACATTTACTTCATCCTTTATAGACCATAATGCAATAAAAAAGTTATTAGTTCAAGGATCATAAAAAATAGACACCTTGGATAAAGGAATATCAGGATTCCTAATCATGAAAAAAAAGGATAGACACCTATTCAAATGAAAATTTCTAAATGAAATCATAAGTGAGTGGGTCAAAGAACAATCATTGAAATGATTAATGATTATGTGAAAAAATTGTAACAACAAAACCAGGAAGATATAGGTTAAAACTCTAGCTCTGACACCTAGTTATAATTATAATAATAGTTAACATTTATATAACACTAACCATGTGCCAGGCACTGAACTATAAACACTTTACAATTATTATCTCATTTGATCCTCACACCAACCTTGCAAGGTAAGTGCTGTTATTATCCCCATTTTACAGATGAAGAAACTGAGGTAGAAGATAAATGACTTAACCAGAATCACTCAGCTAATAAGTGTCTGCAATTGAATTTGAACTTCCTATTTCCTGACTCTAAGCCTAGTAGGCCACTTACTATCCCAAGGGTTATGTGACTCTGTATACTTAATGTCTGAGTAACACTGAGAAATTCCCTAAAACAAATTTTCAGACTTTTGGGTCTCAGGACACTTTTGTACTCTTAAAAAATTGAGGACTACCCCCCCCCTCCAGCAAAGAGCTTTTGTTTATATAGATTATATCCAGGAATATACTAGAGTCAACTCAAACAGATTCACCAATTGCTAGTTAAATTTTCAATGTGAATATTTATGCCTCAAAAACAATCAAATCACAAAGCAGGGCTTGATTTATTGTTTTTTTAATTCCTAGACTTTAAAAAATAATAAAGAAAAATAATAATGCAGATTAAAGTTTAAAGTATGCCTTACGTACTTTTTTTTTTCCAGAAAGGAACTTTTAAATACTTACCAGCATTTACCTAGTTTTATCCAACAGTATTTGCCATATTAGAAATTAACAACTTGGTTTTACTAGGAAAATAATTTTGGTTTTGAAGCTCTCCTATAAGGGTCTCTTAAGGGGGAACCAGGGACCCCCAACACCCATTTTGAGAAGCGCTGCTCTAGATTCATAAATCACACACAAATTATAACTGCACTGATAGTTTCCTCATTACAGAGTTCTCTATACTGGTGTGCTAGTAAAACTCACCCAAAAAACAACAGGAAGGAGAGAGGGCAGTGGTTTGAGGTGGGGTGTAGAAGATTACAAAGGCCATGGTGCCTCCACTGCAAAAGAATTGAGTGGATAACAATATTTACTCTTCCAAAGGTACTGGAAATTTTCCAAATGTCCACTAAGAGAGCCTAAAATTGTCTGCTGTTACTTCTTCTTACCACTCGTTCTACTGCCATGGTGTTCCTCTCCTCCCTTCTTCTGTGTCACCTATGAAACCAATTAACTAATTTATAGGCCTGAGAGACTTGTGAAAATTATCAAATCACATTAAACTATTGTACTTGGGTCCATATGGATTAGTTCCTACTCCCTGGAGAGAGTAAGCAAATCATTTTATCCTTAAAATAAAAATTTTTCAGGATATAAATGTACTATTTTTGCTAATGTGTTTTTCTAATGTATTTTCCAAATAATATTTAACTAATAAAAATGGGTGACAGTGCTTTAAATAACAAGGACTGATGACAGTACACTTTAGAGTTATATAAACAGTTTTGAGCTTTGAAAGGACCCCAGTGACTAAACAGCTGTTGTTTATATCATTTGAAAACATAGAACTCCATATTTGATTTATTGCTTTTATCTGTAATTGTTCACTCTGAATCAAATAAACAAAGTTTCAAAAATATGCAATACAGCAAGAACTTTTTCTAGGAAAAAGGCTCTTAAATATAGATAGGGTTTTGCCTAAAGACCAAGAACTGTATCTTCTGTTGTTGTTCAGTCATTTTCAATTGTATCTAACTCTTTATGATCCAATTGGGAATTTTCTTGGCATGATTTGCCTTCTTCTCCAGCTCACTTTACAAATAAGGAAACTAAAGCAAACAGAGTAAAGTGACTTGTCCAAGGTCACACAGCTAGTAAGTGTCAGGCTAGATTTGAATTTAGGAAGAGGAGTCTTCCTGACTTCAGACCCAACACTCTATCCACTGTCTCACCTCTCATATTTTCTACTTCTCTGGAAATCGTTCTTAAAATTCAAGCAATTGGAATTTAGTCCTAGAACACTAAAGTTCTCTTCAACTTTACTGTTCACTGTTTTTCTTTTTTTACTTTAAGTAAAGCTTTACTGTTCATTGTTGTTGTTTTTTACTTTAAGTTTTACTGTTCACTTTTTTTTACTTTAAGTTAAGCTTTACTGTTCACTTTTTTCTTTAAGTTAAGCTTTACTATTCACTGTTGCTTTTTTAGTTTAAGTTAAGCTATACTGTTCACTGTTTTTTTTTACTTTAAGTTAAGCTTTACTGTTCACTTTTTTCTTTAAGTTAAGCTTTACTGTTCACTGTTTTTAACAGTTTACTGTTAAGTGTTACTGTTAGGGAATTAATTAAAAGGGAAAAGTAACTTTTTTGACCTTACCAACCATTAGGCATTAAGTGTGTTTGGTTTCCATCCAATACTCAGTGCCTACCCCAGTGAGGAGCCTACATGGCATCTCCCTATTGTGTTGGAGTCAGGACCCAATTTTCGCTTTCTGTAGGATCATGGATCAGCTGGCCCTGGAGCTAGAAAGACATGAGTTCAGGTGCTACCTGTGACACACTGGCTGTATGACCCAAAGCAAGCCACTTACTGTCCCACTACTCAAGGAGATTCATTAAGAGGATAAATTGCAGAGGGAGTAAGTAGCTGCATTGATGTGGGAGCTCCTTACACCAATGAAAATCTAAGCCTTTCCCTAGGATGAGGTGTGGTGAATAGAGCTGAGACACCTAGCTGCCCCGGAGAGCTACCCTTGACATCAGAAAGACTTAGGCTCAAGCTCTGCCACTGGTAGCGCACGTGTGATCACAAATCATTTAACCTCAGTTCTTTAAGACTCAACTATAGTGGGGGGCAGATGGGGAGAGTCAGACCTAGAGACAGGAGGTCCTAGGTTCAAATCCGGCCTCAGACACTTCCCAGCTATGTGACCCTGGGCAAGTCACTTGACCCCCCATTGCCTACCCTTACCACTCTTCCACCTAGGAACCAAAACACAGAAGTTAAAGATTTAAAAAAAAAAAAAAGACTCAATTATAGGGGGCAGCTGGGTGATTCAGTGGATAAAGAGCCAGGCCTAGAGATGGGAGGACCTGGGTTCAAATCTGGCCTCAGACTCTTAGTGGCTGTGTGACCCTGAGAAAGTCACTTAAGTCTCTTGATTGCCTAGCCCTTACCTCTCTTCTGCCTTAGAATCAGTACTTAGTGTCAACTTTAAGACAACACAAGAGTTTTTTTAAAAAGATTAAGTTATATAAAGATAGACATAGATAACTCATAATGCAAAAATGGCAGCAGTCTGAGTTACATGTTCCCAAGCATCTTCTGTCCTGGGCCATCATGTTGGAAGGACTGAAGAATGGATTGTTGCTACTTATGGGGCCCCATCACAGTGATCACTGTGACCTTGAAAATATTGTAGCAACAAATATTTGAGCTCTATATGGAGCCCAATCAGCGGTGAAAGTACTAAAGGAGACAACCGAGTCAAAGAGGCTATGATGCTGCCTTCCCTTTTGATGGACGCATGAGAAAAACTTCATGGTCATCACAGTGACTAAGGTCAAAGCCAGGACTGGTGCTTTAGCACCCCTAAAGCCCTCTGCTCTGGCTGCTGTCAATATTGCTGTCATGTCCCCACCTCCATCCACTCTTGGAAGGGAAAAATGCCCCCAAGGAGTCAGTTTTGGGGCTATCTCAAGAGGCTGGGACTGGATACACCCAGATCCCAATGAAACAACCTTATTGATTCCCATATTTTTTAAATTATCTAATTACAGGGTTGGAATCTACTTGGAATATTGGGGCAGGTTCCATTGCATCAGAAAATCAGCTACATATTCAGTAGAAATTATCTCTCTCCAGGTCTAATTGATCAAGATGGTAGCCCTCAGGAAAACCCTTTCAACACTATCAATAACTGGATTAATCTAGCAAAAATTTTGGAACAATAAAATAACCACCAACACTCTGGGTCACTTTAGTCTCTTCCTCAACTATATAAGCCCATTTGTCAACTAGTGCAATATTTTAAAAGAATGTTCTCCAGTGGCCCAGCCTGGAATTATGAATTCTTGGTAAATTACTTTAAACATTCATTATTCCATGTCACAATTCAGAAAAGGGCTCTTTATCTCCAAATGGTGTTTTGCAGGGAGAAAGAGTGGTTGATCTTAATTCTTCTCCCTCTTTTGGGAGGGGGAGAAGAATATGACATTGTAAAACTACAAATAATGGATTATGGATTATAATAATGATGGATTATCATAATAATACTTTCAACATTGATCTGTTTCTTTACATTAGGGTGAAAAAAAATCACTTAGTCTAACTCTCCAGCCTACCACCTAAATGTGGCAGCTTTTCACAAGACAACTATATGTGGTACCACAACAAACTCTCAAAGGAAATAAATTTAATTCTTTCAGGTCCATGTTACCATTTGTTGGAAGCATGGCCTGAGAAAATGTTTCTTTCTATATTCCCCAGAAATGACTGGGTTAATGGAAAATTTAGTTAAAGGGAAAGAATTGTATTGGGTTTGAGGACCTAACAACTTGACTTATTTGCCCATCTTTTGAGGGATAAGGGAAAGTTAGGTAGATTTGACTTTAAGAGTCAACTAATATAATATAATTTAATATTTGATTACTTTCTAATGATTATATCATGTTGTTGTTCACTTGTTCACTTGTTTCTAACTCTTTGTGACCTCATGGACCATAGTACAATGTTTTCTTGGCAAATATACTGGAGTGGTTTGCCATTTCCTTTTGCATTGGATTAAGGCAAACAGAGGCTAAAGTGACTTGTCCAGGGTCACATAGCTAGGTTCTGAGACTGAATTTGAAACTCAGGTCTTCTTGACTGTAGTCTAGTGTTATATCCACTGAGCCACCTTGCCACCTCCCCCTAGACAGTCTCATACCAATTATAAATGGATAAGGTCTTATTTTATTTCATGCAATGCTGAGAATTTTTTTTAAAACCTTTGGAGTATTTAATACTCATTCTTCAAAGGAGCTATGACCTCATCCATGTGAAGACTCCCTCCCAAGATGTAGATCACAGCTTATCCATACTTGTCCATGCGGGGTGACTTATCAATATCTTCTCATAAGTTCACTTGTAGGGGGAGGAGATGGATCTCTCTACTGTCCTACCTCTACTTTGATGTTTCTGTCATTAGGAGGATACTTGTGATATCTTGATAAGGATTGTCCACTGACATCAGTCTTCACTCTTGTCTAGTAACTAATATATCTTTTTTTTTCATGCAAGCATTTTTTGACAATATTCTTTGCAATGTGTTATAGCATGCTTACACTACCACATGTCATCTGAGTGATACCTATTTTTATTTCCTATTTTACTTATTTATTAACAGTCTCTCAAACATAAGATCAAGTGTCCAATGCTTTATGGAAAATAATGCAGTCCTAAATCTATGTTCATATGATTAATTTAAAATATCAAAAGAAAATCACATGAAATGCACAACTTTGACTTAATATGTTTAAAAAATCTACTGTAGCACCCCTTACAAGGCCATGTCCCAAGGTCCCATTTATATTGGTAAACTGGGTGCTCAGAGGCAGCTGAATGCTATTTCCACTAGGAAATTCCTAGATGTAGGCATAATTCTGAGAAGCCAAGGTCCTAGCATTATAATTCATCAGCCCTCAAGCAGTATGTTTTTCCTTGAACTGTCCAGACTTAATGGGTCTTTAAAAAGAGTATTTATTGATATATTATAGTAAGCAAAGTTAGTACAAAATATCCCTTTCAAAAACTAAGCATACTCTCCTCTTATACATACAAAGCTCCTAGAGAGAATGGGCTCAACATAAGAGAGCCCATGTGGAAAAAAGGATTTTTTTAAAAAAAGGGTATTCTTAGTTATTCCCTTTGTGGAATCCTTATAAAATTCCCCATGGGGGAGCTAGGTGGCTCAGGAGATAGAGTGCCAGATCTAGTGAGAGAAGTCCTGGGTTCAAATCTGACCTCAGATACTTCCTAGCTGTGTGATCCTGGGCAAGTCACTTAACCCCAATTGCCTAGCCTTTAACATTTTTCTGCCTTGAGACCAACATATCAATTGGTTTGACTGTAATATCAATACTAAGGCAGAAGGCAAGGATTTTTAAAACTAATAAATAATTAATGAACTACTGACAATTATAATAAATTAATTATTTGATGGTTAGTGGTTAATAACTATTAATAATTAAATATATTGTTATGCTATGTATAAATTATATAAATATAATAATATTTAATGCTATAATTAATAATTAATAACTAAGTAATTTATGATTAGTCATTAATAAATAAATTAATGAGATTAATAAATTAAGTTTGCCTTGAGTGTAGCTCTCTGCCCCAAGGATTTGAGCCTTTGCAAATTCATGAAGTTGCCTTTCCTCCATTTGTCTATTTTATCTTCAGCTTCTAATCCAGATGCTATGGTGAGTCACTGCCTTTGGGGATGCTGCTGCTGATAGCAATAGGAACTCCAGATCCTCTGACCTTTTGAAATTCATGGTACCATGCCTTGATCAATATGGGTACTCACTGGCCCCCTCCTTGCTGTCCTCTGGTACAGGCACAATGGGGTGCTTCCCCAAAGCACTTCTGAGCCTAGAAGCTCCAGAAATGGACTTCAAGCTTCTGAACTGGCTTGCTGGGTGACAAGTAGCCTGCAGGGCATGACTAGATTCTCTTCAGCCAATCACAAAATATTTCCTGTTTCATCAATTGCTTTTATCCAAGTACTTTATTCCTCCCAAATTGATTTAGGACTTTTTTCACATTTAGTTTACACATTTGATTGATTGAAAAATCTGGACTTCCTGTGTTTGTGTTAGTTAATTGGGTTAGAGTTAGAACCTCCACTCCCACTCTTACCCTACATTATCCAAACTTTAATTAAACCAATATTTCCTTGTTTTGTTAGCTTTAGTTAAGCTCCTTGCTGCCAAGAACCCAAGCCCTGCACCATGATTCATCTGATATAATCATAGCATTTTAGCATTAGGTTCTTAAAAGTCATCTAACCCAACCTCTCCACACTTCCTTCTCTCCATACATACACACTCCAATGTATAAAACCATCTCTTTAATTTTTCCAAAAGGAAAGCTTCAGGGAACAAAGCCAAAATGGCAGACTAAGGTGCCAAGTTCTCCACACATCCCGTCTAAACAACTTTAAACCACATTTTAAAGCAAATTTGAAGCAGGAAACCCAAACAAAAAAGCCACCATAAATCACGTTTAGAGGTCAGGGCAACTTAGGATGATAGGTCTATGGGCACCGCTGAGGGCTGAGCACAGCATGGAGGAAGCAGGATCAGTTGTGGACCTTGAAGGTCCACAGTAGTGGAGGCACCAATAGCATCCAGTAACCAAGATGGCTAAAGACACCGAATACCTGATTAGAAAGAGATTCAAGAGGACTCCCTCTGACTTTCATTTCTGTCTTTGCCACGTTGCTTCACTAGTTCCTGCCAGTCTGTCTCATTCTTTAGTCATCATCACTAGTTATCCTTGTCCCTAGTTTCCAGCTTGGATGATATCTTGGGGTACTTCTAAGCTTGGGGAAAGAATTTGTGAAATTCTTGTGAAAAGAATTCCAGAAAGAATCTCTGCTCGAATACTGAACAGTATCCCAGCTCTGGGTACTAAACTGTTAACTTCTCTAATCACCTTGACTTAACTCCACAGCTGGACTCCCCTCCACTGGATAATAACAGGTGTAACCGCTCTAAGGTACCATCGCCAAAGGATGGGGGAGAATGAAAGAGAAACCCCTTCCCCTCGTGACTATCCTTTCCAATGGACACAAGAGAAAAGATGAAGATTGGACTTTTGCTTTAGAGCTCACCTTCAGCAAACTTGCTTTTTCTCTGTCACTTAGAGTGTGACCAATGTTTTCATTTAATCATTGGATGTTCTTTAGCTATTCCAGCTGAATTATAGGTCAAGACTCTACAATTTCATTAGGCTCATGAGGAATTTGTTGTTGTTGTTTTCTTATCATTCTTGTTTTTCCCTTTTCTTTTCTTTTTTCAATTATGATTATTTCTTTTCTCTCTTCCTACCTCCACTAATTTAAAAGAAAAGAATAACAATGTCCTTGTAACAAATATGCATGATTGTGTAAAACAAATTCTACGTCAACAAATCTATGTCTCATTCTACATCTTGAATCATCACCTCTTTGTCAGGAAGTAGATTTATCATCAGTCCTCTGGAATCATGCTTGGATAGATATTAATCAGACTTCTTCAGTCTTTCAAAGTTGTTTATAATATTTTATCTTATAAATTCTTCTTCTGGTTCTGCTCACTTGACTCTGTTTCACAATACAAATCTTCCCAAGGTTTTCTGAAAACAACTCTTTCATCATTTCTTGTAATATAGTAGTACTTCATTATAATCATACCATAATTTGTATCACTAGTCCACAAATAATGAGCAATCCCTAATTTTTAAGCTCTTTGACACTATTAAGAGTATATATGGGGGGCAGGGGGCTGGGTAGCTCAGTGGATTGAGAGTCAGGCCCAGAGACGGGAGGTCCTAGGTTCAAATCTGACCTCAGACACTTCCCAGCTGTGTGACCCTGGGCAAGTCATTTGACCCTCGTTGCCCACCCTTACCACTCTTCCACCTAGAAGCCAATACACAGAAGTTAAGGGTTTAAAAAAAAAAAGAATATATATGGGGCAGCTGGGTAGCTCAGTGGATTGAGAGCCAGGCCCAGAGATGGGAGGTCCTAGGTTCAAATCTGGCCTCAGACACTTCTCAGCTGGGTGACCCTGGGCAAGTCACTTGACCTCCATTGCCTACCCTTACCATTCTTCTGCCTAGGAGCCAATACACAGAAGTTAAGGGTTTAAAAGAAAAAAAAAAGAAAACAAGAGTATATATAATAGTGTCAAAGAGTTTATTACACAAATGTATATGTGTATTCCTATATGTATATTCCTATATGGATGTGTACAGGTCATTTTAATTGAGAAATTTCTTATCCTCTGGTCAAGTTGTACACATATCTAATATCAAGTTGTCTGGAAAAATTCTTACATGCCTCCTTTACATATAAGTTGAAGAAAACATATTGACTTAAAACTGAATATAAAGCATCAATCAATATTCTTGAGAAAAGTATTAGAAAAGCTAACTTTATTTTTGTTTTTACATTTAAATTTCCCTGAACTTGGAAACATTACTCCTCAAACCAATTTTAAATTATGAAAAAGAGAAGATCATTTATTTTTTTTAACAATCCAAAAGAAAATTTTAGAAAAAAGAACCAGGAAAAGAAGGAAGTAATGAATGTAAACAGCAATTTCCCAGTCACCCCAACCTACAGCAGGTTTCATTTTTTTTAAAACAGTTGTAAGACATTAATAGTGCTTCCAGATTATTTCTTCGGTAATCGTGACCTATGTCTTGGGGGAATCAATGCTAAAACTTCCAAAAGAATATAGGACAATTTACCAAAACCTTCAGTTGAAAATTAAAATTTACTGTCATGTTGAAAAAGCAATTTCTATTTTTAAAACAGGGATAAAACCCACTCTATTTGAATGAACAGATACTTATGTCTATAAATTTTTTTTGATCATTTAGAGTTGGAGTTGGGGAGGCTTGGGTGGAGAGTTTGAGATTTGCCTGACCCTCTTTTAGATATGCCTTGGGCTTCTTTTAAAAGCATGCCAACTTCCTTTCAGTGGGCAATAATAATTCTTGTTAATAAAAAGTTAAAAGAAGTGTTGAAGGCAAAGTTTTTTTTTCCCCCTAAGCACTGCTGTGGCTTCTTAAAGTTGATTGTAATATCGTGTTGAGGTTTGGGGGGAGGAAATATATAAGAACTTCTTTGATGATTGTCTTCAAATTCATGCCAGGCTAGATCTTATTGCAAATTGAGGTTCATCCAGCACTATAAGGAATGATTCCCATCTACTTTGCCAGTAACATCATAAAAATAAATTAATCTCAGTTTTTTGAGAGATTTTTATCTTCTGGCAGTTCACAAATTTGGCCTCATTTAAAATACACTATTTATAAATCTGGGTTAATAGCCAAAAAAAAAAAGGAAAAAAAAAACAGTTCAGTGACAGCTTCCTTCTTTCCCCTGTCTCCACCATTTTTTTTTCCAATAAGGAAATAAACAGAAGGCAGAAAAACCAGTAGCTCACTTCATCCTTGCCTCTCTGATGAAAACTGTGATTCGGGCTATTTTTCCTGAAAGTTTTGAAATGGCACAATATATAAATAAAGTAACTCCATAGATTGGTTTTATAGTTATTTTATATATCTACATTTATTTTGTACTTTTGTTATGCCAAGTGCTATGAGAGGTACAAAGAGAACATTAACTGGGGAATCAAAAGCTCTGAGTTCTAATATATCTTTTTATCAGCTAGTTGTATCACCTTGGACAAGTCCTTTTACTTCTCTGTGCCTCAGTTCTCTCAGTTATAAAGTGAAGAGATAAAGGACTAAATGACTTCTGAAGTTTCTTCTAAGAACCATCATTCTATAACTCTAAGTAAAAAAGATGGTAGATAACTGCAACCTCGGAGGTCTGATGAACAAGTATGCTCCCCACCTCCTGACAGAGGAGTGATAGACTCAAGGGACACAATAAGACCCACATTTTTAAACATGGAAAACTTAGGAAGGGTTTTTCCTCAATTGTGATTATTTGTTTAAAAAAAAAAAAAGACAGTAGACCTAGTCTTCATCTTCAAGGGACTTATAGTTTATAAAAGAAAATTGGACAAATATAAATAATCCTTAGAACCATAAAATAGACAAAATCAGTTACAATAAGATAAAAAATATATTAAATATGGGGAAAGATAACTAGGATAAACAGAATGATCAAATGGAATTAGTCACTGAAAGTTTCTTGGAAGAGGTGAATCCTAAGCAGAACTTTTAAGGACAGAACCTCAGAGGATTAAACAACAAAACTGCCGTATTAGTCCAGATCTGTAGTCCACCCACACCAATATTGTCCTTGACAATAGAACCAAGAGTCAAATTGGGGAAGGGCATGGCTATCCTTATTCATTCATCCATCTTCATTCCCCTACATACGTACATTCAAAATACATTTCCTAATATCTTACTGGAAAACAATTTCAAAATATGTGAAATATATTCCTAAACATCCTTAGTTTCCAGTAACAATTTATGAGACTAGCATCCACAATTCAATTTAAACACATTTTCAGCTTTATTATCTTTCCACCTAATAAGTTCCAGTTTTTATCAATATCTCAATACATCTTTCTGTTTTTATTCCTACTGACTCTTCAATGTTCAAGTCCTTAATAATTTTGCCTGATTTATTACAGTACCTAACTGGTTTCTCTACCTCCAATATTTCTCTCCTAAGCCCCCAATTCATCCTACATTATCTAAAATATCACACTAAATGTTGTATTCCCTTACTCAGAACTAAAACAAAACACTTAACTGTCATAAATTCAAACAGGATAGCACAGATTGGATTTGTTTGGTTTTTTTTTTTTAATGTTATGGGACCTAAAGATGAAAAGGAGAAAGACAAAAAGAACAAATTTGTGTCCTCTATATTTTTGAAAGGCATAAGCACATAAGTCTGGAAATTCAATGAATGTAATATATAAATGATAACTCAAGAGAATTTAGGACAACAAAGTCTCCATTCCTTACTATCTTTATCAAATATATTGGGAACATTGAACCTCTTAACTGTATTAAGTTTCTAAATATGTCACAACTCTTAGGCCTAATTGATTTTATATATTTTATTTTATGGTTCTAAGGTTCATTTATATTTGTCCAATTTTCTTATATAAGCTATAAGTCTCTTGAAGAGAAAGCCTAGGAAAGCTTGCTTTCCTACCTTCAGACTTAAAATGCTACTGCCTATCTGGTCTATTTGGTGTTCTCTTAATTTTTTTTAATCATGTAATTTTATCCACAAAAAAGTTAATCTACTTTTATTTCCAACATATCTATATTTATAAATTATGCTAAAACTCAAGAATTTGGAGGAAAGAGATGAAGTTAATATTATTTTTAAACTTTTAATTTTATTTATTAATGTTTAAAAAATCCTTTTTGCCTTTGAGAGCAATGTGTTAAATTTCCTTCACTATATGAGAAAAATCCCTTTATATGTCCTGGAAGATAGAGTGAATTTGTAAATAATAATTATTAGTAATTATTCAGTTCAGTTGAACAATATTAGCTAGTCAGTCAGATAAATGTCTTATTTTAGATACTTTGTGAATTGAAAGAGGCACAATTAAACAATCAAATAATAGGTCATGCTAGACAGTGAGCCTAGCTTTTGAATAGATGTCATTAGTAGACCATTGCACTTGGCCAGGCAAGACATGATGAAGTCCTCAACTGAAGTGGTGGTTGTGTGGGGGAAAAAAAAAACAGGAAGAATCCCAGAAATTGGGTGGAGATAGAAATGACAAGTTTTAGAAGCTGCTTAGATCTGAGGGTGGGGATATGTGAGCTAAAGTGAGGAGTCTAAGGTGACATGGAGGGTATAAAACTGGGTGACTGGAAGGATGATGGCATCCTTGACAAAAATGAGGAAGCAAAAAGAGTGGGTTTGGGACAAAAGAAAATGGAATCTTTTTTTTTTTTTTAACCCTTACCGTCCATCTTAGAATCAATACTGTGTAGGGTAGTGAGGGCTATGCAATAGGGATTAGGTGACTTGCCCAGGTTCACACAGCTAGGAAATACCTGAGACCAGATTTGAACTGGCTCTCAATCCATTGAGCCACCTAGTTGTTCCAAAAACGTAACGTGATTGGTGCAGAATGCAATCTACTCAAGCCTCCTCATCCTATATGCAATTCACTCTATTCCATGCAAAATGAAAAGAAGTAAGATTCTTACTTGCTCACCATTAGTTCTCTAAGCTCACCCTCCAGGGGAAACTTGCTCAAATCACAAGGTGATCTGGGGGTAGAGGATACAAATCAGGGGTAAGTATAACCTCTGCTGCTGCTGGATCCCAGATCTGAGTTAGTTAGAGCTGCCTTGAGAGGACAATATCCAAAGGAGAAGGGTCAAGACTGGAGTTATGGAAGGGAGGAGTACTAATAGTAAAGGGTAAAGGCTCGATGTCGTTTTATTGAAGATGAGCCTCATGATTGACCATTTTAGAGGATATTATGCTCTTTCATGGACAATCTCTAATTGTCAGGGGCTCCATAAATACAAAATTTGATGTAAATAATTAAAAATGTATAGTATTCTTTTGAATTACTCTCTAATTAAGGATAGACTATTCCCCAGATATTTTAAGTCAGTATAATGCCTTATACTTAAAAAATGAAAAGTAACATTACAATAATAGGATAGGAATCTGCATGTGTTTCCTTCACATCAACTATTTTTTTTTTTGCCATTTCTGTTAAGTGCCTGAAAATAGGATGAAGCAATATCAAAACAACCAAAAAGGATAATCACAACAGCTCAAAGGATTAAAGGCAAATAAGAAACCTCTGATAAAACTGCTCCATTTTTTTCCAAATAGCAAAACAAATAGAAAATGGAATGAATGATGGTCTACTTTCAACTGGGTAAGAATGATAATCAGTAGCAGTAGATTATATTTCCTTCAGATCACAGCTAGTGATCTGGAATTCCCTAATCCACTTCTAGGAGGTACAATATCTAAAACAAT
Source organism: Gracilinanus agilis (assembly GCF_016433145.1). Taxonomy (NCBI): domain Eukaryota; kingdom Metazoa; phylum Chordata; class Mammalia; order Didelphimorphia; family Didelphidae; genus Gracilinanus; species Gracilinanus agilis. Next base: position 413,368,020 of record NC_058133.1, on the reverse strand, counting down.
TTGGGATCTAGGAGTCCCACTCCAAAATGGGGACAAAGAACCTGATCAAAGATTCTGGTTAAAAAAAAAAAAAGATTTTTCACAGAAGAAAAACAAATGCTTGATCACATGGGACGATGGGGACCTGATTGGGGATGTAGACTCTAAAGGATCACCCCAGTGCAAATATCAATAATATGGAAATAGGTCTTGATCAATGACACATGTAAAACCCAGTAGAACTGTGTATTGGCTATGGGAGGGGAGTGGGAGGAGAAGAGGAGAAGAACATGAATCATGTAACCATGGGAAAATATTCTTAATTAGTCTACAAAAAAAATTTAAAAATATTCCTAAAAGGAGACTAAATCAGTGGTGCGGGTCCTTCTCTGAGAATACTTTTTCAGTAGAACTGCAAGAAGCAGTCTCACAACAATCATTCAGGATCTCACCTGGTTCCTCTGAACATCTCTCTGGAAAAATACTAAGGTTCAATCTAGAACACAACCATTTCCCTAAGAATACTCAGTTCCATATTCCATGGGGAGACCTGTAGCAGCAACTTAATGCTTTCCCATCATTAAACAATTTGCACAAATACTAGAATATTCTGATGTCCCTCAGGGGATACTGGAATGTCAAATGCTTTTCAGAACAAACCCAGCCTCCCAAGGGCTTTCAAGACTAGAGATTAAACATATGTCAAATATATCAGAAATAACTTTCAGATTTCCAGTAAAATTAAAAGAATGTGATTTAAAGTCACATAGTTAATAAAGAGAACTGGAATCAGAAATAAAAATGTAGGGAGCTAGATACTGCAGTGGAGTCAGGGCTGGAATTAGTAAGACCTGAATTCAAATCCCACCCTGGGCAAGTTAATTAACCCTGTTTGCCCCAGGTTCTTCATCTGTAAAATGAGCTGGAGAAGGAAATGGCAAACCATTCCAGTATTCATTCTTGTCAAGAAACCCCCAAATGGGGGGGGGGGGGGAGAGCTGGGTAGCTCAGTGGATTGAGAGTCAGGCCTAGAGACAGGAGGTCCTAGGTTCAACCGGCCTCAGACACTTCCCAGCTATGTGACCCTGGGCAAGTCACTTGACCCCCATTGCCCACCCTTACCACTCTTCCACCTATGAGCCAATACACAGAAGTTAAAGGTTTAAAAAAAAGAAAAAGAAACCCCCAAATGGGGTCATGAAGAATCAGACACAACAGAAATAACCAAACATTAAAAATTATTCATATTTCTATGCCATTTGTTTCATTAGGTATTAACTAAAAGACTAGAAAATTTCATAAAATTAAAATGACAAGTAACTCAGAGTTCCTAAGTTCAAGTTACAACTTTTCATTTATTTATTCTCCTGCCACATTCGAGGTAGCATAGCATGGCTAAAGACATACTTTAGAACCAAAGAATTTGTATAAAAGTCTTATTCTGCTCCTTACTACTTACATTGTGTGACCTTGGTCATTTAACCTGTCTAGACCTCAGTTTTCTCATTTGTAAAGTGAAGGGGACTAGATGACTTCTAACAAACATTCCAACTCTAAAGCTATGATTCTGGGATCTTAATGAGCACCTCTTTTTTATTTTAGATATTCATTGAATAGGTTTCTCCTAAAGTTTTTTCTCTTTCTACATACTGTTATGATTAAAATTATCTAAAGATGATATCTTAATTATACTTATTTTTTAAATGACAAAAAGTGGGCCAGAGAAGGAGAGATCACTGGCCATGGGTGTCTGGTCATTCCCTTAGCAGCCTTCTTCCAAGAGACAGGCAAGAGATGGGAACTAAGAGACGCTTTTCTTGCTCTTGATTTCCTAGACAAAAAGCCCCCATTCCTTCCCACTACTCCAGTTTATGTCTGTCGCTTTCCACAGTCCCTACAACTGCTTTGGACTCCAACCTCTCTCTGGGCAAAAAGCAGGTCTTCACCAGGGAGTCAGGAGGGGCAAAGACAAAGGTCTTCTGGAGATGAGAAGCCATAAAATCTTTAGAATGGCTGCAAAGAGCTCATGCCCATCACTATCTTTCATTTACCCCTCTGTCTTAAAAGGCTTGTTTATATCTTATTCAACCAGAGGGTGGAGTAAGAAGCAATTGTAGCTTCAATTTTGATATTAAATCTTCTAAAATCCAAAAGTTGTCGTGGAATGCCAAAGAAAGGAGTACAGGTGAGTGTTAAATTTTCACAGTCCCTAAATGGTATGATGATATGACATTGAAATGAACAAATACAAGATGTAACTCCTTCATATTATTAAAATACTTTTATATTTTATGTTATTATGATGCCCTTCAATATTAATACATCATTTTAAATGCCTCTAGTATATAGGAATACCCCTAATTTCTGTTTTCCACTTTTAATAAAATGGGGGGGGACAGAAAAAAGAAAATTTGTATTTGGACAATATTCAGAGAATAATAGAGAGAATATTAAATTTGTAAAAGAAGTTAGTGTAAGAATTAAAATTTAGTTATTATATTTATATATTAAAATTATGTGGCCGCCAGGAATCAACAATTCAGGTTGATTCCGTAATTAAATCAGACCCAAGTCAGCATCGGGTTGAGGAGTTTATTTACAATCAGGAAGGTGAGTAGTGATAAAGAGAAGAGGGAGGTTAGAAGTCTAAATAAATGAAGCTGTAAGCCGCAAGGCCCAACAGCCGGATAGGCAGAGTTTAGAATTTGCCAACTAGGCCAAGGAAGCCAGCCTAACTTACCCACGTGACAATACAGAGTGTAATCTGTCTGTGGTCTCAGGAGATGCTTCTTCTTCCAGTTCCAGACGCCAACTCTCTTCACAGGAAGTTCACTAACTTACTTAAAGAGAATGTGTCTTTCATCACTTCCTCTGGTCCACCTCTAATTCAAATGGACAAATGGCAGTTTCTACATTGATTTGGACTGCCCAAAGGGCAGTCCCTTATTCTTGATTTGTTACTTATTGTCACGTGTGGGTAACTCGTCTCCCCTCCCCACTAAGGGAGGTGGGAGTGACATCATTAGCACGCCTGGGTTGGGTAGATTTTTGACTATTAATGGGATAGAGCTAATTTCTATTTACACATTAGGGAATAGGTATGATAAATAAAGCAAGAAAAAAACAATGATGAAATAAAAATCTCCAAAGACAATTTATCTGACATTCAAAACATGTAGGTGGGGACAGCCAACTGGAACTCTTGACAATTGTGACCTGATGCTGGCAGTATCTTGGCTCTGGCATGTCAGAGTACCATCAGAGGATAGAAGGATCCCCTTTAGGTCACTCTGCAGGAAGACATGGGGCCAGCCATGACATGCCTAAGAACCCTCAGAGCCATAGCAGGAGACTGGGCCAATTTAATGTGGCCCAGCTCATGTGCTAGGGACCTTCTAGGAGGTACAACATTATTGGAATCTATCTGGGCCATAGAAGGAGACCAACTCCTAGTAGGGAATCAATAATAAATATTTAATAATATAACTATTTGATAGCTAATTGTTACAAATAATGAATATTTTAGGCTTGCAAAACACAAATATTATCTCATTTTATTCTCACAACCACCCTGGAAGGTTGTACTAATATTATCCTCATTTTGTAGTTGAAGAAACTGAAGTTAAATGACTCATAAAGCTAGTAAGAGTTTGAATCCAGATTTGAACTCAAGTCTTTCTGACTCCAGATCTAGTACTCCCTTGTGTGAGAAGAGAAGAGACGAAAAAAATATACAGGTTATCTACTATTTCAATGGAAGTTATTTATCTATCTAAAAAACAAAGGAATCTAGGGATATCTTCATATGAGGTGTCAATTGTCAAAAATCATTCACTAGGAAACTAGAACAAGGAGAGATAATTTAATAATTATCTGACTCTTTGAAAAATCATAGTCAAACAAAGAACCCCTGGATAACATGTTTCAAGAAAACATAAAAGAAAATGATCCAAAGGACAAAGCACAAAATTGTAAGATCCAAAAGCTGTCTCCAAAAGGAAATCTAAATTGAAAACACCTGGGAATGTCACAACCAGAGCTTCTAGTGTTATGCCCGGAGAAGTATCCCAATAAATGAGTCTTGAGCCAACAATGCAATATGCAAAGGGACTTTATTGTCTAGCTTGAACTAGGGTCTCTCACAAAAAGTTGGTGAGGGACCCTGAGCTGTGCCTGGGCTAGAGTTTTTATGGAGTAGTAGTCAGAAGGGTAGAGGAATGTCTTTAGGTTGGGAAATCCTGCAGATAAGGGGAGTATCCTAAGGTATTCTTGTAGATACGGGGAATATCTGCAGGGAGGAGATCCTGGGGAGAAGCAGAAGGTCTGCAAGGTAGATAAGGTCAGTCCCTGGAGACTGGGGGTCTGCAAGGTTGGGATTCTTGTGGATAATTCTATTTCACCATAATGTCATATAAGGGTCAGGCCCATAATGTCATACAGGGGTCAGGATTTTTAATTCTGACTCTTTCTAGGTTCCACATTCCCCACTTCTGGAGTTGGATCATAAAGAAATCATTCTTAAATGTCATTACAATCGGACGGTATCAGAGAGATAGCTCAGTACTGTTGCCGATGGACCATAAGCTATACAGTGTTGATACGATCTATGACAAAGGTCACTAGTCTATCATAGTGGAAGCAAAGGAATTATCCTGCCTATAGTTTGCCTGAAAACCTTTTCGCTATGGGAGTACAATGTTCTATGCTGTCTCTGGGGCACAATGTCCCACAATGTCCCATGCTGTCTCCCCAAATATTTAAGGGAAGAGAGATGATGGTTTCAATCTTCTGTAGCTTCTTCAAGCTGATAAGGGGCATAGAATCTCCGAGATGGGGAGCAGGAGGAGGAGGAGGAGCTGTGGGCACAGGGTCTTCAGGGGTGTCTCTGCAGCGAATGCCAGGCTCCTGAAGGCTTGGAGACCAGGGACTGTTTCCCCAGACTGGCAGACTTGTCACTAGAGGGAGCATCCATCCCTAAGGCAGAAGGATAGAACCTAGGACTGGGGCAAAAACTAGGACACCAGATACAAAGAGAGAAAATTAGCACAATAGAAACTGATATTAAACACTAACATTTGGGTATCTTAGCCAACAGATTTTATCCCCAGAAATCATCCTCTGACAGGAATTGAACCTTTTAGGAAATTTGATCCCTAAGTTGTTTGCAGAGTTGGCATGTGATATGTCTATTAAAGAATACCCTTTTGCAAAGCCCACATTAATATGGCATCTATAACTACTTGAATAACAACACTTTACAGATAAATTTCTTTATCTCAGATTCTGGAGGAAATCCAGAAAGCCCTGGGTTATTTCCAGGGTCAAGATCCAAACTTCAGTTGTGGTAAATTAAGGCTGCAAGCTACAAGTCATCTATCACTAAACTTCACTTACTTCTCAAAGTGTGTTCCCTAGCAATTTGATAATTTTCAATTATTAACCTAATAGGTTGTTTGGGGAGATGGAAACATTAATTTACAACTTGTATTAAGTGCTGATTATGGGAACTTGCTCCAAGAAGGGAAGGTAGAGAGGAAAAACATTTCTTCACGTCCCAAGGGACGCATAGTGAGGGGCTCCATGTACAGGCCAAAGCTGTCACTGGCTCATGCCATCCTTGTGTCACTCAAGGATAGTAGCCTAGATGGTCAGAAGAGGTCCAGTCCAGGTTGAGCCCTAGAATTGCCTCTCTAACCATCACAGAACATTCTCTGTCTTTTGCAATATATCATCATTGGATCCCAGAAGCCTTCTCCTTCCTTAAAGACAAGTCTTTCCCATTACAGCTCAGAGAAATACTGCTAAGCAGCAGTCTTGAAACAATTTCCATACCCTCAAACAAGCCTTTCACATCCCTACCAGGCTGATCAATCAGTTATTCTTAACATATTTTGGCAATAATTAACATATCACACTTTAGTCACAAAACCTGAATTAAGGAACGGGAGTGCTGGATTGAGTAGCTCCACAGTAAATATAAATCAGGGCTATTATCGTCTCCTGTACTTGGGCCATCTGAAAGACTAAGACAACTCAGACAGGAATCTCTTCAGTGTAACTTTCAAGAGAATACCAGAATCATTTGTGATTTTCCCAACACCATATACACTAATTTTAGAAATTATCCCTAGATCAAGGATCCAATTATAAGAGTAGAACATCTATCTATTCTTTTTCACCTCATTATCTGTTCTCTTTCATCTCTCCTCGTTCCTTCTTCCTCTTTCTTTTTCCCTCAAACCCTCTGCTTAAAAGCAGAACACAACTTCCATTTACCCATAAGGAATCTGCATATTCAGGACATTCAAGTCTCTCTTTCTTCTGTATTCCAACACAACATACCTCTTCACTTTCTCTGACTCTCTGTAACCATCACAAAAATAAACATACCATTTGGTATGCCTTCAAATACTAATCAATAACTCCCAAGAATTGAGACACTGTACCTTTAGCATAGCGCTCATCAATTATAAGATTCAGTTCATAGTACAAATTGGTAAACTGAGGTAACCACTGAGGAGTGAACAAAATCTATGGTACAGTCAGGTTGACAATGAGCTTTTGCTTACATTCAAACAATACTTAAAATACATGTTTTAGCAACAATTTATGTAAAAATCATATTTAAAGGAATATCACAAAGCATGTATAGTATTACAGGGTCTATTTCCAATTACAAGATTTGAAACCTTTTAAGCACTGTAAACCTTAAAGCAAGCCTTTTGACAAGCAGGCTGCTTATCTATTTTTAAAACCAGGAAGTCAAATATAATAATAAAGTTAGTCAATTTTAATATACTGAGATGAAAAACCATTTGTGATAGTTTTTTTTAAACCCCCCCAAAAAAACCATTTATGATCAATTTAAACACTTAAACCTATTATATTTTTAAACCTCTTGTGATGGAAGGATAGATAAGGATGGAAAACAGTCTTCTTGAGATTAACACGGGCATTGTGCAGAGATGGCAGGGACCCTGCACCCCCCAACCCAGGCAGGCCTTTGACAGGGAAACTCCCTTCCCCTGAAACAAAAGAGATACACCTTCAGCCACACCTTGATAGCCTAAGCCCTGAGGATCCCAGACAGATCCTCCACTCACTGAATGCCACTCATTGAGTGCAAGGAGTCACGTCCACACTTTTGAAAAGGGGTTATGGGGGGCAACCCCTGACAGTTGCTTCACTCGTGCTGCCATGCCATGCCATGGAGGACAACCCCCTAGGGCTGCTCCACCCATGCTATCCCTCTGGCCACCAATCCCATCTTAGCAATAAATCTTTCTCACTTCTAAGCTAAGCCTGGAGTCCTCTCATTCCAGAGAAGGGCCTCCCCGACACCCCCAACCCAGGGGCTCGCCATTTTCATCTTTATAACAACTATACAAAGGAAATAGCTAAGCTAACAAATCTTAAGAGAAAAGTTGCAGAATCAAGGCCAGGTTTTTCAGTCCAAAGACAGAGCTCAGTTGACCCTCCTACAATCATTGAGACTCCAGGATCAACTGCCTCTCCTCAGGATTCTAAACCCTTTTCAACTGTCAGAAATTCTGCAGTAAGTCTTTGCAGGGTTAATATGCACCCTTTTGCACTACACAATTTATGTGGGTTTATTTTATATAACCTATAGATTTGCTAAATGTTATTTCAACTAAATTTCTATTTGATTCTCTAGGATTCTGTCATCACATCATCACATGCAAAGAATGATAGTTTTGATCCTTCATTGCCTAAATCCCTCAATTTCTTTTTCTTCTATTACTGCTATAGCTAGCATTTCTAGTACAATATTGAATAATAATGGTGATAAATGGGAATCCTGGCTTCACCTCTGATTTTATCATTAAGGCCTCTAGCTTGTCTCCATAACAGATAATGCTTAATGGTTTTAGATACTTGTTTTAAGGAAAGTTCCTTTTATTTCTTTGCTTTCTGTGGTTTTTAATAGAAATGGTTGTATTTTGTCAAAAGATTTTTCTGCATCTTTTCAGAAAATCTTGTGATTTTTCTTAGTTTTGTTAATATGGTTGATTTTGCTGATAGTTTTCCTAATGTTGAATCCGTTCTACATTCCTGGTACAAATCCCACAGGGTCATAGTGAATGATCTTTGTGATATCTTGCTATCATCTCTTTGCTAGTGTTTTTTTGCATCAATATTTAATACAAAAAATTCATTTATAGTTGTTCTTAGTTCTTCCTGTCTTATGTATCAGTCCTATATTTGTATCATAAAAGGAATCTGGTAGAACTACCTCAGTGTCTATTTTTCTAAAGGGTTCATTTTTTTATTTACTTTTTTAAAAAACCCTTGCCTTCCATCTTAGAATCAATATCATATACTGGTTCTAAGGCAGAGGCAGAAGAGTAGTAACAGCTAGGCAATGGGGGTTAAGTGATTTGCATAGGGTCATACAACTAAGAAGTGTCCAAGGGCAGATTTGAATCTAGCACTTCCTCTCTCTAAGCCTGGTTCTCAATATCCTGAGCTATCTAGCTGCCCCCTTCCAAATAGTTTAGGGTATTAGGCTTGTCCTCTAAATGTTTAGTAGAATTCACTTTGATAAATTCACTTGATAGAATCCATCTGAGCCTGCGATTTTTTCCTTGGAGAGTTCTTTGATGGCTTGTTCAATTTAAGATCGTTTAAATATTCTATTTCATCCAAGCAGTTTATCGTTTTGAATATTTGTTCATCCATTTTACTTAGATTATAAGATTTATTGGCATATAATTGGGTAAAATAACTCCTAATATTGCTTTAATTCTGTCATTAGTAGTGAATTCACCCTTTTCATTTTTGATACTGGTACTTGGTTTCTTCCTTTTTAAAATCAAATTAACCAATGGTATATCTTTTTATAAAAAACAGCTTTTAGTTTTAGTTCAGTGGTTTCCTTACTTTCAGTTTTATTAATTTCCCTTTTGATTTTCATTACTTTTCATTTTCATTGTAGAGTCATAAATGACCAGCTACTGACGGACTGTGAATTGACTCACAGATAACCCCTACCCACCCACCTACTAAAACTTCCCATCTTTCAAACTTCTCCATTGCCATTAAAGCCACAAACCATTCTTCCCATTCTCATAACCTGCTATCTTTGACTTCACACTTTCCCTCCCATATTACATATCCAAACCATTGCTACATCTTCCATCACTCTCCTCACACAACCACTACTCCAGTGTAGTACCCCTCACAACCCCTTACTTAGTCTACTGCAATTCTATCCTTCCCCACTCAAATTGACTTCCCACACAGCTACTAGAGTCATTTCCTAAAGTATATTCTCTAGTCGATAAACTTATTGCTCCCTATGTAAGATCAAGTATTTTTTCATCTTTACCTCACACTTCTAATTTCTATGTTTTAAAGTATATGTAATTACTGTAGTGGCACACATATAATTTGTAAGAAAATCTAAACATATCAAGAAAACAGGCCCAAAAAATCTTATTTCCTCAGACTAGAAAAAAAACAAATTTTTACATCTGGACAAGATGTGTACATTTTATTTCATTAAACTTATTTATTATGAGGACTTTTTTTTTTGGAAAAAAAAGTTGGGGAAGGAGATGTTATGAGAACATGAGGAAGGTTGGTTGAATATAAACAATTGTCAATGAAACACACAGAAGAGAGGAATTCAGAAATAGGGAAATTCAGAGGGTGAAACAGACAAGCAAGGTAACGATACAACCCAAAACTATGTAATGGTCAAATCACAAATTCATATGTAATCCTTTTTCTGGTTCTGCATTTTATATAAAAATCCACATTAGTCAAGTTTTTAAAACATTTTTTAAATAAGGGTCAAATTATGACTTTAGAAGATTGATGGTGGAAGCAATGCCTCCTCTCTGATAAAGAGGTAAAAAAAATAAGGTATACATATTCAAATATATCCAATGCATTGATTTTGTTTTTCCTAGACTATTATAGGTGCCAACTGAAGCAGGGTAAAAGAATTAGTGAAAAGATAACATGTTAAAAAATGGAAAAAGAGCATCAATATTTTTAAAAGAACCAAGGATCACGTCACATGCTATATAAGGACAAAATGGAAAATGATAAAAAAAATTTCAAATATTTTATTTTAGCAATTTAACCAGATATTTTTAAACTGGAAAATTTAGAAACTTGAATTGAAAAATTTATGGAATCAAAAATAACTTTAGTTTTCAAGTTCATTATGAGTAAACATTGTACTTCATTTAACAGACCTGCTAATAGCTGTTGTTTTGTTTATTCTCCAACAAAATGTAATACCCTGAAGAGTCTGCACTATACTTGAGCATTCATACAAATGCTTTTATCCCACTAGACTGTTTTGTGAATAATTTCATATTTGTTTTGATAATTAAATGTTCTATGTTATTTTTAAAAGAATCATCCATAAGTGAAAATATGTAGAAGTAAATAGATGAGCCATTAATTTATATACACAGTTACTATAGAACTTTTTTTCAGCTAAGAAGGAAGCTAAGATAATCTCATCAAAGCCTGCTTTTGGGTATCTGACACATTATTATTCAGTTCTATTGGCATAGACTTTGTTATAAGGAAATAGGTAAAATCTTAATCTTTGGTTAAAGGGAAAAGATAAAAGGTGAATGAGGTGATAGGAATGAAGGGATGGCTGAAAGTAGAGAAGGAATGAATGAGGTGGTATATTGGATGGTGAGGGAATAGGTGGGGTATTCAGGAGAAGCAGCTTAAAACAGGCTAGAGGCTGAGGCTAGAGACAGAAGATACTAGGGGAGATAGGCTGATCCCTTCAGGGCAGGAAAGGTATCCCTATGGAGATAAAGGAGTTGGACCAGTCAGAAGTGATTAAATCTGCCTTGAGAGCTTTCTCTTGTTAATTTCCAAAGTTTCTTGTGGGAAGAGTCAAAGGGGTTCCTCCCTGCCAGTGAGACTGATGGCAGGAAGTCTCCGGTAAGGACTTCCTGCCAAAATGGATGCCCGCAGTTCCCTCAAGAAATAAAGATAAAATAATTCCTACCCTCTTCGACCCTTGCTTAAAATTTTGACACAATGATTCACCAGAGGGTTTGAGTAGGTAACAAAGGAGTTTATTAACTTTAGGGTTAATCAGAAAGGAGAGAGGGGTTTAGGGTAGGGTTCTGTATTAGCTGCTAGGGAGAAACTGAAGCTGGGGGAAGGGTCAGGAGAGGGTTAGACTGAGGGAGAGCCTGCTCTCCCAGTCAGAAGATTTGGCTGCCTTAAAGTAAAGTATATAATAGATCAATAAAATAAGGGATAGATTGATTCAAAGATGTCCTACTTGCCTATAAAACTAAACCCACAAAGTCAAATCACCAAAACCAAAACTGCCCTTCCTCCCAGAGCCCAAAGGGAAACTCAGGTAAGATAATAGGGGTATAATATGGAGAAGGTCAGGGAAAAGTCCGGAGAAATCAGCTAGGTTCAAATTGCCAGAGACAAAAAGCACAGGCCAAAGCAAAGCCAAAAGCCAAAAGCAGAGCCTGAGTTGGACCTTCCACTCTCTTCAAGCCTCAGGTTCCAACTGACTTTCTCTGAAGATTCCAAGGCTTAACTGCCAGGGCTGTTTACAGTTTGACTCTTGCCAGAGCAAAAGCCTCTGTTGCATCCTTGCATTACAACTTGTAATTGTCTATTTTTAACTCTGTGATAGAAAACAAAACCAAACAGAATTTTAATACAATTTGTTTTATTAGCCTGGCTCCAGAAAACATATTCAGTTATATTTTTTCAAACTAAAGTGATGAAGTAGTTATACTTTCTAAAACAATTCAGATTAAAAACTGGTCCATAGTGGAAAATCATCCTTCCAAATTCAAAGCATGAGAATAATGCTTTTTGAATCATGGCCACATCTATTATAACCTAAATTCTCTCAAGCAGGCAAAGCATAAAAAATTCCAGAAAAGGAAATTCTTTATTTCTAAAGACAATTTGATCAATATATCTTTTGGTATACAGATATAATTCATAAGCATGAAAAAGATATCATATTCTTCAATAATACAGTTCCTTCTGGTCTGTTTATTTTTTTTCTTGTTTTTTTTTCTGTAATTTACTTAACAAATTTCACTCAAAAAGTTAAATGCATGCATAGGAATGCAGAATGCATATGAATGCAGGCTATTATCATTAAGAAATTCAAGTAAAAAAGGCAATTCCTCTGAATTATTTAATCTTTTACATCTTTATGGTTCAAACATCACAGTCTAACAAAATTTCTCCTCAGAGTGGATAAATTAAAACGTATGCAACCATAAGATGTGTGGTATCAGTAAAAACGAAGTTAAGATATTTTTAATATTTCCCAAAATGCCAACTATCATGTACCTTACTATCTTTCAAATGGCAAAACATAAATAAAAAAATAAATACAATTAACTATAAAAGCAAAATACACTTTTTACATTTATCTCAGTAACTTCACTTGAAATGTTGGACAATGGACATAAAGCTTCAGTGAATAATAAGAAATAAAAAGTTATTAAGACTTCCAAAGAAGCTGAATCCATAGACTCTTAATCAGCAATATCACAGAACAACTAATACTGAAAAATGTAAGCATTCAAAAAAAGAGGTAACTCAAAACCCTCAAAGTAATTAAATTTTTTAATGTCTTTTCTAGGGAAGAAATATGTGTTAGAGCCTTTCTTTAAAGAGTTTAAAAAGTGCCTAAGCCAAATCAAGCCCTCCATCAAACTGTAATATACCATAGTTTCCACTGGTCATCCATTCAGGATTAGAATCTGCAACTTGTTCTCCTTGCCCAGGGGCCAGACCAGCTTGAACTTGAGTTTTTACTGTTCTTATGCTACAGAGAGGTGCAGGATGGAAGCCATTCAAAGCCTCATGAAATGGAATTGTAAGCCCCCATTTTCTGTCTCCTAACAATTTCCTATAGTTCAAATCACCTTTGAAAAGAATTAAATTCGACTTTTGTAGATCAGCATACAAGTCAGGAGCAATATGAGGCATAGCACAATATTCAAAAGGCAGAGTCCAAAACATATGATCTTGGTAAACCCATGTCTTGTTTTTAAGATAGTCCTCCCAGATAAGCCCACACGTGGACAGGTACGTGTTCTCAGCAGCTTTTAATTGTGTAATCAACCAATTCACATCTTTTATATTAGTATCTGAAACAAACCAGGGAATACATTTTCCATGGAAATGGATCTCAGTAGCCAAGTTTGAGGCTATCAGGAAGTCTGCCATTACCAAATCTGTAACAAGTTCAAACCCTGCATTATCCAGGATAAAATCCACTCTAGTAACAGAAAAATTTTCCTGACTCATTTTCCTTTTGTTTAAAAGTAGCGACCAAAGGGTGTCCATATTATTCACTAAAATGAAAGGTTTTAGGCCTTCCAAAATGGTTAGTGGACTAGATGTTTGAGGGATGCTCTGACCAGGTACGACTGCCAGATCACACTTATTTCCCCATAACATAATCTGAAAAAAAAAAAAAGTACAAAAAAAAATCATTATTCAGTACTTATAAACAACCGAAATTCTCCAAAGGTTACATCAAGTCATATGCAATTCCATTTAAAACATTTTCCCCTTACAACTCAGGGTGGCATCAACTTATCTTTATATGAAAAATCATTTTGCTATCCTACAGATCAGAGGGGCTGGTGATGTAAGAAATATCCTCAGGCACCTGTGGAAGAGGGAAGAAAGCAGCCTGGCCCAGTGTCCCTCTGGTTTTCCAGTAACAAACTGGTGAACTCTGTGCTGGGGCAACAACACATGTGCCCACATGAGCGTCCCCTCTGGTGTGTATGTCATAGGTTCACCACTATGGCTATAGACAATACTCAGTTTGACTAATTCAAGTTTTCATTTTTGAACAATTTTTTTGAAATTAGAAAAACAACTGACTCAAAAGTGAAAAAATTCATCCAGTCAACCCATTGTTGTCAATGAAAAAGCAAAAAGTTTCCTCCCATTTACTATATTGAGCAGTTAAGATATAGAATAGAAGCAACGACTAGATAAGATTTGTGTAGTAGGAAGCTAGGTGGTGCAGTAGATAACTCCAGGTCTGAAGTTAGGAGGAACTTCATCTACAGGAGTTCACAAATTCAACCTCAGGGACTTTCTAGGTGTATGAATCTGGGCAAATCAATTAACCCTGTTAATCCTCCTCATTTGTAAAATGAGCTAGAGAAGGGAATGACAAACCACTCCAGTATCTTTGCCCAAAAAACTCCAAATGGAGTCAAGAAGAGTCAGCACAACTGAAAGGAATAAATATCATCAAAATTCTGTTAAAAGATAAGACTTCAAATACTGTAATTGAACTCAAGAATTAATAAAGAAAGGTGAATTCTCTTTTTCCAATATTTATTCTAAAAGTTAAAATGGCATTTAATTTTATTAGTAATTTTATTAGACTTTAAGCTTATTTCTGAGATAAATAACTTCATATAAACATTTTTAAACTAGAACTCTTAATGAACTTATATTACATGTTTAAAAAATCTCATCCTTGAATCATAAATGAAAATTGATTAAAATCATTTTTTAAAAGTACCAAAAAATCTGTTTAAAATGTTACTTTACAAATATTTCTATTTACTGCTAATTCCAACAAAAATAAAATGGCACATACTAGTATTGAAATTTTGTTTATAATTGTGGACCATTTCTTTTAAACCAGGCTAATTTTTGATATTCAACTTAAACTACTATACTGGTCCTTCAGGCTAATATTGGGCATTGGCAATGAAAGTTTCATGTAAACTCCTTCCCTTTTGCCTCTTAAAACCATACCAAACCAAAAATTATCTTTGACAGATTATAGAGTAGTATGGTAATTTGGAAATACTAAGTAACACTGTTCACCAAAAAAAAAGGAAAACATTGTTCCCATATCCCTTTGTGAGTTTAGAAACTATGTCAGGATGGAAAGACAGCGGTCGAGGTGAAGATTAGACATAGAACAAAGAATGAGCTTTTCTGTTCCAAAATTACATCCTTGATTTAAAAATATAGTTTAGAAGAGGGGGGTAAAGTTATAAATTTTTTGGTTAACAGAAGCTCTAGAGTATTCCAGCCAACCATAATATTCTATTTCCTCCTTTAATTAATATTATACAGCTAATCTATTTGAATAAGGAATGAAGTTTAAATAAATAATGTTAAGTCTGAAATCAGTTTCTGAAAGTCAAAAGATTCCATTAGGATCCAAACAATTAATATCTGTATTTGTAAAACATTATTTCAGTGTTTACCATTGTAAGCTTCACATTGTCAGTAGCAGAATGATCTATATCATTGATGGATTATCTTGCTTTCATAGATACGCTTACTCACATCTCCAGAATTTAATAGTATGCAAAACAAAAACATTAATTAGAATTATATCAAATATAAGTTTTGTGTGAAGCTAAAGTTCTGCAATATAGAGAATCAAATTTTTTAGCTCCAAAGCAAAACATGCCTACATTGCATAGGCAAAACTTTTTGTAAGAAATAAGATAAGAAAATCAATTTACAAAGCTGAACTTCTAGTACATATATCATTTTTAAAAACTATAACTCTAATACTACTGATTATTAATAATGTGAAAAAGGAATTTTTCTTCTTTTGATTATGGTACAGATTATTTTTAAAAAGAAATGATATGGATTTACAGCTCATTAACAATAAGTCATGAGAGTAAGGGATTCTAGGTCAGCAAATAAATAATAAAGTAAAAGAACATGTAGTAAAATGGTATACAAAACCATACAGGGGAGGCTGACCAGAAAAGATGGGACTAATCATGTAACAAAAGTAAAGGATAAAGAAGGAACAAGCCCAAGCACTATACTAGTATGTATAAAATATACAAAGGATCAGAAAAGTGTTAGAAGCCTCCTATAAAGAGGATTCATAGGAAAACATGAATAAGAATTATGTGTGATAAGAACACATAGGTTATAATCTACACTGATGGAAAGAATATCCACATTGATGTGATTGCACAGATCTACTGAAGAATTTGTGCATTTATTTATATATCTTATATAGATATTCATATATATCTATATGCATATTAATCTGAGAAGGGTGAAATGGAAAATGAAGTCCAGAATAAATGTAAAACTTATTTTGCCCAGCTTCATATTCTTAAGTCAATTACTGCATACAAAATTCATTTTTCAATACTAAAGAGTACCTCAAAATATTTCTATTATAATTTTGAACAGTTATTTAAATCCCTTATCTTACTTTTCACATGTTAAAGTCTTTTTTTCCCCAAAACTAGATTACAGTCTTCTTGAGATAAGGGAATGAGACAGATAATTCTAACCTTGGTTTGCCTTAGGATGTCTATTTCAAAGGCTTGGACATGGAAGATACTCAATAAATTTCACCTTAAAAAAGTCCTCTGCTTAAAATTTAAATCCTTCAGTTTTTACCTTCTGGTTATCTGGTTTCTCTTTCAAATATTCTGGGCTTTCAGTTTTTTTTGGTCCTTGGCCCCTGAACCTACTCTCTTACTAAATGGATAAGGATACACTTCCAAGAAGTTCTCAGAACAATAGTAATACCATTTTAGACTATTTTAAGTGAGAAAAGAAAAAAATGTAATGAAAAGCAAATATGAAAAAGGTATAGTATTTCACAGTCAAGGAAATATCTAACAAGATGACTAACTGCTCAAATTTTACACATAATGTGTGTGTGTGTGTGTGTGTATGTATGAATAATTTTAAAATATCAAGGCAAATGGTTCCTATGCTACTAGCAAGGATCTTTAGCTAAAGGAAAAAATTCTGAGGTGACCCCAAAATTCATTTTCAAATATTAAAATGAATTTTATTACTTGAATAAAATCATGATAAAAAAATCAATTGCAATTATGTACAAATAGTTTTAAATAATTTTTCAAATTTAAAACAATATATTTATATGCAAAAAATTAACTTTATAAATATAAACATTATATATGAATATGCATATGTGTATATATGTAGGTATATAGATATGTATGTACATGCAAATAATATATATTTTCCCCCTTTAAAGTAGCCAAAATAGGACAAAATATACTTATTCCAATAAAGTTATCACTGCTCAAAATATATATATGGAAAGACAGAGAAAGAATATTATAAAGTTACCTGCAAGAGTTTACAAAATTCATCTTTTTGTATATTTTCATCTACGACTTCAATCGTTCTTTTTGACTCTTGTAGATAAAGACATAAAGCCTCAATAGCACCTTGTGATTCTAAAAAATTCTGGTCTTTTGAGTCTTTAAATACATCAAAGTCACTGATTGGTGAACTAAAATGAGACAAGAGAAACAAGAAGTAAAAATAATCATGATGCTGTACTTCAAATAGTTTTTAATATCATCTTAGCAAATGAATAGTAAAATCTCAAATGTAGTAAAGGCTAAGAAGCATAAATCTCCTTGAAAACAAATCTAGATAATCCTAAAAGCTTACTTTGACAAATCAGAGTAATGTACAATATTTTGCAATATTGACTAATTTGATATTGCCTCCTATTGGCCAATTTCTCCTTCTGATAAAAACTTCAAAAGTCAGCAAGCACAAGGGAATAGGAAAAGCTTTGGCTTAAAATAATAATTTTTAAAATCCAGTCATTTATACAGCACTTTATGGATTCTAAAATACTAATATGTTCTCTCACTTATCCTCACAACAACCCTGTGAAGTAGGTGTTATTATTATTTATTCCCATTTTGTAAATAAGGAAATTGAGGCAGAAAAGGATTAACTGCCTTGCACAGGGTAAGTCTTCCAGGGGAGATTCAAGCTCAGATCTTCTTGAATACAAATTTAGCACTTTATCTACTCAACCACCTAGCTGCATTGAATTCATTCTAAAGTCAAGTTTGATTATCTACATGCAGTTTAGAAAAATTTAAATTCCAAACTGGTTACTCTTTCCCATCTCCTCATCCCCATACTTAACATCAATTATTTTCCTAGGCCATCTCATTCTGTTGCCTGGCCAGCACACAGTAAGAGAGTATGGAGAAATAAGAATAATGTTAACCAAAGAAAACAAATAAGAAACTAAGTCTGAAGGGGAAAATGACATATTTCAAAGTGATGTACAAAAAATTTGAAGATTATCTTCTTTTCCAAATTATCCATACTGTTTCCCCAACTTTTTTATATTCAGGTAAAAAATCAAAAGTTTATGGTATATAAGTTGTGACAAAAAAGTAACTTAAATGATTTTTTTAATATCTACCAGAATTTATATATCCAAATGAGTATTTTTCCTTTTAAAGTAATTAGATTAGGAGAAAATATTCTTATTCCGATGATGTTATCATTGCTCAAAATATTTTTTATTTCCTCTTTGGAATTGTCTTCAATCTGTGGCACAATCTTTTTAATATTTTCAATGGTGGCAAATCTTTATCTTTAGATGATAAATTTGACTTTTGGAAACAGTTAAAGTCTTTTGGAGCCAAATTTGGTAAATAAGATGAACTGGATTGAACTAAATAATACCATTTTGATTTTAAAATGAGGTTCTATTACTCATGAGCTGGTTCTGAAGACAATTCCAAAAGAGGTATTCAAATATGTTTTTGATGATGGCAGTATGGCTGGAATAAATATATTAATTCCCAATGTGACTTTGAAGAAAAACATCCATTTGCATGTTGAACTTCCATTCTATTTATTTAAAAATCCACCTCATTAGTTTATAATCACACCTCATGTTAAGAATAAGCTTGAGATTCATAATTTTTATACAAAAAGATATTTACTTACCTTAGCACTAATGCTTCATGAATTCTACGGTATAAATAACACTCTACATACAACCAAGGAGATTGAAACCAGCTTATTTTTTTGTCATTTTCATCTGAAAGACTAACTTGATCTTCCAGGTATTGGTTCCATATATCAGTATCAACCCAGTCATCATGCAAAGGCAGCAATGGCTTATCAGTTTGTAGTTCATTTCGTAATTTAGAAAGAAGAGAAATAGCTTTCTTTTCTGCTTCAGTGCCTTCCTAGAAAAAAGAATTTAAAAATACCTTTCACAAATTTTAATCATCATAAAATTATATGTTTAGCCATCTGAAGCTCAAAAATCAAAATTGCTTTTCAAGAGTCTTGGATTTTTAAAATGCCAAAAGCTGTTTAGAATAAACTGTGTTCTAATCTAGAATTCTGATTCTAGTTCTAAATCACTTATTATTCATGTAAGTCTCATATAAATATACTTTAGTAAAGGATCAAATGGTGGTAATCAAGATGGCGAATTCTGTATCTGGGACTACAACCAGCCCTTCTGTCCTACCTCTAAACAATGATATATGTGACAAATAAGATAAAACAACAAGAAAAAGAAATAAACAAATAGATTAACAGAAAGATTGTACAAATAAGTAGAAAAGAGAACTAAATACAATGAACTAATACTTTGAGATAGAAGAAAGCAAAAAGAAAATAAAGAATATCAGAAACTACACCATTAAAAAATGAAATATGGTAGAATTTTGAGGAAGATTTAGAATTACAAAAACTTCTGTTTATATAGGACTTTAAAGTCTACAAAGTATTTTACAGAAATTATCTTATTTATTCTTCAAAACAACCTTGTGAAGTATAGAATACAGGTATTATCCCCATTTGTTGATGAGGAAGTCACAGCTCAGAATCAGTAAGTGACTTGCCTGGGTCAGGTTCTGAACAGAGGTTTTCCTAACTAGAAAGCCAATACTATCTACTCAGTTATACTGTTTCCAAGAAATATAAAGAAAGATCTAATAGTTCTAAGACTATAAATTAGATCATTAAAAGAATTCAGGAATATGAAAATAAGAATTAATATTATTGAAAAGACAGTGGAAAATCTCAAAGTATTTTATTCTATGAGTATAGTGATTCAGATAGAACAAAAATTGCAGAAATAGAAGAAAAAAATTTAAATAGGAAAACTGGGGAAAGACCTTTATAAACAAAAGCAACAAAACGAGAGGACAGAGTTTAAAAAAAAACACATGAAGAAAGAATCTGAATAGCACCTTCTAGGAAATGCTCCAAGAAAATTATACTTAAATAAAAGAAACACAAACAAAGCTCAAATTGAGAGAGCCTTCAGGACAAAAAGAATGCAGAACTCTAAGTAACTCAGAAATGGAGCCAATGAATTTTAGTGCTACCATGTCAAAGAGAGAAAGAAAAAAAAAAATATATATATATATATATATATGAGTAGATAATTAAATTCTTAGCCAAAAAAAAAAAACTAATCTAAAATTGGGAGAACAAGGAATTAGAGGCTAAAATGTAATAAGCTAAGAAAGACAAGAGAAGCACGACAGCTACGTAGCTCAGCAGATAGAGAGCCAGGCCTGGTGATGAGAAGTACTGGATTCAAATCTAGCCAAAGATACTTCGTAGCTGTGTGAACTTCAGCAAGTCATTTAACCTCAAATGCATAGCCCTTACTGCAATTCTGCCTCAAAACTAATACTTAGTATCCATTCTAAGATGGAAAACAGAGGTTTTTAGAAGGATAAGGGGAAGAAAAAAAAAGAAAGAAACTGTTCTATGCACCAAAATTATCTATGCTTCAAAAAGCACACTCTGTCATAAAAAAAAATGGTTCATACCTGAAGTTGAAAAAAAAATGTAATTCTTTCCTGATGAGAAATATAGAACTAATGAGGGCAATTTGACATGTAAATTGATTAAGCAACTGAAAACTTAAAGGTAAACTAGAACTATAATCAAGTAAAGAATAACTAAAAACTAACAAGCTTAAAAATTTGTGATAAGATAGGAGAAGGGGGGCCAAGACAGTGGAGAAAAAAGGTAAGAACTTAGCTAAGCTCTGCCAAACTCCCCTCCAAACACTTTTAAATAACACCTTAAAAAACAAATTCTAGAATGACAGAACCAACAAAATGATAGGTTGAAACCATTTTCCTGCCCAAGACAACATAGAAGGTTGGCAGGAAGTGTCTTGTCTCAATGGAGTAAGAATGGAACAGCCTAGCACAGGCCGCACCCCAGAGAAGCCAGAAGCAAGTATTACAGGTGACTGACTCACCAGTAGGGGCTTCTGGAGCACTCTGTCTATAGAGGCCAAGGGGGTTGGTCAAAAGGATACCAAAGGGGACCCTTTGCTGGCACTAGGTGTAATATTCTTTTGCTTTACCCATACACAAATCTAGGTTCCAGGCCCAGGGCAAGAAGGAGTATTAGCACACTAGAGCATGCAGCCCCAGGGGAGCATGAATGCTGGTCAGAGTTCCAGAGCAGAAAAAATGCTTGTGATTGCTTACAAACCAGTGCCTAGGCCAGAAGAGAGGTGACCACACCTCTCTCATTAAATCATATAAATTCAGAGAACCAAAAACATACAGATTCCCAGAAACAGTTCTGAAAACAGCAGTATGAAAAACCTGAAGCAACAAAGTCAAAACAGCTACATACAAAGCCTCAAAAAAAAAAAAAATGTGAATTGGTCTCAGATCCAGAAGGAAGTCCTGGAAGAGTTCAAAAAAGGATCTTAAAAATCAAATAAGACAACATTGGGGGAAAATTGGGAAAATAAATGAGAGTGATGCAAGAAATCATAAAAAGAGAGTGAATAGCTTGGTAAAGGCACAAAAAAATAACTGAAAAAAAAATAATGACTTAAAGTATTGGCCAAATGGTAAAAGAGGCACAAAAATCTGTTTAGGAGAAGAACTTATTAAAAAGCTGAACTAGCCAAATGGGAAGAGATGTTCAAAAATTTACTGGGAAAAAGAACTCTTTAAAAAGTATAATTGGTCAAATGGAAATGGAAATACAAAAGCTCACTGAAGAAACAATACCTTAAAAATTATAACTGAGCAAGTAGAAACTAATGACTCCATGAAACTGCAAGAAACAATTGAGAAAGCCGAAAGAATGAAATGTGAAATCTTATTGGAAAAACAACTGACTTGAAAAATAAATCCAGGAGAGATCATCTAAATATTAGTGGTCTACCTGAAATCCATAATAATAATAAAAAAGAACTCAGACATCATCTTCCAAGAAATTATCAAGGAAAACTGGCCTGACAATCTAGAACCCAGGGGAAAATAGAAACTGAATCCACTAATTACTTTCTGAAAGTGATCCCAAAAGAAAAACTCTCAGGAATATCATAGTCAAATTCTAGAACTCTTAGGTCTAAGAAAAACATAGCAAAAGCAACTGAAAAGAAACAATTCAAATATCATGGACCCATAGTCAGAATAACATAAGATTAAACAGCTTCTATATTAAAGGATCAGAGGGCCTGGAATATATTCCAGAGGACAAAGGACTTCAACCAAGTATCACTTCCCCAGCAAAACTGAGCATAATCATTCAGGGGAAAAAATGGGTCTTCAATGAAATAGAAGGCTTTCAAACATTCCTGACAAAAAGACCAAAGCTAAACAGAAAATCTGACTCTCAAATACAAGATTCAAGAGAAGCATAAAAAGGCAAACAGGAAAGAGAAATCAAGATATTCAATAAGATTAAACTGTTTACATACCTACATGGGAATATGATTCTTGTAACTCCTCAGAATTTTATCATTATTAAGGCAGTTAGAAGTAGTATATATAGACAGAAGACAAGAGTATGAGTTGAATATGATGGGATGATATCTAAAAAAAATAAAATTAAGGGGTGAGAAAGAGGAATACATTGGGAGAAAGGGGAAGGAAGAAATTGAATGGGATAAATTATCTCCCATAAAAGAGTCAGGAAAGAGCTTTTAGAATGGAGGGGAAAATGGAGGAAATGAGGAGGGGAACACATGACTTTACTCTCATAAAAATTGGTTCAAAGAGGAAAGAATCTATATACTAATTTGGGTATAAAAATCTACCTACAGAAAACAGAAGGGAAGAAGATGGGGGATAGGGAGGAGCTGATAGAAAAGAGGGCAAATTGGAGGATGTGGTAGTCAGAAACTAAACTCTTTTGAGGATGGTCAGATTGAAAGGAGAGGGAAAAGGAATAGGGTGGGGTAAAAAAAGAGACAGAGAGTAATACACAGAAATCATAACAGTGAAAAAAAATTTTTCCAAGTCTCTTTAATAAAGGCTTCATTCCTCAAATATGAAGAGAAACAAGGTAAATGTATAAGGATACAAGTCATACTCCAATTGATATGGTCAAAGGATATGAACAGGCAGTTCTCAGACAAAGTCATTAAAACTCTCTCTGATCATGCAAAAAAAAAAACATTCTAAATCACTATTAATTAGAGAAATGCAAATTAAAACAACTCTGAGGTACCACCCCACACCAATCAGATTAGCTATTATGACAGAAAAGAAAAATGACAAAGCTTGGAGAGAATATGGGAAAACTGAGACACTAATGCACTGTTTCAGGAGATGAGATCTGATATAACCATTCTGGAAAACAATTTGGACCTAAGACCAAAGGACTATATCAAACAGTACATATCCTTTGACCCAGCAATACCATTACTAGGTTTTAGCTCAAGAGATAAAAAACAAAATGTGGAAGGGCTTATATGTACAAAAATATTTAAAGCAGCTCTTTTTTTGTTTTGTTTTTGTTTTTTTGTTTTTTTAAACCCTTGTACTTCGGTATATTGTCTCATAGGTGGAAGAGTGGTAAGGGTGGGCAATGGGGGTCAAGTGACTTGCCCAGGGTCACACAGCTGGGAAGTGTCTGAGGCCAGGTTTGAACCTAGGACCTCCTGTCTCTAGGCCTGACTCTCACTCCACTGAGCTACCCAGCTGCCCACCTAAAGCAGCTCTTTTTATGGGGACAAAGAATTGGGAAATGAAGGGATACCCATCAATTGGGAAATGTCTGAGTTAAGTTAATAGTAGATCATTATTATGGAATACTCTTATGCTGTAAGAAATGATGACCAGAAGGAGCTCAGAAAAACCTGGGAAGTCATACATGAACTAAAACACAGTGAAGTAAACAGAATCAGGAGAACATCATAGACAATGACAACAATACCATATGATGAACAACTGTGAATAACTTAGCTATTCTCAGCAATACAATGATCCAAAACAATCCCAAAGGATTCATAATTTTTTAAAAATGCCATCTGCTTCCAGAGAAAGAACTGATGGAATCTGAATCCAGACCAAAGCAAACTTTTTCTCTCTCTTTAATTTTTTTATTTGAGTTTCCTTTTACAATAGGATTAATATGAGAAAATGTATTACATGATTATACATGTAAAATCTATATCAGATTTGCTTACTACCTCAGCAGGGAGAAGAGGAAGGCAGAAGCAAAGAATTCAAGACTCAAATTTAAAATTTTTGGAAACTGTTTCTACATGTAATTGAGGGGAGGGGGATCAAATCAAAAAAAGAAATTCCTAAACAAATGGCTTGCTGAGTAAAGGAATCCCCAACTCCATTACAAACACTCTTTTCACAAAATAGGGCTGAAAGTTTCAAATCTGCTGGTAATGTTTTATCTGAGGTTATTTATCTATCGATTATGAAGTTATGCCTAGAATAATATATATTGGAGTTATGTCTTAGAAAAAAATAGAGTGGTAGACCAATGGAATAGGACACACAACACACAGTAGAAAAATGTTCATAATAATGTAGTGTTTCAGAAACTCAAAGGTCCAACCTCCTAAGATATTTACTATTTAACAAAACCTGTTGAGAAAACTGGAAAACAGTGGCAAAAACTACATATAGACCAACATCTTAGACCCATATACCTAGATAAAGTCAAAATGTGTCCATGACTTAAACATAAAAGGTGCTACCATAAGCAAATTAGAGAAGCATGGATTAGTTTACCTATTAGATCTGTGGAAAAGGGAACAATTTATGACCAAACAAGATAAAGAGCATTACAAGATATAAAATTTGGATAATTTGGATTACAATAAATTTTAAAATATTTGTACAAAGTCAATGAAACCAAGATTATTAGGAAAACATTAAGCTGTGAAAAATTTTCATAACAACCATATCTGACAAAGGCTTCATTTCTCAAATACATAGAACTGAGTCAAATTCATAAGATTCCCCAACTGATCCCCAAAATGGTCAAGCAATATGAAAGGGCAGTTTTCAGATGAAGAAGTCAAAACTAACTACAGTCATATAAAAAAATGTTCCAAATCATTATTGATTAAAGAAATGCAAATTAAAACAACTCTGAGGTACTACCTCACAACTATCAGATTGGCTAAAATGAGAGAGATCAGTGCAAGCAGATGAGCCAACAAGCTTGGGAGTAAGGGAGGAGGAAGGAAAGCAGTCCCACTTTTCCTATCCCAAAAAGTTAATATATATCCCTCACGATATCATCCAGTCCCTCCCCAGCAAATCCTAAGACATTTCTCATTGGACAATGACCACACAGAAAATGAACTCGAGACTTCCTCCCAAGAAGTGGCAGGTCTTCCAGGCACCAAGTCATTCTAACACATGGTGCATGGGGCTTCCTACATGGCACTTGCCTTGCTAACTGATTGCTTCATTCTTATTTATAGATTTAAAAAATAAACAGGTCTCCATATTGCCAGTTTTTACATCTAGACAAAATAAGGGAAGACCCAATACAGTCTCAGGGAGAGAAAGCTTGAGCTTCAGCCCTAAAATCAAACTGTTTGACCTCTAAAATTAGGCTTTTTGTTTTCTTGGGGGGGGGGGGTACAAAGGGATGCAACTAATATTAACTTTCTACATATTCCCTCTGATTCATTGGAAGACAGGGCTGCCCCACTGAATCATTCAATATATATTTATACATTTCAGGATTGTCTCACCAGGATACATAAGGGCTTGAAAGTATTATACTTTTAATGGAGGTTCTAACTAAGTTTTGTTGTTTCTTAACATGATATTAAAATGATTAATAGACTCACTGAAAGGGAACCATTAGTGGGACATTCCTCTTTTTGGCACAAGGATTTTACAATCAAGATAGCAGTGCAGATGAAGGACTGAAGGGAATAGTTAACCCAACTCCCACAGTTCAGTTTGTTATATCCAACGGCTCACTTCAGTTTCATGATATAGTGTCTGATATCTGGGAGTATCTTCTTAGGCCACCTGGAATCATACTAGTCCTTACAGCATTCTCTCTGGCAGATCTGCTTTTCCTGATCCAGGTCAGTGGTAACACTTTTCCTTAAAAAACAGATCTTAATAAAAAACAAAACAAAAACGATGAACCTTTAGGGTAGCTTCCCAGAAATGATGACCAAGAGGATTTCGGAGAAACCTGGAAAGACCTCCATGAACTGATGCAGAGTGAAGTGACCATAACCAGGAGAACATTATACACAGCAACAGCAATAATGCATGATGAACAACTGTGAAGGACTTAGCTGCTCTCAACAATACAATAGTATAAGACACCCTAAAAGGGCTTATGATGAAAAATGCTATCCACCGTCGGAGAAAAAAACAATGGAGTCTGTTGTGCAGATTGAAACAGATCACACTTCACTCCATTTTCTTCATTTTTAAAAATATATCTTCTTGGCAGCTAGGTGGCTCAGTGGACTGACAGTCAGGTCTAGAGATGGGAGGTCCTAGGTTCAAATCTGGCCTCAGACACTTCCTAGCTGTGTGACCCTGGGTAAGTCATTTAACCCCCATCGCCTAGCCCTCACTGCTCTTCTGCCCTGGAACCAATACAAAGTATTGATTCTAAGACAAAAGGTAAGGGTTTAAAAATAAAATAAAATAAAATAAAATGTATCTTCTTCTACAACATGACAAATATGTTTTGTAGGACAGGAAATGTATAACCAATAGCAAATTGCTTATGAGGGAGTGGAGAAGGGACTGAGGTAGAGAATGGGGAGCTCAAAATGTTACAAACCAAACACTCAAAATTGTTCTTACATTTAAGTAGGAAAAAATAAAAGCATTAATAAAGAAAAACTAAATTGGGGAATGGATGAACAAGTTATGGCATTAAAAAAAAAATTATGAAGGAAAAACTGTCCTGACATCCTAAAACCAGAGGGTAAAATAGAAACTGAAAGAATCCACTGATCACCTTCTGGGAGAGACTCCAAGATGAAAACTCCCAGGATTATCATAGCCAAATTCTATAGCATCCAGAGCAAGAAGAAACTATTAAAAAGAGCCAAAAAAAAAAATTCAAAATATGAAGCCATAGTCATGCTCAAACGAGATTTAGCAGCTTTTACATGAAAGAATCGGAAGGCCTGGAATGTGATGGCTCAGAGATCAAGGATGCTAGTACTACAACCAAGAATCATCTATCTAGCAAAACTGAGTATAATACTTCAGGGGGAAAAAATAGATATCTAATGACTTTCAAGCATTCCTGATGAAAAGACCAGAGTTGAACAGAAAATATGTCTTTCAGATATAAGGCTCAAGAGAAGCATAAAAAACTAAACAGGAAAGAGAAAACTTAAGGGATTCAATAAGGTTAAACTGTCTGTATTCCTACATGGGAAGATGATACTTGTAAGATCTAAGAGCTTTATCATTATTAGAGCAGTTAGTAGAAGTATAAATAAACAGAAGCCACGGCAATGAATGGTTATGATGGGATGCTTAAATGGATAAAATTAAGGGGTGGAAAGAGAGATGACTATTAATGGGACAATATCTAAAAAGTAGAAATAAGATGTGAGAAAAATAGATGCACTGGGAGAAGAAAGAAGGGAAAAGTAGAAAGAAGTAAATTATCTTACATAAAAGAAGTGAGAAAGAGCTTTTATAGGGGAGGAAAAGGTGACAATGCTTGAACCTTACTCTCATTGAAAATGACTCAAACTGGGAATAACAACATATATACCAGGTTGGATACAGAAGTCTATCTTACCCAATAGTGAAGCAGAAGTGGAAGGAGATAAGAGAAGGTATGGGTGGGAATTACGGAAAATATGGTAGGCTGGGGAAATCAGTGGTCAGAAGTAAAACACTTTTGAGGAAGGAGAGGGTGAAAGGAAATAGGGAGAAAGATAAATGGAAAGCATAAGATGGAAGGAAATACACAGCAATGAAAGCTGTGAAAAAAAATTCTATAGCAAGTTTCTCTGATAAAGGCCTCATTTATCAAATGTATAAAGAACTGAGTCAAATTTATAGAATACAAGTCATTCCCCAATTAATTAATGGTCAAAGGATATAAATAATTATTTTTAGACAAAGTAATCAAAGATATCTATAGTCATATGAAAAAATGCTCTAAATCACTACTGATGAGAGAAATGCAAATTAAAATAACTTTGAAGTATCACCTTACACCTATAAGATCGGTTAATTATAACAGAAAAGGGAAGGATGTGGGGAAATTGGGACATTAATGTACTATTGGTAGAATTGTGAATTGATCCAACCATTCTGGAGAACAATCTGGAACAATGCCCAATGGGCTATAAAACTTTGCACACCCTTTAACCGATACCACCACTAGGTCTATATACCAAAGAGATTAAAAAGAAGAAAAGGAAAAGAATCTACATGTACAAAAAAAAATTATGACAGTTCTTTTTGTGGTGGCAAAAAATTTGAAACTGAGATGATGCCCAGTCAGAGAATGGTATATGATTATGATGGAATACTATTGTGGCATAAGAAATGATGATCAAGATGCATTCAGAAAAACCTGGAAAAGACTTTACATGAACTAATGCAAATTGAATTCAGCAGGATCAGTAGAACAATGTACACAGAAACAGCAATAACATACAATTTAAGTGTGAATTACTTAACTATTCTCAGCAATACAATGATCCAAGACAATTCCAAAGAAAAAATTGATAGAAATCTGACTGTAGATTGTAGCATACTTTTCTTGTGTATGTATGTGTTGTCTGTATTTTCTTTCACAACATGACTAATTTGAAAATATGTTTTGTATGACTGTACAGGTATACCCAATTGCTTGCCTTCTTAATGAGGTGGGAGGGAAGAGATGGAGGAGAATTTAGAACTCAAAATATTTTTTTAAATGTTAAAAACTGTTTTTACATGTAAGTGGGAAAAAAACAAATATTTTAAATTATGGTTTTAAAATGTGATAAAGTTTATTATGTAGAATTTAAGCCATAAGTTTTTCTTTTTCTTTTTTTTTTAAGCTAAGAACCAGAAGGAAGAATCTGTGGAAAAAAAGGACCTAAAAGAAATAGTTCTAAAGGACTCAATGAGAGGGGTAGAAGTGAAATCTCTTTTGAAATTAGATACCAACCAGAAAAGATGGTTGAGTAGGAAGAAGTACAGATCAGTTCCTCTTACAACTACATAAAGAAAGATTAAAGAATATCAGACCAAGAAGTGATTGGAAAATCCATGGAAAAATCAGAAAGGCTTGCATTTCTAGCCCATGGTCACAGGGTAGGCCCACTGGAAAGTGATCAAGGTAGGAAAAATGGTCCAGTGCTACCACTGTAACCCCAGATCAGGATTGGGGATGTTGATTTCCAGAGTCAAAACCAGGATCGGCCTATAGTAATGGCATTTTTGATTCTCTGACCCAAGGATAGCAGTGTAAATTTAGCCCCAGATTCTGCCCAGGGCTACAACTACAAAAGTTCACAGGCTCCAATCAGGATAAGCAAACAATGCAGTTACTCTGAACTTACAGGCTCTTCTAGCTAACTGGGGGAGGAGGTGAGTGGTAGCAGTGGAAGTATGCACAGTCAGCAACTACCTCTAGGAATTCCAAGAAGTAGATCTTCAGCTATGTCACCTAGAACCAAACCAAGGAAAGGAGCATGGAAAGTCCAAGAAGGCAGTGATTAAACTATGTGTTAGGTCAGATAGTAAAAAGCACAAGGAAAGTTTTCAGTTCCCATACTGAGGTATTCCTATAATCCCTAAAGAGCATGGCATTCAATTCCTAGAAAAGTGGTATAAACTAGGATAGCACAAGGCAGGGACAAAATGAGAACACAACAGTCCTGTCAGAAGTGCAAAGCATTTGACTGTAGCCCCAAAACCCAATCTGGGAAGTAAGTATGAAAAATGAATAAATAAAAAAAAAAAACCTCCCACAATAGAGAACTATTAAGGCATTAGTGATAGCCAAGACCCAAACTCATAAGGGAGTAACTACAAAACACCTACAAGCAAAGAAGCTACTAGGTCAGTTAGTTTTCTTAGAAGAAATAAAACAAGAGTTAAAAAATTATATAATGGATGAAATGAGAGTGCTATAAGAAAGAACTAGAAAAGAAATGCTAATTTTAGAGGAAAAGTTCAAAAAGGGAATTAACAGCTTGGCATAATGGTTATAAAATCTTACCCAAGTAACAGATTCCTTGAAAATTAGAACAAACCAAACAGAAGTTAATGTCTCTATTAGATGAAATATTTTTAAAGTTAAAAGTTTGAAAAAAATGAAAGAAAATGTAAGTCATCTTCTAAAAAATTTTTTAACTAAAAAATTATATAGAAATCATCAAGGAGAGATCATTTAAGAATCTATGGGCCAGTGTAAGGGTTAAAAGGTAGGAGGAGTTTGACAAAAGTGAAGAGAGCTGTTGAATAAAACACTTAGTTTAATTTGAGAAGAAGTACAGATAGAAGATAGAAAATAGAAAAGAGGAAAGAAAGATTATTATTCTAATACCCTATGACTATACCTAAATTCCTAATACTATCTAAAATTTCTAAAACTCTACTTGTCTTCTGAGGACAGGTTCTTCTTGCCTACTCTATCTAAAATTCATTCACTATCTATCTTCCTAAATATCGACAGCCACCACCACAAACTCCTTTAACCAGTTTCTACCACCAGCTGTCAGTAGCCAACTGCCAGCAGCAGAGGCAAACCTCCTTCACTCTCCAGATCAAGAGGCAAAGAGCCTCTAAAAGCCAACGTTCCTTTCTTATCTCTCCTTCTGTTTCCCTGATAATGGAATCGTCAGCTCTGGTTCAAAGACCCCTGTCAGTTCTGCTCTACTTAGAAATCCTGCTCACTTACCTCTTAAAGACAGAGGGAAAGATTAAGAGAATCCCTTTAACACTAGCAAAAAGGCATGCCCCCTACCCAAAAAAAAAAAAAAAAAGTCTCTATATTGCATTTCAAGAAATCATCAAAGGAAACTGGCCAAAACTATCAGAAGAGGACAAAGTGAAAATAGAATCTACCAATCACCTCCTGAAAGAAACTTAAAAATGAAATAAGAATTTCAAGAACCCCCCCCCCAAAAAAATGCTGCAAGCAACCAGAAAATAAAACTAAGTACCAAGCATTCGTGGTCAGGATTATTGGTAACAGCTTTCTTCTTTTGAAAACTGCCCTCATTATCCTTTGATCACTTAAGGAAAAGAAATTGACTCTGACAAGCAGTGTATAGGATGGATTGGAGCGGGGAGACACCTGAAGCAAGGAAACAAGGAGTAATGTAGGTGAGAAGTGATTTGAGCCTGACCTAAGGGGATAGCTGGGTAACTAGAGACCAAGAGCTGGATACGAGAAATGTTCTTTAGATAGAAAAAATAACAAATTTTCTGAATTCAGTGGACAAGTAGGATAAGGGGAGAGGAGTCTAGAACAGTGCTAAGATTACAAACCTGAGACATCTGAAAGCATCTTCAAAAGAATAAGAAATACTGAGAGGATGTTTTAGGAGGAAAGATGAGGTCAGTTTTAGCTATATTGAGTTTAAGATGTTTCTTAAGACATCTGATTTGAAATGAAAATTAAGACATCTAGGACTGAAGCCTGGAGAGAGAGATGACATGGGCTAGATTTTTAGATTTGGGAGTCATTCACATGGAGACAATAATTAAACTCATGGGAGGGGATGAAGTCACAAGAATAATGAGGGAGAAGAGAAAAGGGTCCAGGACAGAATCTTGGAGAACCCTCACTATAGTTATTATCCCAATGGTACTATATAATAACTACCATATACAACACTGGTAGTTTCTATGGAAAAAAAAGCATGTCAGTGTTCCAACTTAGGATGTAATGTAGATATTTTTTAATGAGTATATTAGGAGGGCTGATCCCCACAGCATCTGCTTAGCTGTGTGATCCTGGAAAAGTTCTTAACCTCTCAGAGGCTGTTTCCTCATCTGAAAGGTATTGAACTAGAGTTTTCTAAGGTCCTTTCCAGTTCTAATTCTATGATCTTCAGCATACTTACTGAATCATGAAAGCAATTGAAGCTTGAGAAAATACTGAGAAATGACAGGATATAAGAAAGGAGGCAAAAGGATGTTCACACAACCCAAAAGAACATAGGCCAAATTTAAGAGTTATTATTCAGCTAAATTATAGGTTAAATGGGATTCTGTGGCACAACCCAGGCCACTGGCTGTCATTTGTGATATTTTAATTCAAAAAGATCAGTATCATTATATTCATCTGTTATTTAAAAAAAAAAGTCTGAAGTCAAAAGACTTACTTAGCAATATTCATCAGATTCCTGGTTAATGGCTAATGAAAAGATAATTATTAAACATATAACCCTTACCTCTCCATACTTCTTAAAGAACTCATCTTTATGTCGATGCAATGCATCAATAGCCTTAGTTATGATTGGTGGCTTTTGGTCTTTCATTACAAGATAAGGATGAGATCTAAAAAAGAGAGAGGTAATACGTACTAGTGTTATTTTGTGATAATAAAATATTAACAATAATAGATCTGGTATCCCTTCACTTACAAAATACAATTCCTCTTCACAATTACTTTTCACATATTTGCTATGCCAATGTATATCCCCTGAAATGTTCTATCTGGTCTCAGGACATTATTCCTAATCTGACGAATACAATGAAGTAGGATACTATACAATGAAACTTAGAAAGAGTTGCTTTAGAAGCAGACTGACAGATGAGCATTTCCTTTCCTTTGGCCCCCTCTTTGAAAAGTTTGCCCAGCACTGACCTAAATGGTATTCTATTCAATTTATTCTAGCAAACATTAACCAAATGTCTATTATATTATAAGTACACCAGGATACAAAGATATAAGTGAAAATGCCTGCTTTGAGTTTAGAATCTAGTAGAAAGTTAAACATGATTTTTTTTTTTTTTACTAATATTTTAGCTAATTGTGTAAGTATGGGAAAAGTCAGACTCCAACGATATGTCTGCCTGGTACTGTAAAGATGGGATTAACTCTCCCCTTGCCTACTTTTAAATTTAATCACCAGAAGCATATACACCCTCCTTAATGCCTAAGTGAGGGAGGTCCGAAACGCACATGCTAAAGTGGGTAACAACTCAGAAACGACTGACTGCCCCCTGGGCCGTCCAAAGCAAAGTTATAGATTGCAATTGGGCCCCATAAAGTAGAGGAAGGTAAAGGAAGTGATGAAAAGAAAGGTCTTTGAAAGTGGCTGTAACTTCCCATGAGGGAGTTTCCAAGCTCTTTCGAGGCTGTGAAGGCTGGTGGAGGATCATCTTCTTCAGCAGGGACCTTGGTAAGAATGCTCTGGGATCTTCTTCCTTTGGACATTGGATTGGTGAGTAGAAAAAGCTGACCCTCCTTTCTTGATTTCTGGATAATACCAGATAGGACTCCCTCTTGGAGGAGGCTGAACGGATGAACCCCTTGCTTAATTTACCTCTGGGCCCTGCTGGAGTAGAGCCAGGGGCCAGAGTAAATATTTAGGGTGATGCGCCAGACTTCTCACTCTGCCCTCTTTCACAATACTCTTTCCCTCCATTTCATAAATAAAGTTGCTGAAAAGTCAGTTTTGACTTGAGTTATAATTTTGGTGATTCTCTCATATTTTAGTCAAATCATTAATTTTAACCCTTACAGTACTTTAATTTCTTTAAGGAAAATGTATAAATTCCAATCTTAATCCTTATCATCTGGAGATACTGACCCAAAAACAAATTCATTCATTCCATATACTGGCTTCCTAATTTCATTCCTATTCACCTGGTCCTAATATCTTACCCCCAAACCCAACACATCTCTATTTTTCTCTCCTCTATCTTTTCCTTTATATACTCTGGCTCACCCATTTCACTATTAAACTCCCCTTGATGCTCAATCTCTTCCTTTTATATTCCTTAAATTTCCTTGCATTAATTGAAACCTGGTTTTCCCAAGGTCTCTGGATCTCTGGCATACTTCTCCAGTGCTGGCTGCTACATCTTCTACTTTTCCATCCCTTACCCCATATAGAATTGGCATATTTCTTACTCCCCACTGTAAATTAGTTTTTTGTGCTACCCTTTCCCATTTTTTTAATGAATGATTTAAATGCAAGTCTGTTTTAATTATACACATCTCTTTCTCATTCTTTCATCCTGTTTCTTTACTTATTCTGAACTTGGGTCTGATGAGTCTGTCAATCAATAATCTTACAGTACACAGAGAGTTTATTCAGGAATAACTCCCACATCAATAATTTTTTCCATTGAAATATAAAATCTATTCCATTCTTTAACACATTATTTGCTGACCACTATTTCCAGCACCAACTACTTCTTTTCTCAAAGAAAGTCATGATACTGAGACATGAGTCAGCTGAATAATCTACAAATCTTTGGACTCATTTCTTCTTCATGAACCATGCTTTCCTATATATCTCTCCTCAAATTCAAATTTCCCCTTTTTGTATTAAAATATTCAAATATCAGAGCATATCTTAATTTGATTCATTTATATATGTTACTTCAATCAATCAACAAGCATTTACTAAAGACAAGGTACATTTCTAAATGTTCAGAGACAAAAATGAAAGTTACTGCTCTTGATTTGTATGTTTTCATTCTCAAGAAGAACTATGTCCTATTTGGCTATACATTGGTCAGAAAAAGCCTGAGTGCGATATTTTTACCATTTTTAAGGATTGTGCTCTACTGGCCCTGGAGAGGTGGGGGGGGGGGTGTTGTATCATCTCATATTCATCTAGGAAGGTTACCTATTTCACTGCCCTAGGGGACTTACCAGAAGCACCATACATACAGACATACAAAATAAATACAAGGTAATGGGGAGGACAGAAAGGGCAATATGCCAAGGCTTCATGAAAATGGAACTTCAGCTTATTCTTTCAGGAAAACTAGGTTTTCTAAGTGGAGGTAGAATAAGACTGCATTCAACACATAGAATATAGCCAAATCAAAGGCATTGGAGATGGGGCCTCACATGAAAGCAATAAGGCCAGTATGGCTAAACCATAGAGTGTATATAAAGTAATATATAAAGGTAGAAAGTTGGATGGGGCTAGGCTTTAAGTATCAATCATTGGATATTATATTTGATAACCTTAAGAGTATATATGCTTTTTTCCCTTGAATAAAATAGAAATTATCATCAAGAACTTTCATTTTTCTCTTTGTAATAACCACAAGGGCCTCTCAAAACTCCCGATATACAGGCCCTTAATAAATGACTTGAAGGGGCAGCTGGGTAGCTCAGTGGATTGAGAGTCAGGCCTAGAGGCGGAGGTCTCAGACACTTCCCAGCTGTGTGACCCTGGACAAGTCACTTGACCCCCATTGCCTACCCTTACTACTCTTCTGCCTTGGAGCCAATGCACAGTATTGACTCCAAGAAGGAAGGTAAGGGTTTAAAACAAATAAGTAAATAAACAAACAAACAAATAAATGAATATCTTAATAAATAGGCAAATAAATAAATAAATAAATGACTTGTTGATTGATATGAACTTTTAACAAAAGTAATTCATAACAAAACAAGGGGTGATAGGCTGAGAAAAGTACAAAAATAAGTTGGGTGGGGAGGAACAGCAAACAACTTTTACCTCAACTAAATCACCAATTCCAACAATGTTTTAATTGACACTTTTAAATTTGTCTACATATTATTACTTTTTTTTCTTTTTTTAAGTTATATTGGGGGCAGTTAGGTAGCCCAGTGGATAAAGTCAGGCCTGGAGATGGGAGGTCCTGGGTTCAAATTTAGTCTCAGGCACTTCCTAACTGTATGATGCTGGAAAAGTCACTTAACCCCCCATTGCCCTAGTTCATTCTGAGCCTTGGAACCAATATACAATACTGATTCTAAGATAAAAGGTAAGAGTTTTTTTTAAAGTTATGTTGTACTCAATGTATTCCATTTTTAAAAATTACACCATAAGTATCCATTTGAATGTTTTATATGAGCATATGTATGGTATACATATATAAAAGACATAGTGTGGGATAACATTAAAAAGGCTGAAGTGTGGAATCAAGAAAACTGGATTCAAATCTGGCATCTGATATTTACTAGCTTCCATAAAAATGGATTAATTACTTACACTACCTCACAGGGTTTTCATAAAGGAAGCACTGTGTTAACTTCAAAGAGCTATGTAAATGTGAATCATTCTTAAATAGTAAGGAATATTCATTAATTCTATTACTGAATAAATTAGTTATAGACTTGTGCTTTTTTGAGAAGCTGACATAGTTTCAGTGTTAAGATTTTTGACAGTAAAATATCTTAACAAAAAAATAGTTTTGTAAGATTTAACTTCCAGTACTGTTTCCTATATTTACTAAAGGAGTCACATTTCTAGGATATAGCCGTTTCTTTAAGAACATCTATTTGTTTTTCTCTGGGGCCACATTGAAGAAAAGGAAACTGTGAGGAACAATGAAGAGAACAGTGGATGCAGACTTTAAGGCAAAGCCACTTAACCTCAAGCAACACATTTTCCTTAAGCTCTTTTAATTTCGATTTCTTCACCTATAAAACTAGAGATGAAAAATATGCCATGAACTACCTGTAGGACCTTAATCATGTCACTAAACCTTTTTGCACCTCACTTTCTTCATCTGTAAAATAAGTTATCATTTGGACAAAGTAATGATAATGAACTCATTGATTGATGGCCTGAGACCCCCTACTAAGGTTTACATGTACAATAATATTTCATAGGGATATTATAGGTAAAATGAGGGGGAAACTAAAGTACTATTTAAATGATTGCCACTTTGAAAATGAACTTGAGATAATTTTGGCCATTAGGTTTAAACAAATATTCAACACATTATGTTCATTTTTTCAGAGTTCTGAAAAGAATTTAAAAGAAACTTTTATTTTAAAAGGTAGGAGGGGGCAGCTGGGAAGCTCAATGGATTGAGAGCCAGGCCTAGAGAGGGGAGGTCCTGGATTCAAATTTGACCTCAGAAACTTCCCAGCTGTGTGATCCTGGGCAAGTCACTTAACCCTCATTGCCTAGCCCTTACCACTCTTCTGCCTTGGAAACAATACAGTATTGATTCCAAAACAGATGGTAAGGGTTTAAAAAAAAAAAGTAGGAGTTATAAGTGCATATTACAAGTGCATATTACTGATCCAAATTCTCAGAGAAAATAAGATCAAATAATATACTTTAAATGATTTGCAAAAGTTTAAGATACTATATAAACGCTAATTATTATTTTTGGAGAAACATAATTGTATAGTTTCAAGAACTTCAGAAATTATTTTACCTAATCCCCTCATTTTCAAACTGAGGTCCAGAAAGGCTTTCAGTCAGTCAGTCAGTCAGTATTTACTAAGTATGTGCCAGGCACAGTGCTAAGCAATGGGGATACAAAAAGAGGGAAGAGAGCATCCTAATTCTCAAGCTCAGAATCTAAGGGGAGAAACAACAAGCAACCAAACATGTACAAACAAAATATGTAGAAAATAAATAGGAAATATTTAAAAAGAATGTACTAGAATTAAGAGATGAGAAAGGATTCCTTTAGAAAATGGGATTTTACTTGGGAAAGCAGGCAAATAGTAGGGAGAAATAAGGATAGAACATTCCAGTACAGATGACAATTAAGGACATCCAGCTCTGAGAGGTAGAAATGTCTGGGGAAAAGGGCTACAGTTAGACTGAAAGTTGGGCAGCCTGAGAGTGGTAGGTTAAAAAGGGGTTTAAATGAGCAAAATATGAGTTTTATATTTGATTCCATAGGCATAGGGAGCCACTGGAGTTTAATGAGTAGGAGGTGACATGTTCAGATCTCTGATTTAGGAAAATCACTTTGGCGGTTTTATGGAGACTTGAGGCAGGCAGATCCACCAGCAGGTTGTTGCAGCAATCCAAGAATGACTTGATTAGGTTGTGACTTGTCCAAGTTCACACAGCTATATGAGTAGCAGAGCCAGAACTAAAAACCTGTAATCCTAAATTTCAGAGTAATTTTCTTTCCTATATATCACACTTTTAAGAACTTAGAAACTTCTACTAATGGGAATAACTTTAGAAAAGTGGTCTCCTAAAAGAATAAAACAGAATTCTCAAGCACTATAACAAAAGAGGGGGAGCAGTTCCAAGAAGGGAAAAAATACTTTTTCAAATTGAAGTCCAGAGATATAGGCACAAAAGGTGACAGTGGTGTAAAAGCTAGTTCAATCCAGCTACCTTTTGTTAAATTTTCAGGGTGAACAATTTGGAACGCATATAAATCAGGTCTTGGTTTACTGTTTTGCTGATTATCTAGACTTAAGAAAGTGAAAGTGAAAACACATGACGAAGATTAAACGTAAAAACCTGTCATGAGCACTTTCAGTAGGCTGGTTGTTAAACATTTACCAGCACATTACTTGGGTGGCACCATTAGGATCCAAATCCCCAGCTCTCCAGAATTTAGCTCATTGCACTTAATCACTGTGAAAATTCCACCTTGGGTGACTATCTTCAGAAAAGTAGTCATCTCTTAAAAAGAATAAGAATTCTTGAGCAATCTGCTCTATGACATGAGAACCGGTGAGAGGGGAGGTCAGGTAGAGAAAGGACATGAAAGAAAATGAAAACTTTTTATAAAGACTCGTTGAGAAGAACTCAGGTTTCACAGGTACATAGACATTTAGTTACTTCACAACGGGTCACTGGAAGTTAGAGAAAAGAGGGAAGGGAGGACAACGTTCAGCAACTGTCAACTGTAATCAAGCTTCCAGCGCATCTCGCGTTCGCATCGAGGGTCTCTTCCCTGGAGGGAGAAGGAGAGGACTCCCGGCCTCACTCCCAGAAAAAGAATGATAGACGCGAGAGGGGAAGCGCCCACCACACGCCGCCGACACGGTTGAGCGTGGGGGGCAGCTGGGCCAGCAAAGAAGGAGGATCTTCTCCCTTCTCTTACTTTTCCTTCTCTTCCCTTTCCCTTTCCGAGACGGGAAGAGACCTCGGCAACTCACCAGCGCCAGACCCCGCCCGCACTGCGCACCGCGCTCCCCGCATCTCAATTCCTTCCGTTAATGGACCGGCTCTGCTTCGGGTCCAAGATCCCGACCCTACTTAGGGGCAAGGGTGGGGTGCAGGGGACTGAAAAAGAGAAGAAAGCGAGACGAACCCTTCCTCTTGGGCTGTCAACTGAGGTGGAAGTTCTTCCATCGCGTTTCATAAGGATGTAGCCTCGGCGCCTCCGGTTTCTCCCCCCCGGCCGCAGGAAGTAAGGCGAGCTCACGGAAGGAAAGAGGAGGAAAAGGCGGTGAGCAACAATTACGTCACTAAAGCCGGTTGGTCAAACCCCGCCTCCTCCCCTCTCACATCCTTACCGCTGGTTCTTTTTGAATACATAAACTTTATTCAATATTCCCCACTGTGAGACAGTCTGGTGAGATTTTTGGTGTGTCCTGGGAAGACTAGAACCTCTGATGTGAGGGCTTGCTAAGCCCTTTTCAAGCGGCTCCTTTGGTGTCTACCTTAAAACAGTCTCTACAGACCAGCTAAATCAGGGTAAGGGTAAGGATGGTCCACGAACTCTTCAGTGAGTTGAAATAAAGCATCCACCCCAAGCATGTGAAGACCTGTCCTTTGGAATGGAAAGATGAAACCAGCTTATTCCGATGGCCATGAAGGCTGCTGAAGCAAGTGCTGCAGAGCAATTAGAGCTTGCTTAGCCATCAAAGAAGCCGAGGTCATGGCCAGTCTTCCTGACTTTCGTCTTGCCGCTGGACTGTCATTTCTTATACCACAGCAGTATTCCCTTTTAAACACAGGCCACTTATTCCACCATTCCCTAACTGATGGACAGTCCTTCCATTACTAATTCTTTGCCACCACAAAAAGAGCTGCTATAAATACTTTTGAACTAATAAAATCTTCCCATACCCACTCTTTTTTAAAGACTCTCTTTGGGATATACAGATCTAGGAGTGGTATTTCTGGATCAAAGGATATGCACAGACCTTTGGGCATAGTTTCAAATTGCTCTTCTGAATGGCTAGAGCAGTTCTCAACTCCACCGACAGGTGCAACAGTTCCGAGTTTCCCCACATTCCTTCCAACATTTGTCATTTTCCTTTTCTGTCATATTAGCCAATCTCAGAGTTATTTTAATTTGTATTTCTCAAATTAATAGTTATTTGGAGTGTGTGAATTAAATATTTAGGGGACCCCCCCCCAACCCAATCCCAGAAGACTTAACATCAGGTATCTAAATTTGTCAGTGTGGTGGGTGAGATTTCTGACTAGCAGTAGTCAAGGTATCTGACATGTAGGGAGTGAAGTGAAACCCTGGCCAATTAGAACATCCAAGGGGAAGAGTTTAGACTGAGCTTAAAAAGCCAATGAATGAAGCCAGCTCTCCCATTTTCTGGCCTGTAAAAGGAGCTCTATCACAGGGGATCACTGCAGGAACTCTGTCTCTTGGATTCCTGTTCCTTCCTGAACTCAAGTCTGCTAGCCTTAATTTGTCTGGCCTGTCCATGAGGTTTTAAATTTTTCATTATATACTTACTAACCACCACCACCACCAAAAAACATTCAATTAAATTAATGCTTAAAAAAGATTATGTGCAAAACCACAAACTCTGCATTTTTTAAATTTGTTTAAAGATATGTAAATTACATATCTATACATATGTATTTTAAAACCATTCTCTTTTGATTTGTTTTACTTGGATACTTTTTTCTCTTGATTTTATTTTTTAAGGGTAATCATATTTATTATTCTTATTTGCTTTTTCTTTTTATCTCTTCACATATTCCCCTTATTTTCTTAATATTTTTAATATTTGTCATTTCTAATAATTGCATTATAATGCATTATAATCCATCATATTCAAATGTCAAAATCTATTCAGCCATTTCTCCCATTCACTGTATGTGTTATTTCCAATTAGTTTGTCATTATTCAGCTTCTATGAAGATTTTGATATATATACAGCTTTTTATCTTCTCAAGAATGCCATTAAGACCTAATCCTAGTAATGGGATCCCTAGGTCAATGAGTATGAGCAGTTTTACAACTCTTAATGTATATTTCCATCTTGTTTTCTAAATAAAAAATAATTCAGAGCTGCTCTAGCAATGTAATATTGGGCCTGTTTCTCCATGTTTCTATCAGCATTTAATTTGATCACTTTAACCCATCTGGTTCTCAGTTAACCAGGACAATATTTTGCTCAATTGGACCTTAGGCAGTGGACATAATCTGTTGCTAGGGCCATACTCTTTCCAAAACAAGTCTTTCCATCTTGGTCATACCCGATGGAACTTTTGTCCCAGTACCACAACCCCTTAGGCATGCAGGATTGCCTTCGTAGTATGATGGATGTTAATGTAAGACTTTTGCAGAATATTTGTGCTCTCTAAGCCATTGTTGTCACACTAGACACACACACACATTTGGATTGTGTATATGCTCAGGCTTAGAGCTACTACTAACCTCATGAAAATGTGCAAGGGTTCTCCAGATATCTATCTTATTTAACTTATCTAAAATTCTGTTCTGCACATTGGCTATGGAGGGGGAGGGAGGAAGGTCTGGGGTGAAGGGGAAAGTAAGAACATGAATCATGTAACCATGGAAAAATTTTTCTAAAAAATAAAATATTTAAAATTCTATCCATTTCCCTAATTTCTTTCTTATTTATTTTTTGGTTAGATTTATCTAGTTGTGAGAGGGAAAAAGTTAAATACACCACTATTATTATTTTATTTTCTATTTCCATCTGTATCTCATTTAGTTTTTTCTTTAAAAATCTAGGTGCTATAATACTTTTATACATATTCAATATTGATAATGACTCATTATCCATTGTAAATCCTCAAACCAACATAATATAATTACCCTGTTCATCCCAACCAGTTATATCCATTTTAGCCCCAACTCT
Organism: Gracilinanus agilis; assembly: GCF_016433145.1. Classification (NCBI taxonomy): domain Eukaryota; kingdom Metazoa; phylum Chordata; class Mammalia; order Didelphimorphia; family Didelphidae; genus Gracilinanus; species Gracilinanus agilis. Next base: position 413,326,053 of record NC_058133.1, on the reverse strand, counting down.
GTCAGAGATCATGACTGTTGCCTTCTCTGGATCAGCTGTGCTCCAACCCCTCACCTTCTCCCAATGTTTGTCTTTTATTTTCAATGTATCTCTTGTAAACAGAACATTGCCTGGTCTTAGTTTTTTATCCTTTCTCCTATCCATTTTCTTCCCACATGTGAATTCATCCCATTACACTCAATGACATAGTTACTAGTTTTGTATTTCCATCTCCATTCCTCCTCACTATTTGTCCCCTTCTTTCTTTCTGTCATATCTCTCCTCAGATGTCCAATTTCCTTCAATCAATACCTCTCCATCCCTTCTCAAAGATTCTCCCTTATCCCCAGTTGTGGGCCAGCCAGATCTCCAGAGTTGGAGCTGAGGCAGCAGGGTTCTCTGCAGATTCAGATTCCAGCATTATCCTCAGGGATGAAATCTATCCTGGTTCATCAAACAAGAGAAGGTTGTTAATCCTGCTTTCATAGGGCTGCTTTGTAGAGTTCCTCTGTTTGCTCCCTAGTTATCCTTAACTATTCAGCTTCACTCCAGATTTCCATCAGTTTTTTCCATTTTTAATGTTGATTTTATAGTTATTATTTTTGTTGTTTGGGGGGATTAGGAAGGCAAGAAAGTTTTAAAACCTACTCTTCCATCTTCCTACAATCTATTAGAGATTTTCTTTAAATGCTGTACAGTAGAAATAAGAACTCACTTCTAACAAATAGAGCTGAAATAACTGGAAAATAATCTGGCAGAAAGTAGGTAAAGACCAACATCTGGCACCATATACCAGCAAATCTATGATATGTGTGCCAAAGATGCCACATAAAGTGTTCTCTGTGGGCATGTATGCTACCCTCTCCACCCATCCACCCCATTCATTACTAGAAATACAGAGGGACTCAGGTAGAGCTGCTCCCTTCCCCCTCTCCACTGCACAGGACAACATTTTTTTCATATCACCCGTCTCTCTGCCCAGCAGCCCAATGAGAACACACAAGGAGTAAGATGGTGTGTAAAGGGAACCCCTTTTTCTGTTTGTCCAAGTCAGTCCTAGGAGCATAACCCTGAGCATAGGGTTATAAGTCTGGGTCAAAGAGACTTTGATTGGTTCCTGAGATGTGCTAGACCAGCCCACAATGAAAGGAGTTGATGTGGAGGAGGACTATAAAAATGAGATTGTAGAGGAAGCTGGGTCTTTCCTCTGGAGATTTTTGGTTGGAAACTTGTCTGTCATCCAGTGTTGGTGGCTTGGGCTGAAGACACTCACGTGGGCTGGTAAGATTAGGGTGGCAGGCTAGGAAATATTTTTCTATTGCCTTCCCTCCTTATTTCTTTCTTATCTATTAAAACTAAATTGTTAAAAGCTACTATCATCCTCATGACTTGAGGGTTAATTATTTTGTAAATGGCAACCACACCAATTTTTTTTACTAATATTATATTTCCAAACCAATTTCTAAATATTACATTTAGCATATCACATTTGGTATATTATTACTTTTTAATACTACATTTGGGAGACCACAAAGGTTTTGACTATTACCTTCAATCTTCTCTAATTTTATTCACTTTTTACTCTCCTTAACTCAATTTGTTAACTAATTCTGGAGCTTGGTGTGTTTACTCTGAGACAAAAAGAAAGATTAGCTTCAAGGCCATAGCCACTGGTCTAATACTATGAAGTTTTAGGAGCCCACCCCCTCCTGCCACTTCCCACAACTTTTGCCATCTGAACTGCTTTTATCTGCTCCCTCCCACCCACTTAATTGCCTGCTTGAGAGCGCTTAGAGGGGTGAGATCTAAATCCCGTTTCCTCCTCTTAAACTGAAAACAGCTGGATAGCCATTGCTTGCTGTGGCCTGGTAAGCCAGGTATGTGTGTATGGTATCTTTTTTTAGCAACAATTAGCCTCCTAAGGGCTTTTACCCACCTGACTCCTTACACTTGGGGGAAGCAACTCTGTCCCCACAAGCTACCATCTTGCAGCCCAGAATCCCAGAGTGTTGGAGGAAGTTAAAAATTTCAGCTCAGTCTTTTTTGTTATTAGAAGGTGTTAATTATTGAGCTAAATGAAAAAAGTTTAGCCTTATCTTATGCTCCTATAAGTTTGCTCTTTCTTGAAGGCCTTTCCTGAACTCCCATGTGTCTCTAGCATTAGCTTAAATAGGAGATGGAACACTAGAGAGAGCACTGCTCCCTGAAGTTTTTACCCCTATGGGGAGGGGAAGGAAGAAAACTCTTTCAAACCTCTTAGCTAAACTCAATACATTGGCTGTACTCTGAGGGCTTTTTACCTTCAAGAAGGTGTGTTTTGTTGTGCCTAAAATAAAAAGTTTTGGCTTTTTCTTGCCTTCCCTCCAAAACTTAGCCCTTCATTCTAAAGCTAGGTAAGTAGGGCGTGTCTGAGTATGCTGTTGAAAGGCATGGCCCAAATTCTGAAAGAATAGTTTCCTGTCTATCTGAAACAGCTCCTGTTTCTGGAGAAATTTACTGAATTCAAACAGCTCACAGTTTTAGAATATCTTTGTTTAGCACTGTTACTCGGTGTACTTATACTAACAGGACACCTTGCAAGTTATCTATTTCTCCTCGAGAAAAAAAAAAAGAAAATTAGCTTGATTGGGGGCAATTGGATAGCTCAGTGGATTGAGAGTCAAGCCTAGAGATGGGAGGTCCTAAGTTCAAGTCTGGCCTCAGACACTTCCCAGCTGTGTGACCCTGAGCAAGTCACTTGACCCCCATTGCCCACCCTTACTACTCTTCCACCTAGGAGCCAATACACACAAGTTAAGGTTTTTAAAAAAAGTTAGCTTGATTGATCTCAAGACTCAGATAGAAAACCTTGAGAAAAGTTTGAATTATCTCAAGATTCAGAATGAAGATTCATCTCCCTACATCACATTACCATCTAAGTCTACTGAGCCTCTCCCTCACCCTGACCAACTTCTCTCTCCCCTTGCTCAACTTTTAACCAGTCACAGCCTGACTACCCTTTTCTTCCCTTGCTCCACTTTTCCCTCTGTCTCCCCTGCCCCCTCCCCTTTTCCTGCCACCCCTTCCTCTCCCTATTCTCCTTTCCATCTCTACTCCTAGTTGATCTCCCTTCCTCTGCCTCTTCTTCTTCCTCCCCTGCCAAATCCCCTCCCTCCCCTACCAAACCCACCCCACACACTCACTCCTACCTCTCATCCCTCCCCTTCCCTGCCCACCTCCCTCGCCCCAGCTCCCCACCCAAACCCCAACCCTGATCATCTCTGCCCTGCCCCCAACCCCAGACAAACCCCTCCCTCTCAGTTCATCTATTCCTCCTCCTCCCCTTACCTACTTCATCACAACCCAAACACTGAGCCAAGCAACAGAAATAAAAAATAATTCCTTTAAAGACCTATTTCCCTTAAGGGAAGTACTTACTTACAACAAAACTGGAGATTTAGGGGGCAGCTGGGTAGCTCAGTGGAGTGAGAGTTAGGCCTAGAGACAGGAGGTCCTAGGTTCAAACCTGGCCTCAGCCACTTCCCAGCTGTGTGACCCTGGGCAAGTCACTTGACCCCCATTGCCCACCCTTACCAATCTTCCACCTATGAGACAATACACCGATGTACAAGGGTTTAAAAAAAAAGTGAGTAAAAAAAAAAAAACCGGAGATTTAGTGACCCTTAGGCAACATACACCTTTCACTCCACAAGATAGTGAGAGATTCAAGGAAAATACTCCTTTCTTTGGAGATGATCCCATTGTGGTTATAAAAAAGCTAAAAAGTATTTATCGCACTTATGATACCATATGGATTGATGTGGAAATTTTGCTCCAAGCCTTTTTAATGGAAAGAGAAAAAAATAAAATTGTATCTCTTGTTAATCAGGCCCAGGGAAAGAGAGCATCATTGGCCCCATGGGGACCCACAATGGCACTCGAATAAAGAAGATTATTTAAAATTATGCTAGGCTAGAGAAGCAATGAGAGATTGGTCTGATAGGCCTGGTACATGGACAAAGATCAAAATTTTAAAGCAAAAAAATGAGGAAAATCCCTCCCAGTTTATGGATAGACTTATTGAGCCAGGAGGTAGATATATAGACCTGAATCTTTCCAGAGAAAGGGATGTTAGATAAATAAGGAGACAGTCTGTAAAAAACTGTTATAAAGTGATCAAAGACTATTTTAAGACTAAGTGTCCAAACTGAGTATTATCCAAATGATAAACCCAAATTGGGTTTATCATACACTATCTTGCTGAGTTCATTTACCCCAAGTCTATTCCACTGATCCTCCCTTCTGTCTCTTAACCAGTACCCTATTGTTTCGATGACCACTGCTTTATAATATAGTTTAATATCTGGTACTGCTAGGCCACTTTCCTTCACATTTTTTTTCATTATTTCCCTTGCTGTTCTTGATCTTTTGTTCTTCCAAATGAACTTTGTTATAGTTTTTTCTAATTCAGTAAAAAAAGTTTCTTGGTAGTTTGATAGGTATTGTAAAGGTGAAAATTAATGGTTGGACAATAATTTTATGATATTATGTGGTCACCAATATTTATTATATCTCAAGTCAGAAATTTATTTACAAAATAGAGAGGAAACAATAAAGTAGAGAAATGTGAAAGAGGTTAGAGAAAATACTTCTACTTGTCCTCAGCCAGGAGGGCTGGTGGTGAGTAACCACTGTGGTCTCCTCCAAGATAGAAACTAGTCTCTCCAGAAACTAGGAAAGCAGTCAGCCTTTTTCACTCACCCAACAAAGTACTCCAGCAGTCAGAGTCTAAGTTGAAGTCGAGCTCCAAGCCCAAGATCCAAGCCACAGTCTCTAGGGAAGCTCCCTCTAAGGCACTCGATCCAGTCAGGAGACTAACTGCACCAGACTGACTCAAGTTGCAGGATTCATGGCTTATTAAGGTGATCTCTCGTCTTTGCCCCTCTTCACAGAGACCAGTCAGTTTCCAAATTGTCTAGCATGGCCCAAGGGGAAATGTTTGAGGGATCCACTTCTAACCTTCTGAAGCTTAAAATTTCACCTTCTAAAAGTTAAATTCTCATCTAAGAATTCTCTAAAATTCACCTTCTGGAGAGTTGAATACTCATCCTGGCTAATTGAGTTTCTGAGGGTGTGAATTCACTAAGTGGTTTTTGAGCTCCTCCACCTAGTTCAAGCTCCTGTTGATTCAATCAAAAGGTAGACAAAAGAGAGTTAATCCTGTCTTCACAATCTAGTGAGGTACTTAAGTTAGTGTTAACTCAGGATAGATAACAGAGTAAAAAATTCTCTTTCATAATATGGCACTGACTAAGTAAATTAATTTGGGTAGGATTGTCATTTTTATTATGTTGGCTTATCCTATATAGAGCAATTAATGTTTTTCCAATTGTTTAGATCTAGTTTTAATTGTGTGGAAAGTGTTTTATAGTTATATTCATATACGTCCTGTGTTTCTCTTGGCAAATAGATTCCCAAGTATTTTATATTGTCTAAGGTGATTTTAAATGGAATTTCTCTTTCTAACTCTTGCTGCTAGAATGTGTTGGAAATATATAGAAATATATAGAAATGCTGATGATTTATGTAGGCTTATATTTTATCCTACAACTTTGCTAAAGTTGTTGATTATTTCTACTAGCTTTTTAGTTGAAATTCCCTAGGATTTTTTAAGTAGAAAATCATATCATCTGCAAAGAATGATAGCTTGGTCTCCTCATTGCCTATCTTAATAACTTCAATTTCTTTATCTTCTCTAATTGCTACTGCTAGTGTTTCTAGTACAATGTTAAATAATAGAGGTGATAATGGGCATCCTTGTTTCACTTCTGATCTTATTGGGAATGCTTCTAATTTATCCCTATTGCAATATGATGCTTGCTGATGGTTTTTAATATATACTGTTTATTATTTTTAGAAAAAGGCCTATTCCTTTACTTTCTAGTGTTTTCAATAGGAATAAGTATTGCATTTTGTCAAAGGCTTTTTCAGCATCTATTGAGATAATTATGTGGCTTTTGTTGGTTTCCTTGTTAATATGGTCAATTATATGGATGATTTTCCTAATGTTGAACCATCCTTGCATTCCTGGTATAAATTCCATCTGATCATGATGAATAACTTTCATGATCACTTGCTGGAGTCTTTTTGCTAGTATTCTGTTTAAGATTTTTGCATCTATGGTCATGAAAGAGATTGGTCTGTAGCAGGGGTTGACATTTATGGCCATGAGAGCCATAAATGCCACATTTTTTAAAATATAATTTTGTGAGAGCCATACAGTGCTCACAGTGCGTGCTCCTGTAACAGTGCACACTCCTGTAACAATGCCTGAAAAAAATTGACTTTATGGCTCCTGCAGAAAGAGCCATACGTTACCTACCCCTGATATAAGGGGAAACCAGAAGGCCCTGGCATTCAGGTCTGGAGGTCCATAGTGCTGGGTGCTTTCAAGCCTCCATGGCTACAGTAAAGATAGTCCCAGGGTGACTAGAGATGTTTTTCATTAAGTTTTATTGATATTTTATACCTCTTGTGTCCCCACATTTTGATTTCCTCTCCTAGTCCTGCCCTTTCTTCTTTCCCTAGTTCCTTCTACCCCAGTGGTTTGATTTTAATCAGTCCCCCTAATCCCCACATTTATTTTATTTCCCTTCCCACCCCCTCCCTTTTTATTCCCTTGTAAAAATTAAAATGAATGTATAGTAACTTCAAATATTATATTTTTATAAGATTTATTAATAATCACTAGAAATAAAGGAATAATAAGATAATAAATCTGTGGTGTTCTCAACTAGCTCCCAAGAACCTAGAGATTGCCCCACAATCACTCTGATTCTGGCAAGCTGACTCTGACTCTGGTGTCCAAGGTGGAGTTGGGGTTGGGGGGGGCCCAATCAGCTCTGCTTTGGTCAGAGTTATTTAACCCCCTTCTAGCATGGAAATTAATAGATCCTGCCTATCTTCAAGGCTATATCCTACTGTGGAGCCCCTTTGCTAATCTGATTTTGTTTTTTTGTCCTTTTGAGGCACTTTATATCAGTCAGTGGTGAGGAGAGGAAGATCCTTGGTTCTACACTGTAGAAATCTTAACCCGGAAGTCTAAATAATTGTTAAGAATGGCTTTTCATTGCATTAGAAAAATATGTGATCTATCACATAGTGTGAAAGGGATATGATTTCGGGTTTGATGTTAAAGGATCGCCCTACTGCGGATATGGATAACACAGAAACAGGTTTTGAACAATGATACATGTGTAACTCAGTGGAACTGATTGTCTGATTTGGGCTGGGGGGGGCGGGGTGGGTAGGGAAGAGGAAGAAAGAGGGGAGGATCATGAATCATGTAACCATGGAAAAATATTAAAAATTTTAAAAGGAGAAAAAAAGAATGGATTTTCATGAAATTGAGAAAAATAAAAGATCACATTTAAGAAAATTTTGTGAATGAAAAATAAACAATAGCTTTTTTATCACAGTTCCCCAAATTACTGAAATTTGGTATGCTATTTTGCAAAGGCTTCGTCTTTAATCAATACTACTCCCAAGAAAGAGGAGGGGCTCTCCATTTCAGAAATTTCTTGGATTTAGCTTTCAGGAGAACATACCTGAAAAAAGATAAGACTATTGCTGGGTATCATTTTAGTTGATTATTTCTAGCTTTTCCTTATTACATCTATTTTGACTGATGAATCGGGGAATACTGAAGGATAAGTATATGTAAATTTTAAAATTAATATTCAATGCCTCCAAAGTATGATATTTATAAGGATTTGTTAAAACGCAGGGAAAGAGTCCCAACTCACCCTACACCATGCCCCCTCTGGTGCAAAAGCCCTGTGACTATGCCAAAAACCCATTTCAATACAGCCGGTGAAAACCAACAACCAATAGGAAAAGGCTTAAGGAATTATGGGTATGGTGAAAGGGAGTTTGGGTAATGTAGTTTAAAGGGGGGTACAAGGTCTTTTCAACTTTACATATAGTAATACAAGGTAAATCCCAGTGCCACTTTAGATACCAGGATGAGTTCATAGACAGGCTATGAACTCTTAGCTATTTTAATTTTACTGATTCAGACCTATTGTAGGGACCAGAGGCAGCATCAAAAGTATCATCATCTGATTTGTGGTTGTGGATGTTTCTGGTCATCACAAATGTTTCATCTGTAGAAGACATCAGTCCCCTGACTTTTGAGAAGACTTAAAAAAAAAAAAACATATTTTCTGCTGCTCTAGTGCAGGGTTGTTTTAAGAATATTTTAGTAGTAGAAGTTCAACTTGGAAATTTTAGGGACCTTACCTTTTAGGGGTTAGGATAAGGTAAGAGCAACATCTGTTTGGGGTAGATGAAGGGAATCATCTCTTCCTGGGCTGTTCCTTTAAAGGGGTATTGATGCCGTTTTCCTTCCTTGCCCTCTGATATATGAGGCCCAGTGCATAAAAAGTTGAAGTCAGATGCTTCACCCTTCCTCTCTTGCTGCCCTTGAGGGAAATGCTTTCCAACAATTGTTTCCCACGTTGATTATTCAGAAGGGATAAAATAATGTCCACTTCTCTTATATCCTTCTTTAATTGTTAAGTTTTTATGTGTACCTTTTAAAAAAACTGGTTTTTATTGTGTTTTATGCTCCATAAATGTTTATTGCATTTTAAGCCTGGAACCTTATTGAGGCTTGACCTTCACTGTAAAGAACAGGTAGAATATAAAGTCTTAAGGGCAGAAACTGTTTTATTTTTGTTCTTGTATCCTCTGTTCCTAACACAGTTTCTGGTGCATAGTTGGTATTTAATAAACATTTGTTGCTTGATAATCAAACACTTAAAGTAACCAATTTGAGCTCATAGACAAATCTTTTGGATTCCACTTAAGTACTCTGTTATGTCTTCAAAATTTTACACATCTATAAAAAAGAACATTTCCTTTAGAGCTTTTTACACTGTATATGTCTTATATGTGCCTAGATACATTGTCTCCCATGCTAGAATGAATTTCTTAAGCCTATGAAGAGTGTAAATTTTTGTCTATTAATAAATGCTTGTGGATTATCTATTTTTTATGTTACACTCTAAAATTTCTTTTTACACTCTAAAATTTCTTTTATTTAGTTCTGAGTGCTGTGATGCAAATTAAATTGCTCTAAGATCTGACCAAATGTTCCTGCATTTTAGCTAAAATATGCCAGTACCAAAGTTTCCCTAGAGTTCTACATCCAGCACTAAAAAGCACTAAAGGAATTTGAAAAGACAACATGCACAACCCTAACAACAAATTGAAACTGGGTCTTAGGCTTTTTTGAAACAGCAGCCAGTGGTTTGAATAGTTCATTTCCTGGACACATCAACTGAAAAATGATAGCTGAAAGCAATAATATCTCATTGTCTTATTGGCTGGACTGTAAAATCAAGAGACTCATATATATCAAGGAACAAACAGCCATCTAGGGCTAACCTTTCTTTCCCTTTCATCTGTAAATGAGGTAAATTTCATGTTATTGCTGAATTCTCTGTCTAATAATAATTATGCATTCTAAACAGCAATGAATGTAACACAGTGTCTATACGCTAGTATTAGAGAATCAACAAATTAAACTGACTTAACTAGTTTTCATTGTTAAAACCTTTGACATGTGTAAAAGAAATCAAATACTAATATTTTAACTGTTCTTAATCATGCAGATAAAATGCAATATAAGTATACATTAAAAAATTTCTTAAATATTGGCCATGGTATACTTCAAGGCTTGAAACATACTGACAGAATCCTTAATTGATGGCCTTTAAAATGCTTTCAGTTCTTAACCTATAGTTCTTTAAGCCTTTGATCCTGGTGTCAGTGTATTCCGTGTCCCCAGAGATATAAAGGGCAGTGTTCAAAGAAATTCTGAAAGAACAAAGGAGAAATTAAGATAATTTATCTATTACATTGATAATATAATATTTTATATTTATGTATTCCTATTTAATATTTTGGAGATAAAATATTACAATAACACCAAAATATTATCATAAAACCCCTTTCTGATCAGGTAGAACATGAGGATTTCGTGTAACATGGTTTGGGAGAATGTTGTATTAAACTTGTCAATACATTATCCTTTTAAAGAGAATCCTGGCATTTATATAAAAAATGCAGTCTGCCAGTAAGCCTATAGAAACATCTTATCTGAATTTGGATTTCACTGTCAAAATGTGTATTTTGTATTTTAGCATTATCCATGCATATAGGTAATTTCTCCTGTATGTATCTATAGGAAGTAAGAGGGAAATCTGGCAGTACATAAGCTGGGAAAGTAATAGGTAGGCTTCTGCTATTCATTTCTTGAAATATAATATTCAGGTTTCTCATTTCATTATGTTTTTCTGGAAGGCCAATAAATGATTCTCAGATCGTCTCTAAGCTCTTTTTTCTAGAGCAGTTGATTTTTATTGCACATTTTTCATGTATTCTAATTTTGCTGGATTTTTTTAATTATTGGTTGTATCACTGAATTATTGAGCTTTCTTCCTTCATCTTTTTTTTTTCAGGGTATCTACTATTTGCTAAGGTTTTCCAAGTTCTTAATGCTCCTTTGGAATTTTTCATTTACTGATCTATTTTAATTTTTTATCTTTTCAATTTTTAGGCCTTCCAATCCTTGGGAGTTCCTAGAGCCATTCCATTTTTTTTTCTGGGGATCTAGTGATAGTTATTACTAAATTATTCTTTTTTTCTTCGTTTTACTCTGAGATAAGCAGCACAGAAACAAATTGTTGTTGTTTTGTTTTAATATCAGTGACTTATGTAATCAGAGGAAAAAATTATGCATAGTATTGCTTATGTGGAATTCTGTATTAATAACTTTAAATTGCATATTGATATATGGTTTAAAGACATTGTCCCATACATTTAATATCAGATTTTTATAGACTTGTGAGGTTGGTGGGACAGGGATTATCTTTATTTTATAGGTAAAAAAACAAAGGGAGGTTGTGACTTACTCAAGTCTGTTACATTTCAGATTTGCATCCTAGCCCATAGGACACATGATTAATGTTCCTTTATTACTCCACACTAATGGTTTAGAATTCTATATATAATGTTTCCCAACTTCCAGTCCACACTTTTTATTGGTCTGCAAAATTTTGACCAGTATTGATGTAAAATTTGGATGCCTCAGTTTACCCCTGCCTTTTGAGAAACCCCAGTACCAGGCACACCTGTTTTGGTTTGAACTAAAGACCTAAAACTGTTTGGGAACCCTATCCTAGGTTGGTTTTGTGGAAATAGTACCGACATTGAGTGTCTTTTATTTGTTTTAGAAGCTTCCCTTGTTATCTTAAAATCCCCTCTCTGGAAGCCTAGTTCTTAGTTTGACCCCTGCCTTTGATTTGTTATAGCTGACAGTTGGTTGATACCCCTGGGGCCCATTTGTAGTTTGTCTATGTACCTAATTCCCCAGAAGGCATAAAGGGAACCCCAGGTTCTGTTTCTCTAGGGAGCTGGCACTTAGCACAGTGTTTTCTCCCAGGGTGGAGTTGGCATCGGAGCTAGCATTTAGTGGGGTGCCTTCTCCCAGGGATACGGGTCCCAGAGTGCCAGGGTGCGGGCCCTGTGTGATATTTTGGTGCTGGGCTCTGTGTGGTGGCCAATATTGGACCTTATCCCTAGTCCTGATTAAAGACTAGATTTTTCTGACTACTTTAGTAGTTCTATTATTTTCAAGCTAACATAAGGAAATAAATAAAATAAGGAAAGTCTAGAGTTAAGAAGAGTTGGCAAAAGGATTCCTGTAAAAGATGAAATTATAGAGACTTAAAGGAAGCCAGGGAATCCATTAAGCAGAAAGGTTAGGAAGGAGAACATTCCAGGCATGGAAGATAGCCAGAAAAAATATCTGCAGTTCAGATATAGAATATTTGGTTTGTTAAGCAGCAAAGAGGCCAGCAATACACTGGACTGAAGAATACCTGGTAGTAAGTAAGGTATAAGAAGGCTTGGAAGGTAGGAGAGGTAGGTTCTCATGGGGTTTGAATACTAAATAGCGTTTTGAATTTGATCCACACACTTTAGAAAAATCACTTTGGTGGCTCTATGGCAGATGGATTAGAGTAGGAAAGCAGACTTGCTGATATGGGGATACAGAGTTCCCTGGGCACCTTGCATCCCCAGAAGAATCCCAGGTCAAAGAGTACATGAGGAATTCCCCATTCTTGCACCTCTGCAGTGCTGGCTAAAGAAAGCCAACCTTACAGAAGCAGAAACTTATGATAAAAGGATTCTCTGAGAGATTCATTTCCTTAGCCTTTCCCCTAGTTTTTTGATAAGCACAGCTGTGCACTTTCTGTTTGCAGTTTGCATCAATTCTACATTTCCTTAGCATCTCCCCCATTTTTTTTGATAAGCATCAACTATACATTTTCATAGCTGATAAACATAGACATGTACCTCAGATATCAATTCATTCCTTGAAATGTACAATTCACCCTCCTTTGTGATCAATCTATATCCCAGATATACCAAAGCACATCACAATTTTAGAACACATTCCCCTACCCCCATTTCTGGTCACGTAGCCTCTGTCCTCTGTAAGGTAGCAAACTCATGGACCCCATCTCTTCATGGAGACAGTCTTTTATCTGCACCTGCCTCTCAGCCATTCAACTCTATACATTTCTTTGTTTTTAAAAGATATTCATCAGAGCCTGTCAGTTCATTGAAAGAGCATCCTTCCTGGCCCAGGGTTCATCTCAAGCTCTCCCACAACACTGCCAGCTAGTTGTTGCATTAATTCAAGCATATGGTGATAAAGGCCTAGGCCAGGGTGGTACCAGTGTCGAGGGCTGGGGGGGGGGGGGAGGGAGGGAAGATGAGGATGTATTCAAGAGATATTGTGAATGTAAAGTGGACAGGCTTGGCAAAAGATTGGATGTGTGAGGGTAAGAGACAGTGAAGAATCAAGGAATGACTCCTAGATTGTGAGCCTGATGGACTGAGATGATTATGTTGCCTTTAGTAGTAATATGATGGGGAGAGAGTTTAAAGAGGAAGAAGAAGAAGAAGAAGAAGAAGAAGAAGAAGAAGGAGGAGGAGGAGGAGGAGGAGGAGGAGGAGGAGAAGAAACCATACAATCTTTCTATAAGATTTTGCTATTCTTTGCTATGGTAGCTTTTGTTTATATTGTATTATGTTATTGTGAAAGTGATCAGTCAATCAATAAAAATTGTAGCTATTATTTGCATAGCACTGTGCGGGGGAATTAAAAAAAAAAAAAAGACCCTGCTCTTGTATTTGTGAGGAGCTCATAAGTTAACAGGGGGAACAACATTTCAATAACTATATACAAACAAACCATATATAGGATCATTGAAAATAATCAATAGAAGGAGCACATTTGAATGAAGAGAAATTGAGGAAAACTTCCTGTTGAAAGTGGTATTTTAAGACTTCAAGGAAACCTGGAGGTGGAAAAGAAGAGGCATGGGCATTCTTTAAAAAGACTTTAAAAAGTTTTATCATCCTTTTTAACCTAAATCTCTAGCCTTTTCTCATTTCAGAATGCTATAAGATGCTAATAAAAATTGCAGTTTAATAAGTAGTAGAAGTCCAAATGAATTAAATGCTCACTTGAAAAATTTGAGTAATATATTGAGAAACTAAAGGAAAAATTCTGTTGATATTTTTATAATGTGGGAACAAAGTACATTCCATTCTATTTTCTCCAATGATAGAACACTACTTCCTAGAGTTCTATGTCTTCATTTAGGCAATGCTTCTATATAAAAAAATCTCGTGGGTTTGAAATATGCTATAAAGCTTTCCTTTTTCCATAGCTGTCTATCGCCACCTACTGGAATATGTTTTCTTTGGCCATAAAAACAAACAAAAGAAATGTATTTTCCTTTTTGCAGAAAATATTACTAATACATCTTGACTTATGCAATACCATTCCTTGATGGTTCATCACATCCATTTTGTAGCAAGATACTTATCCTTAAAAGTCATCCTTAAACCTAATCTCTGCATTCAGTTTTTAACAAAAATCAAACAATCTCCATTAAAAATTTCCAGTAAAAGTTTGCATAAAACCAGAGGTTTTATTTTTTATTTAAAAAATAGCATTTTTAAACCCTTGCCTTCTGGCTTAAAATCAATACTGTGTATCTGTTCCACGGCAGAGGAGTGGTAAGGACTATGGAATCTAGGTTAAGTGACTTGCCCAGAGTCATACCACCAAGAAGTGTCTGAGACCAGATTTGAACCCAGGACCTCTTGTCTCTAGGCCCAGCTCTCAATCCACTGGAGTCACCTAACTACCCCTGTGTAATTTAATAATTATGTATAGCATAAATTTAATGTTACAGAAAGAAAAGAAAGCTAAAAAATAAAGTCCCTACCAAAGTAGAACTAGATTTTTTAAATTATTTTTTTATTGACTAGAGATGTTTTTCATTAAGTTTTATTGATATTTTACACCTACATTTCCCAATCTATCCCTTTCTCTTCTCCCAGAGAGACATCCTTTAGACTAAAAAAGAAGGGGAGAAATTAGCAACACTAACCAATATTGAAAAATATGGCTAATATCTACAGTGTTCCATATCCACATCCACCACCCTACTCCAACACCTTCAAAAAGAGAAAAGAGGGAAGTGCCTTTTCATGAGATAAGATATTCTTAAACCTAATTTAATCATTATTATTTGAAAGAACTTATCTGGTAAGATAATAAAATCGCCATTGGAATAAATTTTCATATAAATAAAGCTGAGCTGGGAGTCAGTACTTCAAACATTCTTCACCTCTATATAATTTTTCCTTCAAAGTCAGGTAAGACCAGGGCCTTGTTGTGTACTTATTTCACACACACCTCTGTCAGTACTATCCCTGCTCCTTTTTCTTTAGATTGACAATCAAATAATTACCTTTTTTCAGACTGAGAGTGTTTAAGTCAGCAAGCATTTATATGTAGAACAGCTCAGTAGACCTTAAATTTGGTAGGCAGCCTAGTACCTCTTCTCTCCTATGCTTTCCTTTGGAGCCTCCCAAAACTGAGTTAGTTCTGGCAATGTGAGCATGAACCTTATCATCTATATGTACATCTCTAGAAAATATACTGCCAAGATAAGTGAACTTCCAAAATTTCTCCATTTGCTGCAATCAATGGTCCCACATATGGATTATGCATTGCTGACTGGCCCAGAACCTCTGTTTTCTTGGTGTTGTCAGGCCAAAATTAGCACTAGCAGTAGAGACTCAATCCATGCTCTGCTACATCTCAATCTCAGAGGCTGCACCGAGTGCACAATCATCTGCAAACAGAAAGCAGTGCATCAACTGGCCCTATACTTTAGTCTTGGCTTGTAGCCTTTTCAAGTTAAATTATTTACCATCCATTCAGTAACTGACCTTGATGCCATTTTTAGTTTTCATTTCATTTCATTTAATGCATCCAGTTAACATTGCTGAAAATATCAAGTCAAGAAATCATAGAAGCAAGAACACAGCCCTACTCCACTTCACTGGTGCCTGGCAAAGCAGAACCCCTGCAAGCATTGACTTAGAGCTGATGAAATTATCTACACCACCAATTTTGCCATGAACTTCTATAAGCCCTCATGACTAACAGTATCCTTTGATACTGTTCTGTGCTCTGATCAGATTGCAGAATATTTTGTACAGACCTCTATTCTGCTCCTGGCATTTCTCCTAGAATTGTTGGGAAGCAAATATCATATCAACTATTCCTCAGTCTTTTCTGAAGCCACACTGGCTCTTGAGTAGGTGACTGTAGGCTGCTCAGACTCCCAGGAGGCTGCCTAACCCCACTGCTGTGTTTCTAATGAAATGACCCTCTCCTCTGGGCTGCCTGTGTATAGGATTGTCACTACAGCTCCTTCTGTGTTTCCACACCCTGCTGCTTCCTCACTTGCTCATCACCTTAGGATTTTTGAGGTAGAAGTAAAATAATGGGACAGTAAAATGTACAATGATGTGGGTGATGTCTTTTCACTCAAACATAAACTGGATTTAAATAAGGCAGAGATGTGCAAAGTCATTGACATTACTGTCTCTTCTAGAGTCATTGAAGTCCAGTGGCAAGGCAAAAAAGACACCTGGTGATGGCTCAGGATGCAGTAGATGACTTTGGGTTCTTCAATGTCAAACAAGACCTAAGTGCTTTACAGAGCCTGCTTATACCACCTTCATGGCCATTGGAACAAATTGTTCTCATCCACCTTTCTGCTGGGGGAAGTCTACACATTCTTAGGATGGATACCTCCCAACTCAACAATGGGTTTGAGGTCCACTGGTAACCCTCAACTTCATTTAATCTGCCTGCCTATATGGTTTTACCATGGTGTGGACATTGTGCATGCTACAGTTTCTTGGAGCTGCAGTTGAGATTTGAGTGGCAAATGAACACCAAAGTAGGAAAACAGATGGGGGTGGGGGGGAAGGCTCAATAAGCCCTCACACTAGACATACTAGTCTTCTCTTAACACCTCTATTTTCCATATTAGTCATGTAATAAATACCCAAAAAGAATAAAAAGAAAAAGAAATAGTATGCTTTCTTTCTCTGGAGGTGGATAGCATTTTTCAACCTAAGTTCTTTGGAGTTGTCTTGGATCATTGTATTGCAGATAAGTCATTCATGGTTGATCATGACAAAATATTGCTATTACTGTGTACGATATTCTCCTGATTCTACTCACTTCACTTTGCATCAGTTTGTTTGATGCCAGGTTTTTCTGAAATCTTGCTTGTCATTTCTTATAGCACAATAATATTTCATTCTAATTATGGATCGCAACTTGTTCAGCTAATTCAGCCATTCCCTAGTTGATGGGCACCCCCTTTGTTTCCAATTCTTTGCCACTACAAAAAGAGCTTCTATAAATATTTTTGTACTAATAGGCACTTTTCCCTTTAAAAAACTCTTTAGGATACAGACCTAGTAAAGGTATTGCTGGATCAAAGGGTATAGACAATAATTCCAAATTGTTCTGTGGAATGGTTAGATCAGTTCACAACTCTACTAACAGTACATTATTGCCCTGGTTCCCAAATCCCCTCCAAAAATTGTCATTTTCTTTTTCTGTCATTTAGACAATCTGACAAGTGTGAAATGGTCCTTCACAGTTGTTTTAATTTGCATTTCTCTAACCAATAATGATTTGAAGCATTTTTATATGGCTTTAGATAGGTTTAATTTCTTCTTCCAAAAACTGCTTCTTCATATCCTTTGACCATTTATGAATTAACAAATACATTCTTATAAATTTGACTCAATTCTCTCTATATTTGAGAAATGAGGTCTTTATCATAAACATTTGCTATAAATTTTTTTATTAATACTATTTTATTTTTCTCCCAATTACACTGGGATTTAGCAATCAGGATGTCTGATTGCTAAAAATGACTATACTGCCAACTGGAGCCAGCATTCTGAAAGCAACCATGCTGTTAAAAGGGACTTAGCCTGGAAAGCCATGTAAGAAGCCATGAAACTACAAATAGAGTTGAAGGGTCCAGCAATAAATAGCAAGGAAACCACAGTGTGCAGCTGGCGAAGTCCAAGGAAACATTGCTCTTTCACCAAGATCCTTGAGATCCTATTCATGAAGTACTAGACTGTGAACTTGTAGAATGGTGCTGACAGTAGAATTCACCAAAAAGAGGATCTTTCTCTTGATTTTTCAATGCTTTTCTTTCTTTCATGCTAATGGAGAAGGCTGGGGGAAGGGGAGGAGCAGAGATGGAAGGTTAGGGCATAATTATTAAATTTGAGAGTTCTAGATCACAAAAGATGAATTGTTACAGGTGATGTGATAAAAGTATGTTCGTTCTTGAGTGACTGATCTGGGGACAATGTCAGGAACTTCAAACAAAGATAACAGCAGTATTCTTGTTCAGGTATCTAAGCCAGCAAATACCTCATTTTCTGATCTCCCAGACAAGGCTGAATTTACACTTGGTATAAGCCTGACACTTCACCCTGTCTGTTGGAGATGAACCATAATATTATTTAACTACAATTCTTAGAATGCTTTACTGTTAGGGGCAGCTAGGTAGCTCAATGGATAGAAAGCCAGGTCTAGCGGGGGGAGGTCCTGGGTGCAAATGTGACCCCAGACATTTCCTAGTTGTATGACCCTGAGCAAGTCACCTAACCTCTGTTGTCTAGCCCTTACCACTCTGTCTGCCTTGGAACCAATACTTAGTATTAATTCTAAGATGGAAGGTAAGGGTTTAAAAGAAAAAAGGAATGCTTTACTATTTATTTCAGCTATTTTATAAATGCATGATTTTTTTTTTAAACTCAGGTAATAATAATGATAGTAATGTTACCACTTTCCTCACCACAGATAATATGTCACAGTGAATAGTATACCAAACTTGAAATCCAAGAGACCAGAGAAGCCAAATCCTACCTCTGCCACTTTGTAGTTATGTGATCATGGACACTACCTTACGAGGGAAAAGGAGTAGCAAACAGGGTCTCCCATCTGACCATCTGACCCTGTGTCTTCCATCTCCTATTGAACTTGTCTCCAACACAATCTCCAGCCTGCTTTGGGAAGAGGAATGATTCCTTCTACTCAAGGACAGCCTCATATCCAGTCATACCCCATACATCCCAATGATTCTGAACTGATGTAGGTCACTATCCAAACCCTATTCCCTATCCTCTACCACCTGATTCCTTTAGCCTCTTCCCCCTTAATCTCCCACCTCAAAGTTTTAACCAAATTCCATCCTCCCATTCCACTGTGCCCCCTGGAATGCCTGTTCCATAGGCAATAAACTTACCTTAATACTAAATCTTTTCCTCTCCCAATACTTCCATCTTTTATCTATTGCAGGAACCTGACTCCCCACTGATGACACAACTTTTCTGACCATTCTTTCCAGTACTGGCTGTACCTTCACCCATTCCCCTCTGTTCACCAATCAAAGTCAAATTGGAATACTCTTTGTTCTCCATTGCTACTTGCTAGTTTGCCCCCTTCCTCTGTCATTCAGTAAACTCTCCTCCTTTGAGGTTCATACTATTTATCAATCAGAATCCTAGTAGCTATTGTCTATAGACCTCCAGGTCATTCTCCTTCCTTCCTCAATGAGTTCAGTACATGGTTTACATTCTCTCTCCTCCCAACTCCTACCCTCATAGTAGAGGACTTCAACATACACATTAATTCTCTCATGAACATTCTAACCACTTAGTTCCTCAACCTATTCACTTCTTACCTCAGTCACACACAAAGATGATCAAGATGGTCACATTCTTAATCTTGGCACAAGAAGTCTTTACCAAATCATCTTAATTCTGGTACCTCTCCTTTCTTAATTACTTCATGTTTATCCTGTATATGGCTTATTTGCACATATTAATTTACTTTTCTTACTTCGTACTATAAGATTATTGAGAGCAGGAGTTATCTTTTGTCTCTTTTTGTATCCCTAGCACTTAGCACAGTGCCTAGCACATAGTAGGCACAATGTTTATTGACAAGACTCAGTCTCTATGAATATCTATTTTCTTAGTCCTAAAATGAGTTTACAAATATTTATTGTACCCACCTCGAATGCTTAAGGGGCTTTGGGGAATGTGTGTGGACACATATTATTTATATATTTACACGCATATGTGTCTTTAGTTTTTGAAGAGGACCAATGACATCATGAGGAGATATCTTGATTTGTACATAAATTGGATTTAAGTGAGGCAGAGTTGCATAAAATAATCAGCTTCACTCTCTCTTCAGGAGTTAGTTCATTGGCAAAGCAAAAGTACAGAGAGAAAGAAACAGAGACAGAGATAGGATTCTGAAAATCTTAAAACATTATATAGATGTCAGCTGTTAATGTCAGCTACAACCTGGAATAATGGATGGAGTGTTATATCTGTGCATAGAAAGATATGAGTTCAAATCTTCCTTCTTATCCTTAGTATGTAAACAAATAATTTACCTGAGCCCATTTGTAAAATGGCAATGATATCTCTGGTACCCATTTCACAGGATTTTTGGGAAGTTCAAGTGGGATACTGCTTATTTGTTTCATAAACTTTAAAGTACTATATAAAAAAATTTAAACCAACTGTGAAATATAAAAGTTTGAATATAGTCCCCATTTTACTGGAGTTCAGAAGTTACCCAGTGTCATACAGAAAATATCAGATATAGTATCAGGGAACACCTCAAGAAGAATAGGTTTTCTTGGAAAGAAAAAACTTTTCTGAGCTCATAACTGGACTCGCTCTTAAAGGTTTATAAGGCCTTGCTTAAGGCTAGTAAGACTCCTTTTGGGGAATCAAAATCACTAGAATTATAATAACCACACTGATCTGAGGTTTCTTTGCCTGACTGAATGAGCTTCATTCCTTTCTAAGTTTCCTGTGGAGGTCCTACCATAATTCATCTGACATAATCATAACATTTTAGCATTAGACCTTAGAAGTCATCTAATCCAAACCTTCTTATGCATTCCAATGCATAAAATTGCCTCTAAAATGTAAGATTAAAATTAATATTCAATAACTCTAAGTATTATGTTTTATTTATTAATAATCATTTGTAGTAGAAAGAAAATAAACTAGAAGAAATAGAAGTTCAAACCTAATTATGTAACAAAAAGTAAACCCATATGTATAGATTCTCCTGCCTGGCATAAAGCCCACTTTCCCAGCTGCAATTAGGGGAAAAGAATGAGAGAGGGTGAAGCTACACAAAATGTATATCCTCCCTACATTAGCACGTAACATGAGAAGGAACATGGGAAACTGGGAAAGAGAGTCCTGGAATTCAAAATTTTAATTATACAGTAATTTTCCCAATGGGAAAGGGAAGAGCCAAGATGGCAGAGTGAGATGAGCATTTTTGCCAAGTTCTCCGAACACAACTTCTAAACAATTGTAAAAAGTATGTTAAGCCAAATTCTAAGCAAGAAAACCTATTTAGGTAAGGATCAGAGCCCAAACCAAAAGGGTAGTAACTTCACAGATCACATCATTTTGAAAACATAAAAAATTTAAAGTCTCCCAGACCTAACTATATAAGATGTAAGACATGAATGTCAAAAGATCAGGACAGACATCCTCTCTACCTCCAGAGATGAGCAGAGTCAAATTCTAACATAAAGTCATAACAACAAGTTGAAAACATCTACAAGCAAAGCTTCAAAGAAAAATGGAGAGTAGACACAACCACAACAAGAATTCAAAGAAGAGTTCATGAAAAAATACTTTTAAAAGAGCAAAAAAGGATTTTAAAAACCAGAATGTTACAGGAAAAGTTGAGGAAAGAAATGAAAGCAATGCAAAAAAAAGTATAGAAAGAGAATTACCAGGTTGGTTTTTCTTAAAAGGTACCAAAAAAATTGAAGTGGGAGCAGCTGGGTGGTTCAGTGGATTGACAGCCTAGAGAGATTGGAGGTCCTTGGTTCAAATCTGTCCTCAGACACTTCCCAGCTGTGTGACCCTGGGCAAGTCACTTGACCCCCATTGCCTACCCTTACCACTCTTCTGCCTTGGAGCCAAGTATTGGCTCCAAGATGGAAGGTAAGGGTTTAAAAAAAACATTGAAGAGAACAACTCCTTAAAAATCAAAATTGACCAAATAGTTTAAAAAAAAAGATACAAAACCTCAATGAAGAAAATAAATCTTTAAAAATTTGAATGTCAGTGGAAGCTAACAATTCCATGAGATATCAAAGTAAAAAAAACTGAGAAATAAAAAAAAAAACATGAAATATCTCATGGGAAAAACAACTAACCTGGAAAATAGAGTGAGTAGATTTAATTTAAGAATTACTGGGGTCATGTAGGTGGCTGAGTAGACTGAGAGGCAGGTCTACAGATAGGAGGTCCTGAGTCCAAATCTGGCCTCAACTACTTCTTAGCTGTGTGACCCTGGCAACCCATCACACAGCCCTTACTGCTCTTCTACCTTGGAACTAATACACAATAATGATTCTAAGACTGAAGGTTTTTAAAAAGAAGAAGAATTATTGGACTAACTGAAAGCCATTATTTTAAAAAGAGCCTCAATATCATATTTCAAGTAATTAGAAATAGAAAACCACCCAAATATCTTAAAATCACAAGGCAATGTAGAAATTGAAAAAATCTACTAGTTCTGGACATTGGCAATGTTCAGAAATGTATGTCTCATTCTGCATTTTGAATCATCACCTATCTGTCAGGAATTAGGTTCATCATCAGTCCTCTAGAATTATGATTGAGTATATGTTCATCAGAGTTCTTCAGTCTTTTAAAGTCATTTGTCTTTATAATAGTTTATCATATTAATGGTTCTTCTAGTTCTGCTCATTTGACTCGGTATCACTTCATACAAATCTTCTCAAGACTTTCTGAAACCATCTCTTTCATCATTTTTATAACGTAGTAGTGCTCTATTATAATCATGTACCATCATTTGTATAGCCATTCCCCAACTGATGAGCACACCCTTATTTTTAAGCTCTTTACTATTATAAGAGTTTCATTTTCTCTCTCAAAATATATGTTTGTATGTATGTATGTAGGTATACATAGGTCATTTTGATTGAAGATCTTCTTCCCTTATGGTCAAGTTCTTTACTGTCATACCTATTATCAAGCTTTCTGGAAAAACTCTTTAAGTTCTTCTTTTACATATAAATTGAAGAAAACCTTAAAACTGAGGAGAAAGCATCAATCAACATTCTTGAGAAAAGCATTGGAGAAGCTGTTTATTTTTATTTTTACCTTTGAATTACCCTGAACTTGTATTTATTTCTTTAACAAATCCAAAGAAAATGGCAGAAGGAAGAACCAGGAAAAATAAGGAAGTAAAGAATGGAACAGCCTAATTTCCCAGCAACCACAATCAAATTCAGATTTTATTTGAAAAACAGCTCTAAGAAATGAATACAGTTTCTAGGTTGTTTCATCAGTAATTGTATACCAGGTCTTGAAAGGCCAGTGCTGAAACTCCTCAAAAAACATAGGATAATTTGCCAAAACCTTTATTTGAAAAGCAAAATTTACTGTGAAGTTCAAAAAGCAATTTCTGTTTTTAAAATATGGAGGAAATCCATCCTATTTGAATACACGGACAATTTTTTTCTCAGTGTTGGGGGAGGGGAGGGCTGAGTGGAGAGTGTAGGATTTGCCTGACCCTCTTTTAAATATACTTTGGGATTCTTTTAAAAGCATGCCAACTTCCTTTCAAAAGGCAATAATAATTGTTAATAAAAAATTAAAAGAGGAGTTGAGGGCAAAGTCTTTGTTCTTCCTCTGCACTGCTCTGGCTTCTTAATATTGATTATAACATCCTGCTGAGGTTTTGTGGGGGAAAGCATTAGAACACTTTTGATGATTTTTCACATTTAGGCCAGACTAGATTTTATTACAAATTGAGGTGCATCCAACATTTTGTAAGGAATGATCTCTATCTAATTCTTCCAGCAAAATCAAAAAATAAATTAACCTATTAGTTTTTTGGAAAAGAGATGTTTAATCTTCTAGTGATTCATGAATTTAGCCTCAACAAAAATACACTATTTATAAGACTATATTAATGACCAGTTCAGTGAGTACTTCCTTCTTTCCCCTGTCTTTACAATTTTTTTTCAAATAAGGGAATAAAAAGAAGATAGAGTGACCAATAGCTCATTTTACCCTTGCCTCTCTGACGAAAACTGTGTTTCAGGATATCCTAACTGAATGTTTTGAAATGGTACAATGTATGAATAAATTAACTCCATTGATTGGTTTTATGGTTACTTGTTATGCCTAGTGCTGGTACAAAGAGAACACTAATAGGAGAATCAAAAGCTCTGAGTTCTGGTCCAAATCTTTTCACTAGCCAGTTGTATGATCTTCAACAAGTCCTTTCTCTGTGCTTCAGTTCCCTCAATTGTAAAGTGAGAAGATGAAGTACTAGATAACTTCTAAAAGTTTTTCTAAACACCATCATTCTATGAGTAAAAAGGATAGTAGGTACCACAATTCCAGAGATCTGATGAATAAATATACTATCCACCTCCTGATTAAGGAGTGATGCACTCAAAATACACAAAAAACCCACATTTTTGAACATGAAAAATTTGGGGAGAATTTTTTCTTCAAATTGTGCTTATTTGTTTAAAAAAAAAAAAGATGGTAGAAGACTTAGTCCTTGTCCTCAAGTGGCTTACAATTTATAAAAGAAAATCAGACAAATATAATTAAATATAGGAACCACAATATAAAATATACAAAATCATTTACAACAAAATTAAAATATGGCAAAAGATTACTAAGATGAACAGGATGATCAAATGGAATTAGTTACAGCAAATTTCTTAGAGGAGGTAAATCCTAAACAGAATTTTTAAGGACAGAACCTAGAGCAGTGATGGTGAACCTATGATATGCATGCCAAAAAGGGACATGCAGAGCCCTCTCTGTAGGCAGACCTGCAGCCTCCCACCAGAGTTACTAGAAAACCAGAGGAACTGGGGTGGAGCTGTTCCCCTCCATATACCTGAGGATATTTCTCACTTCATATGCCCCTCTACCCAGAAGCCCAATGGGAGCTCCTCTCTCTCCTGCCTGAGATAAGGGGGGCTTGGAGGGAGGGTTTCACATGCTATGTGAGAGTGTGGCACAAACAGCAGCCTGTTTAGTCTATGGTGAAGGTTATTCCCATGGTAGGGTTGGAGAGGAGTTAGGTTTGAAGGGAGCATAGCTCACTGTGTGATACATAGCTGGAGGGGAGCAGAGCTCACAGGCCACTCTCTTCCCCCTCTCCACACATGCCTCTCATCACCTGCCCCTCTGCCCAGCAGCCCAATGGGAGCACTTCCTCCCTCCCTGTCTGAGGTAAGGGGTGGGGGGAGTGAGGTCAGGGGCAGCACTTGATCTGGGGTGGGGGGGGTAGGCATGGCATTCAGTCTAGGGGGGGTTGAGGGCAGGGTCTGGCATTCTATCTCTAAAAGGTGCACGATCACTGACCTAGGCGATTAAAAAATAAAACTGCCATATTAGGTCAGACCTATAGTCAACCCATGCCAATATTCCGTCTTTGACAATAGAATTGAGTCATTTTATGGAAGGGCATAGCTATCCTTATTCATTCATCTATGCACTCCTCTTCATTCCTCTACATGTATGCATTCAAGACACATTTCAATGCCTAATGTCTTACTGGACAACAGTTTCAAAGTACTGGGAATATATTCCCAAACATCCTTAGTTCTCACTAATAATCTAGCATCCACAATTTGATTTAAACATATTTTCAGCTTTATTATCTTTTTGTTTCATGATTTCTAGTTTTTATCATCATCTCACTATATCTTTCCTTTTTTATTCCTACTATGACCATCCTAGGTCGAAGCTCTTATCAATTTTGTCTGAATTACTCGCTGTACTGTGAATATTTCTTGTATTTTCTCACCTCCATATCTTTGTATTTATTATTCCTTCTTCCTGCAAATGCCTTCTCCATCATGAAGTTATAGACAGGGAACATATTGACCATAAGGATTTTTGATAGGTAACTAAAGGATATACATTAAGCACTTGGAAAAAAGTAGTTAAGCAAATAATTTGTTGGATGAAATGTAATATTAGTCCTCCATTAGTACAGGAGGAAGTAATAGGAGAGAAAAAAGGAGAGCATTCCATTGGGAGTCCTGGTCTGGAAAAAAAAATTCAAATGTGAGCAGAAGTGTGCTATATCCAATTCAGGCTAGAGCCAGCTGCTAAATTCTCAATGGGAGCATTTACAACTCAGAAATCAGCAAACACTACATATTGGGGCTTAATTTAGTGTCTCATTGATTGTAAAGTCTTAAGAAAGATAAAAAAAATGTCAATCAAATGTTAATCACATCAATCAAATTTAAAAGTGTTTTGTGCATACATTTTTTTTCTTCCAGAGAGCTAGTTATTGGGCATTTATTAATCTTCTCCTAAAGACAAGGAAAAATCATTGTATTTGATAGGCCCCATTGCATTGTGCACAGAATGCAGGAGTTGGTGTTAGGAAGATCTGGGTTCAAATACCACTTCAGGCACTTACTATGTGAAGAGAGAGAGAGAGAGAGAAACAGAGAGAGAGAGAGAGAGAGAGAGAGATGGATGGGTATGTGGGTGGGTGGAAGATACACAGATAGATGGATAGATAGATGTATAGGCAGATGGACAGATGGAAGGATGGAAAGTCAGATGGATAGGTAGATGGATGGATGGAAAGTCAGAGAGAGAGAGAGAGAGAGAGAGAGAGAGAGAGAGAGAGAAGAGAGAGAGAGAACATGCACTTATTAAGCCTCGTGATGTACCACACATTGTGCTAAAAGCAAAAATAAGACAATTGCTACTCCCTAGGAACTTACATTCTAATAGGGAAAGACAAAATATAAAGAGTAGCTAGAAAGGTAGTCAAGGAGGAGGTAAGCAAGAAGGGACAGGGGGCAGCTGGGTAGCTCAGTAGATTGAGAGTCAGGCCTAGAGATAGGAGGTCCTAGGTTCAAATCTGGCCTCAGACACTGCCCAGCTGTGTGACCCTGGGCAAGTCACTTGACCCCCATTGCCTAACCCTTACCACTCTTCTGCCTTGGAGCCAATACACAGCATTGACTCCAAGATGGAAGGTAAGGGTTTAAAAAAAAAAAAAAAAAGGAAAGAAAGACAGAAAGAAAGAAGGGAACAGAGAGGGCAGGGTCAGCCAGAAGTGGAGAGTGAAAACAACATGCCTAGTGGAGGTTTCTGGAACCTATCTGTGAGGATCAAATGAGATAATGTATGTAGAGGGCTTTGTAAAACTTAAAGAGGTATATAAATGCTAGCTATTTTTTTTTTTTGGTGTTGTTTTGCAGTATTGCAAGAATAAGGGTTGTAGATTATCATGTTAGAGCTGAGATAGATCCCTAATATTAAGCTAGAGTCTACAGAGTCCCGTGGATCCCAGATAGTCCCTATATTTTGGATAGCAAAAATATTATGATAATTGAATTTCAATGTAATTGGTTTCCTTTGTAATCCTGCATATTTTATTTTATGTATTTAAAAACAGTACTCTAAGAAGGTTCATAGGCTCCAACAGACTGCCAAAGGGTCCATGACACAAAAATATAAAGAACCTTTCATTCAGTGTTGAAAAGTTTTAATGAAGGAATGCCAAGCAAACACATCAATTTCTAATAAACAAAGAAAATCCAGAAGCTTAATTATAAGGACATTTGTACAAGACAATGTACAGAAAATGTGGCATTTCAACTGCTCCAGAGATAGGAACAACACGTGGATTTTTCTCTTCATTTCAGAAAACACCTTTTGTCTGACTCCCTCCCCACAAAGCTGCCTCTTGTGGAAGTTCTTTCTTTTAAATAATATGGGGAAATCTGAAACATGGAAGTAGTGACAATTCATATCCTGACAGGGAAAAAAAAAAAAACAAATGTAAAAGTTTTCCTAATAAGAACAGTCATACTTGTGTCACTTGGAGACAGGAAGGAAGGCTCCAGCCCTCACACAGTTACTCTGTAATGGGACAGGAGGAAAAGGAGGAGGAAAGACATTGAGATTTGCTCCAAAGCACCTGATGAGTTTGCAGAAGCTGCATCCTGGCCACCGTAGAAAGTAAGGTGCAGCTTTGTACACTTTCTCATTTTTCAGAGGAGGAAACTGAAGTATGGCTAGTCTAAGACTTTCCCAAAGACATTACAAAAGCTGAACCAGAATTCTTTTCTCCTGACTTTGTTCTGTACCATATTAAATGCCTTTAGAGACAGCAAGGAGGTATCTTGATGGAAATCCTAAAAGACTATATATAAGTAGGAATCTTAATAGTACAATTTGTATTCTGCCTGAGAACTAATGATGATAGAAAACAAATGTAGGATTGATTTATCTTTTTAAATTAACAAAAAGACCAACTTTGATAGGTCAATATAACAACATTCTGCATCTAAAATGCTTTATTTCATGGCCTGACAAGCAAATTAACAGGAATACTATCAATATCCAAAATAAGATTTGAATTCTTTTGTTCCTGACAAGATTTAGGAGTTTGTCAAGACTAGACAAAAATCAGTACTACTCCCTTTGAAGCAGTACTTATGTTTCAAAGAGAATGAACTCTTCTCTTTGGAAGTCCACCAATTAATGCTCACTAAACCACTTCCCTTTTTCTCTTCCAAAGAAGTCTCTTCAAAATCCATCTGTTTCCCCAAATCATTATACTACAATGACTATCTACCTGTTGCTGCTCTGTGGCTTAGTTTTTGCTTAGTCCTATATACTAAATATTTTAGAGGATTTTTCACTTGGAACAAATGTTCAGTTACTTATAAAGATCATCCCAGGGAAAATATACCCCAAACTCCTAGGCCAACTTATGAGGACTCCAGGGTCTGATGTCTCAGTATTTAGACATGTCAAAGATGATGTGCTTTTCCCTAGATATATCTTCCCATGTGTTGATCCAGGATAGAAAGAATTTGACATTTTGGTCCCACATGAAAAACCCCAAGTAGTCTCTTGGTTCTCACCTGCCCCAATGGGGGAAGGATTATATTAGTTAAAAGGAAAGATGACTCTCTTCCTTCGGCATTCCAGGGTGGCATTATATAACCCTGTTATTTCAAATGAGGGGAAGGGAAGTACTGGCTCTTCTCCACCCTGGTATTATTTTGCCTGACTCAACTAATTCAGCAAGCTTGTACCTAGGGCCTTAGCTATCTTTTTTCTGCATTAGTATTTCTTCTTTCCTAATTTTGGATGAAAGAGTATCTATTCCGAGATAGATATGAACAGTTTGGAGTAAAATTTATGAGTTTAAAAGATCCAAAGCCAATTGCTTGCCTGCTCCAGGAGTGGGGAGGGAAGGGAAGGAGACAGTTTTTCTTAAAAATTTGGAACACTTGTGTGGAAACTTGTTATGTAATTGGTAAAATAAAATATATGTATAATAAAGAAAAAAAGTTTAAAGAAATATGGGGCCTCAAAACGTGGAATTTATCTTTGACTACACATAATTGGATAGCCTTGTAATGAAAATGAGTCAGTTTTCTAAATTTGTGTAAATGAAAATCATTTGTATAGGCTAGGTTTTTACCCTACTAGATTAATTAGTTTTCCTTGTAAACTCTATTTCATCTAATAAAATCATAAAGAATTTAATTCAAAAATAAAATAAAAGAACTGGAGGTCCTGGGTCTTTTGAAGGAACCTTTGGGCATCAAGGGAAATTTCTTCACTGGAGGTGAGCACCTAAAATTTAGACCACTTTATAAGGAAACACTGTTGAGAGATGTTTGGTGCTGAATGAAAGGGAATCCTATTAGCAATCCTTATCAGCAATCCTTAAACTCTTTTATGTTCAGTTGAGGTTTGAGTATCAGAATCTAAAAGTCTTGTTTTTTAATTTTACTTTGGTTTTGGACTTTTGTGAGTGTTCTGTATCTAGCATTCCTTTTTATGTAGGAATTAAATACTTGGTTCATATACATTAAATGCTTTTTAAATTCTCCTTTTAAGGGAAATCCTAGCCTTCAATCTAAACCTAAACTTTAAATCATTTCTCTCCAGGCTGCAGGGTTAAGTTTGAATAAGGTAGATGTCTTTATTATCCTCATTGTGCAAATGAGGAAAGAGGCAGACAAAGGTTAAATGATTCCTTCAGGGTCATACAGCTAGTATCTGAGACCATATTTGGACTCAAATTGATTCCTGATTCCAGTTCTAGTGTTCTATCCAGTGTCATCTGGGCAGAATTTTTACAAATAATTCTTATTTATCCCTCCATCAGAGGTATTTAGAGTTCTAACTCCAAGAGAAGAATTATGAGTATTTAAACCGTAAGTTCCTATGCAGCGAACCAAGAAAATTGTATCATACTGGTACTTCCTTCCTTCCTGAAATTCAAAATTCTACTAGTAGTAAGTACAACAGTGCCCCTTTTTCACTGCAGCTAATAACTTTATAACTTTAAACAACAATAACAACAACAAAACCATTTAGCTGTATTAAACCCAAGCAGGAGAGCAGAGTTTATTTGTTTGTTTTTAATGGAATAGGACCAAGAGATGAATAGGAGAAACACCAAAAAAAAAAAAAAGCAAGTTGGTTTACCTCATATTTTTGAGAGAAGTAGGTCCATTAGTCTGGAACAATAACTAGGCTTGTATCCCGAAGAGATTGAAAAAAAAAAAGCGGGGGGGGGGGGGTGAAGAACGTATATGTACAAAAATGTTTAAAGCAGATCTTTTTAGGGGGGCAATGATTTGGAAAGTGAGGTGATACCCATCAATTGGGGAATGGCTAAGTTATAGTATATAATTGTAATGGAATACTATCATGATATAAAAAATGACAAGTAGGAGGAGCTCAGAAAAACCTGGAAAGACTTACATAAACTGAAGCAGAGTGAAATAAGCAGAACCTGGAGAATATTGTACACAGTGACAGGATTGTTTTACAATGAATAACTGTGAATAGCAGCAAATCTTAGCAATACAATGATCCAAAACTATCCCAAAGAGCTCATGATGAAAAAAAAATGCCATCTTCTAGAGAAAAGAAACGAATCTGAATTCAGACCAAAGCAAACCTTTTTATTAATTTTTTTCAATTTTAGTTTCTTTCCACAAAAGGATGGAAATATGCACACATTTCCCTCATATCAACCAATTTTATCTTTGCTATTTCTATAAATTTATGAAAACGGGATGAAGAAACCCCTAATAAAACTGCCCCCTTTTCCCCCAAACATCAAAACCAAATAGAAAATCCAATGGGATTCTGGATGGCAATTTGGAACTATGCTCAAAGATGTTTAAAAGACTGTCTGCCTCTTGATGCAGCCATAACACTGCTTGGTTTATACCCCAAATAGATAATAAGGAAAAAGACTTGTACAAAAATATTTATAGTTGCACTCTTTGTAGTGGCCAAAAATTGGAAAATGAGGGGATGCCCTTTATTTGGGGAATGGCTGAACAAATTGTGGTATCTGTTGGTGATGGAATATTATTATGCTATAAGGAATAATGAACTGGAGGAATTCCATGTGAACTGAAATGATCTCCAGGAATTGATGCAGAGTGAAAGGAGCAGAACCAGGAGAACATTGTACACAGAGACTGATACACTGTGGTAAAATCAAAGTAATGGATTTCTCTACTAGCAGCAATGCAATGATCCGGGACAATTCTGAGGGACTTCTGAGAAAGAAAACTAGCCACATTCAGGGGAAGATCTGTGGAAGTAGAAACACAGAAGAAAAACAACTGCTTGATCACATGAGTCTATGGGGACATGATCAGGGATGTAGACACTACATGATCACCCTAATGCAAATATTAATAATATGGAAATAGGTCTTAATCAATGACACTTGTAAATCCCTGTGGAATTACTCATTGGCTACGGGGAGTTGTAGGAGAGGAGTGGAGAGAAAGAACATGAAACATGGAAAAATATTCTAAATCAATTAAATAAAATTTTTCAAAAAAAATACAATGGGTGATGGCCTACTTTCAGCTGAGCGTGAATGATAATCAGTAGCAATAAATTATATTTTCCTCAGAAATACATAGTAATCATAACTGTGGAAAAAATTTATAGGAAGGTTCTCTGATAAAAAACCTCATTGCTTAAGTATATAGAAAATTGAATCAAATGTATAAGAACACAAGTCATTCCCCAATTGATAAATGATCAAAGGATATGAATAGGCCATTTTCAGATGAAGTAATCGAAGGTATCTATAGTCATAAGAAAAAATGTCCCAAATCATTGTTGATTAGAGATGTATAAAGTAAATATCTAGGGGACTTCCATTTCAACTTTCATCCAATGTACCCCAGGGGATGAACATAGGAATCAGAGTCCCATGTCTGAGGCTGGTATCCCAGCACAGGCTTTGTATGATGGCATGAAGGCAGGATAGCATCATGGAAGCCAGACAGCAAGCTTCTGGCCAATGGAAGATGGGGAGAAGGAGGGAGCTTAGGTTTGAAAAGCCAGTGTGGGAAGCAAAGTTACACTCTTTGCTTCCCCTACCTGTTTCTCGGCTTGTTCTCTCTCTGAACACATCTCATCTTACAACCTCTGGCAAGTGGCAGTGTGGAGGGGGCTTGACCCTACTTAAATTAGAAAGGCTCTAAACCATATTTCTCTCTTACTCTCTCTTTACTAATACATGCTTATAAATCTAATTAATAATAAATGCTAATAAATCTAATTAATAAGCCTCCAATATTAATTTTATTTATAACAAAAATGCAAATTATGACAACTCTGAGGTACTACCTACATCTATCAGATTGGTTAATATGACAGAGAAAGAGAATGACAAATGTTGGAAGGGATGTAGGAAAATTGGAATGGTAATGCATCGATTGATGGAGTTGGGAACTGCTATTCTGGAGAGCAATTTGGAACTATGCCCATAGGACTATAAAATTGTGTATATTCTTTGATCCAGAAATACCACTACTATGTCTATATACCAAAGAGATTCTTTTAAAATGATCTATTAATCTATTAACTTAAACTCTTTTTGTTCTGGCAAGGAATTAGAAATTGAGGGGAATGCCCATCAATTAGGAAATAGCTGAACAAGCTGTGGTCTGTGGTTGGAATGGAATTTTATTGTACTATAAGAAAGGATGACCATGATGATTTTGGAATAACCCTGAAAGACTTATATGAACTGATGCAAAGTGAAGTGAGAAGAAGCAGAACATTAGACACAGTAACAGTAATACTGGACAATAATCAATTGTAAATGACTTAGCTATTCTCAACAATACAATGATCCAAGACAATTCTGAAGGATTTATGATTGGAAAATTGTGACAACCTTGTTTTATAGAACACCCAAATTTATCTTTGCCCTTTGGGAACTTGCCTTCAAGGAACTCTCAGACTGACCCTTGACTTAGACTGAACAATAAACCTTCAAGTATCCAATGATCTCATAGCTGGTATTAGTAGATATAATCAAATCTTAAGTATGCTTTTGTCTTAGGAGTTTCTCCCATTGTATTTAGGCCTCTCCCAAGTAGTCCAGCATCTGGCTAGAGTCATCCTTTCCTAACCCCTATGTAAGCCAATCAGTTGTCTTTCCTTTCCTTTATTCCCCAAAGGGTACATAAGACACCGGATTCTTCAGTTTAATGGAAATAGATAGCCATGATGAACATTCCCATTCCTGGTGCACTTTCCTGGGGACACTGTTCCCAGAGTCCCAGAGCTTGGTTCTGTGTGGTGTATGTTTATGACCCTATGTGGTGGCCATATACTATGTCTCCCTTATCCTGATCAAAGACTTGTTCTTTGTAACTGCTTTAGAGGTTCTGTGTTTATCCAGATTGTCAAATGCTATCCACCTCCAGAGAAATAACTGATAAAAATCTGAATAAAGATCAAAGAATACTTTAAAAATATTCTTTATTTTCCTTGTTTCTTTGTTTTGATCTGTTTTTCATTTACAACATAATTATATAGAATTATGTTTTGCAGGATTGCACATATATAACCTATATCAAATTGCTTGCTGTCTCAAGGAGAAGGAAGAAGAAAGGGACGATGAGAATATGGAATTCAAAATTTTTGAAAATAAATTTAAACTGTTTTTACATGTAATTGGGGAAAATAAAATATTAAAAATTTTAAAGGGTCATTCGGAAATGTTCTTTAAAATATATTACTCTCAGATCAAAGATAGCTTGAGTGTCCTAAGATATATCTCTATAAAGCATGATGTCTAAAACAATTTGGGATATAGACATTCCGCTACAAAATGGGGGACAAAATACCAGATCAAAAAGTCCTAAAAGGAGACTGAATCAATAGTGTCAGTCCTTCTCTGAGAATAGTTTCTCAACAGAACTTCAAGAAATGGTCTCGTATGAATCATTCTGATCTTGACAACCTTGTTTTATGTAACCCCAAATTTATCTTTGTTCCATGGGAACTTGCCTTCAAGAAACTCCCAGACTGACCCTTGTCTCAAAATTAATGGTAAGCCATCAAGCACCCATTGAGCAGCCTGGTTAGGAGAGGTGGATGTAGTCAAGCCTTAAGTACTTTTTGTCTTCAAAGTTTCTCTTGCACTTTGGCTTTAGCCTTGGACTACAAATTTTTCCTTAGCCCCTGTGTACCCTGTCAGTTGTTTCTCTTGGATTATACTACATAAGATATAAATATAACTCCAACTTCTTTATTTCTAAGGGAATTCCCATTCTTGATGTTTCCAGAGTCTCAGAGCTAAGTAGCTCTGTTTGGTGTGTGTTTGTATGATTCTATATGGTGGCCATAAGAGCATTGTCTATCTGGTCCTGATTAAAGATGTGTTCTTTTGTAACTGCTTTGGTGGTTCTGTGTTTTTCAGGTTAACAATTTCATGTGGCTCTTTTGAACATTTTTCTGGAAAAATATTTAGATTCAATCCAGACCAGATCAGTTTCCCTAAGCCTACTCACTTCAAATCCACATTTCTAGGGAGCCCTGTATAAATAGCTTAATATTTTCCCATCATTAAACAATTTGGAAAAATACTAGGATATTCTGATGTCTCAAAGGTAATACTGGAATGTTAAATGCTTTTCAGAACAAACCCAATTTCCTAAGAGTTTTTAAGATTAATACATGTATTTTTATTATACATTAATAAATGTAATTTTAAGATTAATCAATGTATTTCAAGTATATTAGAAATAACTTTCAGATTTCCAGGAAAATTGAAAGTGACTTACAGTCACATAGTTAATAAGAGAACTGGAATCAGAAGAAAAAAGGCAAGTGCATTAACCATGTTGCTATGCCAAATACATACATACATATGTATATATATATATATATATTTCAATAGGAATGGACTCTTGAAGGCTAGAATAATTCAGAATCCCCAAACTCAAGCTAATAAATTTTATTTATTCTCCTGCCACATTTGAAAGAGACAACCTAATATAATTGAAAATGTACTAGATTTAGAGTCAAAGAATTTGAGTACAAATGTGATTCTGCTACTTACTGTTTACTTCCTGTGTGACTGTTAACTTGTTTAGGCCTTAGTTTTCTCATTCATAAAATGAAGGTGATTAGATGACCTTGAACATCCTTTCGGGCTCTTAAACAATGAGCCTGTGTGAGATGGGACTAAGTGTGTAATTCTCAGGATAATGACATTTGGCTTATAACCCCAATATGGGGGGTGGGGGGGTTGATGGTAAAGAAGTACAGTTTAAAGGAAAGTTTTGTCTTGACTGGGAGGGGGAATGTGAAAGCTAGTTTACTAGTTTATCTAAGGGCTCCAGGAACAAGTCCAGGAAAGATGATTGATAACAAAGAACACAGAGGCAAGGACAGCTTAGCAACTTTTATCCCTGAGGATGTCAGAATGTCCTTTTGTATATTTTGTTTTATCTCACTGTTCTTCAAACCTAGCCACCTACAGGTACAGTCTGTATATTATGTGTGTGTGTGTGTGTGTGTGTGTGTGTGTGTGTGTGTGTGTGTGTGTGTGTAGTTCTTTCTCCAGCCCTACCTCACTGTCTCTCAAGACTGAGCCTGGAAGTCTGATAAGATGAATCCGACAGGATGAAGGGAGGGAAGTGAGAGATCTTTTGTGATGAAAACTCCTATAAATTGGCTCTTTGGATTCTATGAATTGGCATTCCTCAAGCATCCAAAACCGGAAAGCTGGGAAGGTCCCCTTTTCAGGAAAGGTACAATAAAGTCTGTCTGGGACTTTGACATTCTGTCTCCGGGATAATGTACTCATTTAAGTGGAGGGTCCACCATTCACGACCCCATCCCACTCCGTCGGGGCTGTCCAGGATCCTGGAATGGTAAGAAGCCCTGTTTTCCCCTTTGGGGGAGGTTTAAGACGCATTAACCGAGAATTTTCGCCTGCCTGCCAAAAAAGGGGGTTCACGAGTTTCTTGCTAGCTTTCAAACCTAGCCCGGAGTGCGGAGGCAAAACTAAGAAGACAGTGAGAAATTCAGAATTCAGCTGCAACAGGATTTGTAAGTATAAATGGGCCGATAAAGAGGGGGAGGAAAGTCCTGGCTTGAAAAGCTTCTTCGGATGTGTGTGTGAGAGACGCATTAGCACCAGCACGGAGTGAGAGAGGAGCTTCGGTATGCGTTTTCAGTGTCCCGCGAGGGGCCCGACCAGAAATGGGATTCAGCAAGTGCTGTGTGTTTTAAGAGATCCAGAGATGCAGGATGAAGCAGGAGAGCGCCTTTTTGATCAAAGAGCCCTAGGATATCTTAGATCTGTTGAAGGTTTGACAGAATTGAAAA
The DNA here is from genome assembly GCF_016433145.1 of Gracilinanus agilis. Lineage (NCBI taxonomy): Eukaryota > Metazoa > Chordata > Mammalia > Didelphimorphia > Didelphidae > Gracilinanus > Gracilinanus agilis. The sequence goes on along the minus strand of NC_058133.1, from coordinate 413,289,825 downwards.
ACTCTGGCTAGATGCGAGGTCTCCCCAGACAAGGAAGCTTGGAGGGTACACATCTAGCATTCCTGGCTAGCAGGACAGCTAAGGCAGAGTAGCCAGGGCTGGACTAGGAATCCCATTCACACCAAGTGCTGGGGTTGTCAAATCCATAATAGGATCATGAGGTGGTTTGGGCTACAGCAGTGGCAACGGGTATCAGCAGAGCATTTCGGAGTTCTAGATATTCTGATACTAGAGATAGACAAAGATCAAATGTAGAGACTTGGAAGATGGGTCAGAAACACTGGTGGAAGAAATGCAGAAAGAAGGGAAAGAAGAGTTTATGTGAACTCACCCTAGTCAGTCCACTAGTGTGATCAAATTACAATCCTTGGATGGTTCCCTAAACTGAAGCAATTTGACAGGAGAATATTTGTAAAATATTATTTGTCTGAAGTGGACCGAGATGGTCCTAGATAAGGATGATGATATGTTTTGGCCTGGGTTCAGTTTCTCAGAGGAATGAATGTGCCACTTCTTAAACCTGTATGTGAATGCAAAACAACCTCGGAATGAGGAAGAGTGTACTTATGCTGCCCTCTTGTTGCCAGAGGTGGAAACATTTGTTTTAAAAAACAAACGAGAAAAAAGAGGAGTTAGAATCAGTACCTCCACCTGAGGAGAATTTGGCTTTTCCATTTGCTTTTATGAGCCCCTGTGTTGAGAACTTAGACAGTTAGTAGAAGACCAGAAGTGTCTGCCCCTGGGTGGAGTTGTGAAGCAATACCCACTGAGGAAAGTCTCACCAGATTCTTCCAAAAGCTTGCAACCTATTCCTTTTTTTTTTTTTTTTTTTTTTTTTTTTTTTTTGAGTTTTTGCATGTTTGTTTGTATTTCACCATCTCTTGTGGCTTCTGTTCTTTGCTCTTTTTCCAGTAGAAATTTTTGAAGGTCAAAAGGATTTTTTGCTGCTATTTACTCATTTTCCCAATAGTGGACTGGGAAATCTACATGTTGCTGGCCATTTCTGTCTTAGCTTCTGGTTCACAGGGTTTTACCCTGGGACTATCTTTACTGCAGCCACGGAGCCTTGAAAGCACCCAGCACTATGGACCTCCAGATCTGAATGCCAGGGCCTTCTGGTTTCCCCTTATACCAGGAATCGGCAACGTATGGCTCTTTCTGCAGGAGCCATAAAGTCAATTTTTTTTTTCAGGTGCTGTAACAGGAGCGCGCACTGTGAGCACTGTATGGCTCTCATGAAATTACATTTTTTAAAATGTGGAGTTTATGGCTCTCACGGCCAAAAAGGTTGCCGACCCCTGCCTTATATTATGGTAATCCCCTCTCTCTGCCTTTCTTTCACATTGTGTTCAGGGGGAGATTTCCCTCACTCATCCTGTTTTGATTCCTGTCCTTTTGAGGCTCCTTTTAAAGATCAGTTTGGAAGGATATTCAGAGTGATTTCAGGCTTTCACTGCTACTAAGTTGCCATCTTGATTCTGCCCCCAAGGAAGTTCCACTAGGACTGGGGATTGGATATATTAATGTTCCCCTGACTGGTTCTGAAGTGAGAACTTTCAAGACTGAGATGAAAAGTCTCCTAGGAGCAATAGAAGAACAAGGACAATCAGGCAAACTGCTATGAGAGCTTGGGATGATGAGCATCCCATAGCCCAAAGTAGACTGAAGGGTGAACAGAAATTCCCTCCTCAAGATCATAATAATCCAGCCCATTAGGAGAATATGAGAGATCTTAGAAGAATGATTATTCAGGGCATAAGAATTGCTGTGCCCCAGAATCAGGACCTGAATGAGGTATCTGAAGCCAAACAGGGGAAAAATGAAACCCCCACTGATTTTTTGATGAGCAGGTACCCTGGCCTATGTGAAGACAGAATTAATTCTCCCTTTGTCTATTTTTAGCTAATCAAATCAAGAACTTAAAGTGCCCCTACTTAGCACTGGTAGGTCACTAGGTAGGAGAGTTCACAAATCACTTACTAGCTCACATCTCCAAAGGCCACAACCACTGCCCTCCCCTGGGCAGTGCTAGGCAAATTAGGAGGCTGTGATTGGTTCCTGTGAAGAGGGGGAGAGACAGGAAGTGATGTTGAAAAAGCTGCTTTAAAAAAGCCAGTCCAGGCATTCAGGGTTGCTCTCTACATTGGTGAGTGGGGTTGGAGGAACCCTTTTTCCTGCCTTGGCTTTTGGAAAGACTCTTCCCTTAGATTCTGCATTGGAGAGGCTTGCTGGGTGAGTGACTGGAGATGAAGGGAGAGTCATTCTATGCTGGTGGAACTCTGGATAAAGATACCACCAGGACTTCTGGGTGAGGACTACCAGGAAATCTGCGTAGAGATCAGGACTTGGGGAGGCCCCTGCCAGAGCTGAGCCAGACTTCACTAGAGCAGCACTTAGGGCTGGTAGGCTAGACCAGGCTTTGTCTCCTTCCTATATTTCCCACTTTCAATATCTCTACCTTGTTGTAAATAAAAGCTGCTAACAGTCATTTTGACTTAGGGGTTAATATTTTATAATTGGCGACCACTTTTATAACTATCATATTGAGTCAAAACCTAAATTTAAATCTTATACCTAGATGTGACTCCTAATCCCTGACCAGATATTTGTAGAAAACTCCAGAAAGAAGAAGATTGGGTGAATGAGGCATTAGATGAGCTCTTAAAGAAAGCCCAAAAGGCATTTGTATAAGAGGAGCTACAGCAGGAAGGATAGACTAGAAATAGAACAATTCCCAGAAAGGATGGAACAATCAATTGGGATAACCTCTGGAGGCTACACGTGATTGTTGTGGAAAGGTAGACCACTTGGAAAAGGAGTATCCCAAACAACAGAGAGAGCAGAGGATTCGCTCTCACAGAGACTAAAGACTCAAGAGATCTGGGGCTCTTTGATGACTCCCACTCAGAGCCCTTGATAACACTGAAGGTGTTGGATTAGAAGAGGAGGTTACCTTCCTGATTGATAAGGGTGCTGCTGAGTCATTCTTTATTGTGCTGCCCCAAGGGGCTAAGCTTTGGAACAGAAAACTTGTGACTAGGGTCAAAGGAGAACATTTTCCTGTCCCCATCACCCAACCAATAGTAGTAAAATATGAGCAAGAGAAAATACCAAGGCAATTACAATTTGTAGAGAAGGAATCTCCATATACCATAAGGTGGGATTCAGAGGGAGAAGAGAAATTCTCAGAACTAAAGAGGGCTTTACAGTCCAACTGAAGGATACGAAGGTATGAAGTCTTGTTAGAAAAAGATGAACTAGTTCTGATATCAGATTCCATCTTGAACCCTGCAATGTTTTTGTGGGGAACTAGGAAGGGGGATTCTGAGGAAACAGAGCATGACCATATGGAAGTAATAGATTACCACACTAGAGTGATGGAGGATTTGCAAGTTTCCCCCACCTGGGGAAGTAAACCTATTTATAGATAGGTCCTCACAAGTCTTAGATGGAACAAGGAGAAACTGATATGTTGTAACTGAGGGAAACAAATCTGCTTTAGTGGATAAAGGCCACCCTCCAGAGAGTTGGTCAGCCCAAACCTGTGAATTATATGACTCAACCAGGCTTTGAAAATGCTAGAAGAGAGAGGCATGATTTCTAGCAAAGGGAAAGAATTAGCTCTTGTGGAGTTACTGAATCAAGCACTAACAAACTTGCTGAGGCCAGAACAGCTGTCAGGAGTCAGCCAAGTCACTACTAGAACAGTGACCAAAGTTTTACTTGAACACTTTGCACCTAGATATGGGCTTATCAAGAATATTGATTCTGATAATGGGACCCATTTTCTATCCAAGGTGTTGCAAAGATTAGCATGAGCTTTAGAAATTGATTGGGATTTTCATACCCTATGGCACCACCCTTCCTCAGGGCTTCCCTAGAAGAGAATGAATCAAGAATTTAAGAAGGCAGCTCACAAAGTTCTTCCTTGGGCCTTACTGAGGATAAAGATAAAGTTCTGGAAAGATACTAGGTTGTCCCTGAAGATGCAACTGTAAGAACTGCTGAACAAGGCTGGGCTTACTACACTTGAGTGAAAGGACCAATAGAACCTCCCATTTCCTAGCAACATTGATGAAACATGTTTCAAACTTTAACTGTTTGTTGTCTGTCTCTTGTAACTGTGTTGTGTGTACACAAGGAGGGTTGAGAAGAAACCTCTATGTGATTGATGAAGGAATTCTGTCTCTCCCCCTCCCTCCCCTCCCACATCATTCCAGAACATGGAGGGGATTTCAAAGACAGGAGAGTGAGTTAAGAGATTCAAAAAGGAGCTATGTGTGAATTTTGAGTTTCTTGAACTCTAATTTAGCTTAACTAAGTGAAAAGGGATTTTGCCCTCTGCTTTAGAAAAGACAGAGGCAGGTAAAAAGATCTGTCAGATGCTTCCCCTTTCTCCTCTGCTGGCCACAGAGAGGGAAAAGTGAAGGGACAGAAAGAGATGTTGGATCTCTCAATTGGATTTCTTAAATGGCATTTATTTCAAGGTTGGAATATATGTATGTATGGTTTTGGAAAATCACAAATGATTCTGAAATGTACTCATTAAACCTAGTGAAATGAATGTAAAGGTGATTCAGTATTGAAAACTGTCTTATCAATTTATTGAAATTATAGATGGCCTTTATTCTGTACTAATTTAATAGAGAAAGTTGTCTGTTCTCACTGAGATTTAAAGTGCAATGGTTAAATAATGTTAACTTTTGAATGTATCAAGAATGGTTGTCATATAATGTCTTTCTTAATCAATGTAATGGGTAGCCAGCCTGATTGGAAGAAGGGGCTTGCTTCAGGTAAACAGATGAGAAGCAAACTCATAATAACTGCTGGCTGCTTAATGAAGTACAATGGTTCAATAACTTATAGTACCAAAAATTTAGGATCAGATTTTTTTTTTTTAATTTGTGTTTTTTTTTAAACCCTTAATTTCGGTGTATTGTCTCATAGGTGGAAGAGTGGGCAATGGGGGTCAAGTGACTTGCCCAGGGTCACACAGCTGGGAAGTGGCTGAGGCCAGGTTTGAACCTAGGACCTCCTGTCTCTAGGCCTGACTCTCACTCCACTGAGCTACCTAGCTGCCCCTTCAGATTTTTTTTTAAAAAAACCTTTACCTTCCATCTTGGAGTCAATACCGTGTATTTGCTCCTAGGTGGAAGAGTGGTAAGGGTGGGCAATGGGGGTCAAATGACTTGCCCAGGGTCACACAGCTGGGAAGTGTCTGAAGCCAGATTTGAACCTAGGACCTCCCGTCTCTAGGCCTGGCTCTCAATCCACTGAGCTCCCCAGCTGCCCCCTAGTACCAGATTTTTAGAAGTGATGAAGTAGAAAGATTTTGTGCTCACAAATGAAAATGCAATGAACACTGGGAAAGAAGTTTTAAATCTGTAATTTGAAGTAGAAGATGTACCAATAGTTTATAATACTGTTAAATGATTGAACAATTTTCAGGGTAATGACATTTGGTTAATAACCTCAATATTCTCAGGGGGGAGGAGTAAAGAAGTACAATTTAAAGCATGGTTTTTGTCCTGACTAGGAGGGGGAACATGAAAGCTAGTTAATTTAAGGGCTCCAGGAACAAGTCCAAGAAAGATGATTGATAACAAAGAACACAGAGGCAAGGACAGCTTAGCAACTTTTATCTCTGAGGATGTCAGAATGTCCTTTTGCATATTTTGTTTTATCTCACTATTCTTCAAACCTAGCCACCTACAGGTACAGTCTGTATATCATGCATATGTATACATTTTTTCTCAAGTCCTACCTCACTGTCTTTCAAGCCAGAGACTGGAAGTCAAGAGTCTGATAAAATAAATTTGATGAAGGGAGGGGAAGAAGGCAGGAAGGGAGGGGAGTGGAAGGTCTTTTGTGATGAAAACTCCTATAAATTGGCTTTTGGGATTCTATGAATTGGCATTCCTCATTCAAAGTCAGGTATATACTATGTCAGATTGTCAAGGTATTACAAGTAGAAAGTCAAAGCTTAGTAGACCACACAGAGAGTCTGCTTTTTTAATTTGCTTGCTGCCTTTTTGTTTTCATGTTTATTTGTGCAACAGAACTGAGTGAATTTCATCCAACACACCACAGCAAAGGATTTTCTGTAGCATTCATGACTACAAGTTCACAATGGTTTTTGGGCAAATCACTAAATGCTGTATTACATTAGGAGTTTTGACAAAATAAGAGAGCATCTTTTAATAACTTGGGTTTTAATAAGAATATAGTAGAGTTGTAAATTAATATTATCACTTTAGGCCAGAGAAAACTTCTAGCAGCTTTTAACAATTAACAATTTAGGTTTATTAAAATAGAGATAGTAAAAGAGAGAAATATAGGAATGAGGTAGAGAAAGAAATTCCCTAATACCTAACTAGCTGCCCTATAACTGCCCTTAGGAGAAAGTCCAGCTAATCACCCTTCAGCTCAGCTCACCAGGCAGAATCAATATATATAATATATATATATATATATATATTTCTCACAACCAACAACCAACCAGCAACTAATCACCAACCCACACTAACCCTAACCCAATGACCAACTACCAACAACCAACCACATCTCAACCCAAAAAAGGTCAAAAAGCCCCTCTTGTCCTCGTGCTGGCCTTTTATATCCCCTTTTTACCTCACTTCCTGTCCCTCTGGTTTCTACTTCCTTTCACTGTGGGCTGGTATATCTTTTACATGTCTCCAGTTAAATTAAAGAAAGGGATTAAGAATTCCTTTTTACAATGCCATGCTTTTTTTTTCCATAGCAATACTTTTAAGATCATTAAAAATATAAAAATCCTGTGCCCACTGATTGGCTGGCTGGGAAAAAAAATCACTAGTGTTTAAATATCATTTTTAAGCTTATAAAGCAATTTACATACACGATTTTCTTTGATCCTGACAATAACTTTTGGTTTTTTTAAGTTTTTATTTTGAATATTTTCCCATAGTTACATGTTTCATGTTCTTTCCCTCTCCCCCAAACTCCCCCCTTAGCTGACATACAATTCCACTGGGTTTTACGTGTATCATTGATCAAGACCTAATTCCATATTATTGATAGTTGGACTAGAGTTATCATTTAATGTCTACATCCCCAATAATATCCCCAATCAGCCCATGTGTTCAAGCAGTTGTTTTTCTTCTGTTTCTCCTCCCACAGTTCTTCCTCTGAATGTGGCTAGTTTTCTTTCTCATAAGTCCCTCAGCCTTGCTCTGGATCCTTACATTGCTGCTAGTAGAGAAGTCCATTACATTCGATTGTACCACAGTGTATCAGTCTCTGTGTATAAGGTTCTCCTGGATCTGCTCCTTTCTCTCTGCTTCAATTCCTGGAGGTTGTTCCAGTTCACATGGCACTGTGTTAAGTGCATCATTAGAGAACTTACTAAAATCAGTCTGACATACTCCCTAGACTGATTCTTAGGGCATGTGTCTATACTTCTACTGAACTAGGTGGTGACAAATGAATTCACATCACAGGAGTCATCATGGGATCCAGGACCTTGCTCCAATAACTGTTGTACACTCTATTTGGTGAGATTCTCAGTCCTACTTCTTCAGAAGTTGCTGGTGGAGATGGTAAGCCATCCTCCAGCAGAAATCCTCGACCCATGGTAAAAGTGAGAAAACAGGGATGTAAGGAACACTTTCAAAAACTCAGCGGAGATGCCCTCCTCTTTTATACGACATATTTCTGAAGTTAGTTAACACTTGACAGTGTTTTAAAAAGAAACTTTCTGGGGGAGGCTTTTTTAAGGTATGATTGAACAATTCCAGATCCAGCTGGTTGCTTTCCTTCTATATAATCTTCAGACTGTAAGCTGGTTTTTTTCTCCAATGCCATGGGCATCTTAGGTCAGTTGTTACTACCTTGGGATGTCTGTGAATGAGGGCTAATCCAGTACAAAATCTGGGTGTTGCTCCATCCAGATGGATCTTTTCCACACTGCCATTATAGACTAAGTGAGAATATAGAAGGGGTATTGACATTGCCATTACTACTGATGGGCAACTCCGCCCAAGAACCTCAGGTTCTATGGTTCTCCTCAGGTGACAATGGTGGTCCAAGAGATTACTGTCTTAACAAGGTGTAAAGATTAACTAGGGCCACTTCTGCTGAGGCCGATTTGGATATATTTTTTGAGATCATTCAATTTAAGGAGTCCAAAAGGTGATGTGGAACTGGAGTGAAGCTCTGGAGAGACTACAGCTAGATATAGAGGTCTGGGAGTCCCATCCTCACAAAACAGTAGTTTCAATTGAATATTGGGACAAGAAAACAGATGTAAGAAGGTTTACAGGAGGAGAGGAAGTGAAAGCACTCTTAAGAAGGCCACCTCCTCATCTAAGAGAGGAGTGAATGATAAAGGAGGAAGAGTCTGAATGATGAGTTATACGACTACAATAATATGAAGGAAGATAACTTTAAAAAGACAAGAACTCAATAGAATTACAGATTGTAATTCTAGAAATATATATCTTCAAATATGGCCAAGATATGTATGTTTTTTTGTGTCGCATCATATAATGGCTGATTTTTTGTTACTAATGCATCACTCTGGGATGGAAAACAAAACCAATTAAACTTTAACACAGTTCACTTTATTAGCATTGCCCCAGAAAACATATTCCATTATTTTTTTCAAACCAAAGTAGTAAAGTAAAACAATTCTAAAATAATTTTTAAATTTTTCTAAATAATTCAGATTCAAAGGTTCATTGTGGAAAGACATTCTTCTAAATTTAAAGCATGAGAATAAATGGTTTTTTCAGTCAAGGGCATAGTCTATTATAAACCTCACATCTCGAAAGCAGTTAAAACATAAAAATTCCAAAAGGAATTTGTTCATTTCTAAAGACAAACTGATCAAAACATCTTTGAGTTCTATGGATATAATTCATAATAATGAAAAAGATATCACATTCTTTTGGTCTGTTTGTTTTTGGAGATTTTTATTTAAGTTAAACTTCTGTCAAAACAGTAAATGCATGAATAGGAATACAAAATACATATGAATTCCGGCAACTCTCATTAAGAAATTTAAATGCAAAAGGCAATTCCTCAGAACTACAAATAACATCAATTTTCTACTTCCTGGTGGCTCAAATATCACAGAAGAAATTTCTTCTCCTAAAGGTAAATCAAAATTTAAGCAACCATAAGACTTGTGTTGCAAATATTAAATCCATGTAGCCTATACTTTCAAATGGCAAAAATACAAATACAAATTTAATTAACCATAAAAGCAAAATGAACTTTTTGCATTTATCTCAGTAGTTTGTAGAAACCACTTGAAATACTGGACAGACATAAAATTTCAATGAATTAGAAATGAAATGTCTTAAGAAAATGTTTTTAAGCAACCGAACCTAAAGATGCTTAATCAGTAACCAGTACATTTGTACAATATACTGATACTGAAAGTGTAAAATCTCTATAAAATAACTAAAATTTAAAAAGTAAATCAAAAAAGAAATTAAACTAATTAAAATTTTTAAATATTTTTCCAGGGAGGAAATGTGCATGTGAAAAACTTAAAAAGGTCCCCAAGCCAAATTAAAGAGGCCCATCAAATTGAAATATACCATATTTTCCAATGATCATCCATGTAGGTTCAGAAACTGCAATACTTTCCCCTTGCCCAGGTGCCAGACCAACTTGAATTTCAGCTTTTATTGTTCTTATGCTGCAGAGAGGTGCAGGATGGAAGCCATTCAAAGCCTCATGAAATGGAACTGTAAACGTCCATTTTCTGTCTCCTAACAATTTCCTATAGTTCAAGTCACCTTTGAAAAGAATTAAATTTGACTTTTGTAGATCAGCATACAAGTCAGGAGCAACCTGAGACATAGCACTATACTCATGAGGTAGAGTCCAAAACATATGATCTCGATAATTCCATGTATGATTCTGAAAAAACTCTTCCCAGGCACTCCCACACTTGGACATGCAACTGGTGCGAGACTTTTTTAATTCATCAATTAACCAATTGAGGTCGTTTTTACCAGTATCTGAAACAAACCAGGGAATGCTTTTTCCATGAAAATAGATCTCAGAAGCCAGTTTAGCTTTTATCATGAAGTCTGCCATTACCAAATCTGTATAAAGTTCAAATCCCGAATTATCCAGGATAAAATCCACTCTAGTAGAAATTTTCTCCTGATTTTTCTTTCTCGTTATAAGTACTGACCAAACGGAATCCATATGATTCACTATAATGAAAGATTTCAATTTCTCCACAACTGACATTGGAGTAATGAACTGAGCGCTGCTACGACCACCTGAAAGTGACAGATCACACTTATTTCCCCACAAAGAAATCTGAAAGAAAGTACAAAATTACTATTCATTATCCATATACAACTGAAATACTTCAAAGACTATATTGTTAGTGGCAAAAGTAATGAGCAATTTCCATTTAAAACTGTCTGTTCTTACAATTCAAAGGTGATACTAATCTTTATATGAAAAATCATTTTCCTATACTAAAGGCAGTATTTCTGTTTGACTGATGGATTTTTTCCTTTTGAACCAGATAGAAAAACAACAGACTCAAAAGTGAAAAATTCAGCCAGTCAATGCACTGCAGTCTATGGAAAAGAAAAAATTTTACCATACTGTTAACTGAGCAGTTGTTAAGATACTGAATAGAAAGAAATCCCAGGCATGTTAAAAGACTTCAAATAGTACAACTTAACTTGAGTTAATAAAGAAAAAAGATGAACTCTATTTTCCTAATATTTGTTTAAAATGTTATTTTAAAAATATTTCTATTCATTGCTAACTGATTGACGGGTTATCTTAATTTCATAGATTCACTCACTCACATACCCAGAATTTAGTAGTTTACAAAACACAGTAACTAGAGTTTTATCATATCAAATATAGGATATGTATGAAAACAAAGGTCTGCAATATACAGAATCAAACTTTCTACCTCCAAAGCAAAACTCGCTTAGGCTACATAGGTGAAATTTTTTGTTGGAAAGAGGATTGGAAAATATACGAAGCTGAACTTCTAGTACATATATCTTTTTTTTTTTTAATTTTTTTTTTATTTTAAACCCTTAACTTCTGTGTATTGGCTCCTAGTTAGCAGAGTGGAAAGGGTAGGCAAAGGGGGTCAAGTGACTTGCCCAGGGTCACACAGCCAGAAAGTGTCTGAGGCCAGATTTGAACCTAGGACCTCCTGTCTCTAGGCCTGACTCTCAATCCATTGAGCTACCCAGCTGCCCCCTACATATATCTTTTCAAAAAACTACAACTCAAATACTACTGATTTTTATTAATAAAAGGTAAATGGCTTTTCTTCTTTTGATTATGATATAAAAACTTAAGCAAAAAGTGATAAGGATTTTAAGTTCATTAATAATGAAAGCCATGAGTGGGACAGCCAAGTAACATAGTTGAAAAGAGCTGCAGGCCTAGAGCCAGGAGGACCTGGGTGCAAATTTGGCCTTAAGACACTTTTTTTTTTTAAACTCTTATTTTCTGTCTTGGAATCAATACTGTGTATTGGTCCTGAGGCAGAAAAGTGGTAAGAGCTAGGCAATGGAGATTAAGTGACTTGCCCAGGGTCACACGGCTAGGAAGTATCTGAGGCCAGAGGACATCCCATCTGTGGGCCTGGCTCTCAATCCATTGAGCCACCCAGATGCCCCCAAGATTCATATTCTTAAATTACTATCTACATAATTCATTTAGCAATATTAGAAAGGAAGATGCTCAACAAATTTTGACTTGAAAAAAATCCTCTGCTTCATATTCATATCCTTAAGTTTTTGCCTCCTGTTGATCTGGTTCTTCTTCCAAATATTCTGTGCTTTCAATTTTTTTTGCTCCTTGGCCTCTGAAGTCCACATTCTACCCCAATGGACAAAAGCACTTCTTTCAAAAAGTTCTCAGAAGATAGTAAAAACATTAATAAGGTTTAAACGGGGCAACTAAGTGGCTCAGTGGATTGAGAGCCAGGTCTAGAGGCAAGAGGTCCTGGGTTCAAAACTGGCCTCAGACATTTCCTAGTTGTTTGACCCTAGACAAGCCATTTAACCTACATGCCTAGCCCTTACCACTCTTCTGCCTTGGAACCAATACACAGTATTGATTCTAAGGTAGAAAGTAAGGGTTGGTGGTTGTTTTTGTTTTTTAATTGTGTTTTAAGTGAGAAAAAGGTAAAAGAGGATGATAGGCAAAAAAAATTTTTTAAGGCATAGTGTTTTTCATAGGGTGAAGGAAGCATCTAATGAATTGACTGTTCAAACTTTATCTATATTTAGGAATAATTTTAAAGTATTAAAGCTATGCTATTAGCATGGATCTCTAGCTAAAAGAATAAATTTTATGTTGATCTTGAAATCTACTTCCAAGCTTTAAAATAAATTTTAATCTGTAAAAAACATTATTTTTAAGCCCATTGTAAATATATGTATGATTGGCCTTAAATGACCTGGCAAATGTGAATAAAAAATCCATGAAAGTTTTAGAAAATAATTAACCTTTTAATTTAAATTATACATACACACAAACATACATACAAACAGAAAAATACTGTAACATTTACCTGTAACAATCTTAAAAACTCCTGTTTCAGGTCATTTTCATTTAGGGTTTCAATCTTTCTTTTTAACTCTTGTAGGTAATTACATAAAATAATAACAGGTTCCTGAGATTCAAGGAAAGCTTGGCATTTTAAATCTTTAAATACATCAAAGTTACTGATTGGTGAACTAATAGGACAAAAGAAACAAGAAATTTTAAAAAATCATGATGCTATACTTTAAATAGTTGTTAATATTATCTTAGTAATTCAATAATCTATTTACAAATTATGGTAAAGGCTGAGAAGCATAAAGCTGCTACTCTAATATCAAAAACAAACACTTAAAATAGCACTTTGAGGTTTCCAAAGTACTTTAATTATATTCTCTCAATTATCCTCATGAAAACTGTGTGAAGTAGGTACTATTATTCTCATTTTGTACATGAGGAAACTGAGGCAGAAAGAGGTTAATTGCCTTGCTCAGTGTCAGAAAGCTAATAAGTCTTCTGGGGTGGGGTTCAAACTCAAGTCTTCCTGAGTCCAAATCCAGTACCTTATCTATTCAGCCACCTACCTGTCTTGACTTCATTATAAAGTCAAGTTTTGTTACCTATGTACAGATCTTTGGAAAATTTTAAATTCCAAACTGGTTTCTCCCATCTCCTCATCCCCATACTTGACATCAATTATTTTCATGGACCACCTCATTCTGTTGCCTGACCAACACATAGTAAGAGAATATGGAGAAATCAGAACGTTAACCAAAGAAAACATAGAAAGAAAACCAAAGAAAAATAGAAAGCTAAAAATGACTCATTTCTAAGTCAAATACAAAAGATTTCGGGGTTATGTTAAGTTTTGACAAGAAGTAACGATGTGATTTTTAAAAACACACCTGAATTTGTATAACCAAACGAGTGTTTTCCTCTTAAAAGTAATCAGATTAGGAGGAAATAGTCTTATTCCAGTGATGATAACATTGCTTGAAATATTTTTATACTTCCTCTTTTAGAAATGTCTTCAGGGTCTGCAGCATGATCTTTCAAATATTTTCAGAGATGGTGTATCTTCTTTTGATGGTGGATTTGACATTTGGAAATAGTCAAAATCCTTTGGAGCTAAATCTGGCAAATAAGGTGGGTTGGATCAAACTGGCAATACCAGCTTGATTCAAAAATGAGGTATGACCATAAGACAGTGAGACATTCTTTGTATGGTTCATAAGCTAGTTCTGAAAGTAATTCCAAAAGAGGAATTCCAAAATGTTTTTGGTGATGACAGTATGACTGGAATAAGCATATTAATTCCCAATGTGACTCTGAAGAAAAACATCTATTTACATGTTTAACTTTCATCCTATTTGTTTAAAAATAAGTATCATTAGTTTAGTCATACCTCATATTAAAAACAAGATGAGTTTCATTTAACAGTAATGAATAAATCAAAAAATCATTACTTCCTATGTAATTCTAAACGACATTGCTCTATTGTCACTTTGCATGGTTTGAAAAGTACACTTCTTACATTAAACTTCATAAATGACTAAAAAAAAGATCAATTCTTACCTCTGATTTACATATAAGTCACCTGTTATATAATTAATATTGGGCCATTAGGATCTGAGGAAATGTTAAAAGACAGCGAGGTCCTCCCCCCTGAATGGTAGGCCGGTGATGGGCAAACTATGGCCCTGCAGGCCAGATGAGGCCCCCTGAAATGTTCTATCCGGCAGTGACAAGATTCCTTATCTGACAAATACAATGGGTAGGGTACAATACAACGAAACTTCAAAAGAGCTGCCTTAGAAACAGACTGACAGATGAGCATTTCCTTTCCTTTGGCCTCCTCTTTAAAAAGTTTGCCCATCACTGGGGTCAAAATATAAAAAGCCTATTCTTAGACCACTGAACTCCTAACTCTTCACTAACTATTGACTCCAAAGAAATAGTCCCTTTGAAACTTAAACCCTAATCATTAGGGAAGGGTATCCTGTACCATAGGCTATGTTACAGTTTCTTTTACAGTGAATTAATAGCTTTGGTTTGATAACAGAAATGAAAGCAACTACCATGAATTCATATTCAGAATCCCTTATATTGTTCTTGTGCTCTTTCCTACAAAATTTCTGAGAATCCAAATGAGCTATTTGACTATTAATATAAAAGCTTCAATCCATTCTATCTAAGCTTTGAATCAATCACTCTAGGTTGCTTCATTTTTTTACACGTTCATCCAACATTTCATATTATCATGTCAATTATATTATGTATCTAACAAAACTAGCATTTATGTGGAAATTTGGAAAAATGTAATGTGGAAAGCTAAGGAACAAATTAATTACAGTCACAAAATTCAATAGTTAAGAAGCAAGGATAGACTTTATTCAATGTCCAAGATCTTTTAAATAGCACTCTACAACAGAAAAGCATTACATAAATGCTATATTTGTTTATTGTGGGTCTCCTATATGCTGTGGCTGTGCTATGGTTGGCAGTGGAGATACAACACAGAATTAATGTATAGTCCCTATTTTCAAAGAACTTGTATTTTAGTAAAAGGATAATACAACAGAGCTAAAACAAATGACATAACTACAGAGTTATGAACCAAGAAGTTATGTGAAGCATGAAGGTAAAGGAAATCAAAACCCAGAAGGATCAGACAGACTTTACTTGAGAAACTGGCACCTGAACTCTTCTTTACAACATGAAGAACAAGCACTGTTGAAGAAGGACATTCCAAACCATAGCAACAGCATGAGATAAAGGCCCAGAGGAGAGTACAGTGAGGTGTCCAGTTTGGCTACAGGCAGAGTACTTCTTAGAAAGTCCTTTGGGCTAAGGTTCCAAAGGAACAGGTGTTCTAGTTTACAGGAGAGCATATGGAAGCTAAGCAAAAGAATTTCATTCAGGAGGCAAAAGAAATGATCAGCCAGCCTGAAGATGAATTAGAAGGGTAAAGAGAAGAAGCAAGAGTAGGGTTTGAACCAGGATGTTAAGAATGGGGAAAATGAACAAATGTGAATGATGACATGACTTTTAATATTTCTTTTTTTGACTGGCTCAATTTTAAACAGTTCAATGAAAATGAGATGGTGATGTACTATTCTGATGTCTTCTTTTATGAAAAGAATGCTGTTATGTTATCTTTTATCTTTAGAAAGCTTACTGTTTTAAAGGTCAGATTATGTTTATACTCTTAAGTCTTACACAACATTTGGTCAAAAGCTATGAATTTGGACTTTGTGAGAAAATAAATCTGTAATATATGGCAAAACAATCAATTTAAAAAAAATTTTTAAATAGAATGCCAGGCAACTTTTTACAGAAGTATGTACACTTCAACAAAACCTAACACAACTAATAACATTTATAAAATAACTTTGAAGAAGTAAAAGTTTCTGAAATCACTTATTTTTACTGGTATAATCTAACTAGCTAGCTTTTATAACTCTTACATAATTTTAAAAGACCTGAATGAAATTCCTCTACCAGTATAGTTTCATACTTTCTCTACAACTTATAATTCTTAGAGATTTACCAAGAACACTGAGGAATTAAGTTGCCCAGGGATACACAAACAATATGTGTTAGACAGAAGATTTGAATCTGAGTCTTTCTGGCTTCAAGATCAGATCCCTTTATTCTACCCTGCTCTGACTTAGAATATAAAACAAAACGGTTTCTTAAAACACTTCTAAGCATATAAGTAATAGGATTTGACAAGATATTTACCTTAGCATTAATGCTTCATGAATTCTTCGGTACATATAACATTCTGCATATAACCAGGGAGCCCGAAACCAGCTTATATTTTCATTATTTTCATGATTTTCCAGGTATTGGTTCCATATATCAGTATCTACATAATTATCAGTCAAAGGCTTAAAGGGCTGATCACTATTTAGTTGCTCTAGTAAATCATTAAGAAGTGAGTAAGCTTTCTCTTTTGCTTTAGTGCCTTTCTGGGGAAAAAAAAGAATAAGAAATAGCTTTCACAAATTGTATTCATCATAAATTATATTTTTTAGGCATCAAAAGCTCAAAGAACAAAAATGCCTTTCAGGAGTCCTGGATTTTATAGCAACAAAAGCAGTTTGGAATGAATCATGTTCCAATCTAAAATCCTGAAGTTCCAAATTATTTCCTATGTAAGTAAATCTCATATAGGCATACATAAATATACTATACTTCAGTAAAACTCAGTACCAAATGGTAGTAATTAACATAGTGAATTCTGCCCAGTCCCCCTGCCCCATCTAAAAACAATGACATGTGACAAAATAATTAGAAAAAAATCACTAGAAGATTAACAGAAAAAATTTACAAGGAGAAAAGAGAACAAAATGCAATTAATAGAAACTATATAAAGCAATGTGAAATTATTTTAAGAAAATAAAACTACAATATTAGCAACTATAGTCTTAGAAGAATGAAATAAGGTAAAAATACCTAGGGAGATTTAGAATCACAATAACCTACATTTTATATAGGACCATAAATTCAAGAAATTAGAGGCCAAAATGCAATACTATAGTAAATAAAATTAATAGTCTTAGAGACTTTGTACTTTTTTATTTATTAGTAAAGAGAAAAAAAGAGAGAAGAAAGAAAGAGAAAGTTACCAGACTAACTACCCAAAGTCTCCAACTTTATCAGGTTCTACATTCCCATGGGCCCTAGCCCATTTCACAAGCAAGGCAAGGAGGTCTGGCTAACCACATGGTCAGGCCAGACAAATTAAAGCCAGACCAGGAGTGGGCTTAAGTTCAGAAAGGGATGGGAGCCAAAGAGCCTCTCCCAGATTCCTAGCCTGGTCCCACCAGCTTAATGCCACTTTGCCAGCTGAGGCCTAAGAAAATACTGAGAAAGGGAGGACATAAAAGAGATAGTAGGTCGTTCCCACTACTTAGAAGACAATACTAAGAGTTATAATATAGCTAAATTACAGATTAAATAGGCTTTTGTGTGGTACCATTGTGGAAACTATCATTTGTACTAACTGTTATTAAAATAGAAGAATGAAGTCAAAAGACTTATTTAGTAACATTTACTAGTTTCCCGTTTAGTGGCTAATCAAAAGATAATTATTAAACATATAACCTTTACCTCTCCATGCACCTTAGTGAATTCACTTTGATATTCATCCAGTGAAACCATAGCCTTTTTTATGATTCCTGGTATTCGCTCTTTCATTGATATATGTGAGAAAGATCTAAAACAAGAAAAGCAATACAAATTAGTATATTAGGGAAAATAAAAAATTACAGTAATAGATCTGGTATCCCTTCAGTTACAAAATATATTTCCTCTTCACAATTACTTTTCATATATATGCTATATTATTAGGATGTCAATGTATTGAAATATAGCAAAACATAAGACTTAAATGGTATGCTACTCAATTTATTCTAGCAAACATTCAAATGTACATTATGTAAAAGGTAACAGGGATAAAAGTATTTAAATTTTTAAAATTCTTTAAGAGTTTATAATCAATCTAGCCTCAGACACTTAACCGTGTGAGTCACTGAACCCTCACTGCCTAGCCCTTACTGCTATTCTGCCATAGTACCAATACACAGTATTGATTCTAAGATGGAAGGTAAGGGTCATTTGACTATTAATTGACTATTATTATAAATTTTTTATAATATTCCCTTCTTTATTTGAAATCCTCACTTTTCAGTTTAGTTCAAATAATAAAATAACCACTTCTATCTCCCAAAGACTAGTCTGGGTTTCTCTTCAACCTTACTCCTTATATGGAGATAATGAGCTAACAATAAATTTATCCTTCTATATACTGGCTCCCCCCCAAGTCCCAATCCTTACCTTTCTGTTTACCTAGCCCTAATGCCCTACCCCTAAAACCTACACATTCTTATTCCTTTTCTAGCTCTTTTCTATATGCCCTCTGGCCCACCCATTTATGCTCAATATCTTCTTATGTTCCTTGAATTAACTGAAACCTGGTTTTCTCAAAGATTCAGGATCTCTGGTACTCTAATGCTAGCTGCTCCATCTTCTACTTCTCCATCCCTTACCCCAGACAGAATTGGCACAATTCTTATTCCATATTGCAACTTCTAAAATCTTGGCTCTGCAACCCTCATTCAACATTTAAGATTCTATTAATATCTCCAGTAGAAATTTATATCTATGACTATCCTCCCTGACCTGCCACTCATCTACCCACTTTAGTGACACTTTTCTTGAAAACTCTACTTAGTCTTTTGTTTTATCCCATTTCCATTTCTTTTGACTCATTTAAAAGATTCAGGACTGTATTAATTATAAACATTTTTTTCCTCATTCTTTCATCCTGTTCTCTACTAATTCTGAACGTAGGTCTGATGAGTCAAAGATCTGACTGTACCCAGAGAGCTTACTAAAGAATAACTTTCACATTTTTTTTGGAGGAATGGGTCTGCTGAATAATATAAAAACTTTTGGCCTGTTTCATTCCTTCTTTTTTTAAACCCTTACCCTTCCATCTTAGAATCAATATTGTGTATTGGTTCCAAGGCAGAAGAATGGCAATGGGGATAAATGATTTGCCCAGGGTCACACAGTTAGGAAGTATCTGAGGTTACATTTGAACCCAGGACCTGGATCTCAATCCACTGAGCCACCTAGCTGCCCCCTCATTCCTTCTTCTTAAACCACACTTTCCCAAATATTTCACTCTAATTCAACTTTCTCTCTTTTGCATTAAAATCCCTAAGCATCAAAGCATATGCTAATTTGACTCATTTGAATATGTTACTTCAAGATCAAGAGGCTGACAAGGGATAGTGCTAAATGCTGGGGATATAAACAAAAATTAAAGTTACTGCCCTCAAAGGGCTTACCAGAAGCAAAACATACATATGAACAAAATAATTGATAGGTTGTGATAGTCTTTATCTTAAAGAATATAGAGGGCATGAGTGGTTCAGTGGATTGAGGGCCAAGTCTAGAGATAAGAGGTTCTGGGTTCCAATCTGACCTCAGACACTTCCTGAATGATCCTGGGTAAGTCACATAACTCCATTATGTAGTTTTTACCACTCTTCTGACTTGAAAACAATACAGTTTTGAGACTTACGATGGAAAGTATAGGCTTAAAAAAAGTCTAAATATGCTTCTTCCAATAGATAAAATGGAAATTTTGGACAGGGATTATTTTTGTCTTTGTAACCACAATGCCCTCTGAAAATTCCTGATCTAAAGCATGTATTTAATATTTGCTAATTGATACAAACTTTCAATAAAAGTAATTCATGACAAAATAAAGTGGGGGAAATGGAAAAAGATACAAAAATAATTTGAGTGGGTAGGGACAACAAACCACTTTTACCTCAACTATATCACCATGTCTAACTCTATTTGAATCAATTGACACCATTAAATTTGTCTAGATAAGAGTTCAGCAAATCACCAATGAACTGTAGTCAGTGACCTCTTGGTGACCAAAGACTTCATTTGAGTATCCCAGGCCCTGTCCCCTTAAATCCAGGTGTCTTTCTTCTTATAGTACATCACTGATACTTCCCCTGACAAGTGAAAGGCTATTGTGATTGGTGGACATTTATTGAGGTGGGCTATAGACTTCTCCCAAATATTTCATTGTCGGGAGAAGGAGAGTAGCTGGACAATGTGGCGTACTTATGAAATCCAAGCTGACTCCAAAACAATCTAGACTAGGAAAAAGTCAACCTAAACAGGACCTCCCTGGCTTAGATTCATTCCCCTTTGTAAAGCAAGTCATCCCCAACTTTGATTAGAAAGCAAGGGTACAAACATTACTTCCATTAGCATGTGTTAACTGGAAAAAAAAAGAGAGAGAACTATTAGTCAGAAAAACAACTCTTTAATTAAGGAAAGGGGTACAGTGCGAAATTAGACATGCCCACGCAAAGTCCAAGGATTGAACTCTGGTTGCTCTGGTCATTAACCCCTAGGAATGCCATCAGCTCTAGATTGGACAATTCCAAGGAGCCATTAAAGTTGGAAAGCTGAAATATCTTTCTAGGGGAACATGGAGACAAGGTCTATTGTTAGTCTGAGACTAGTGAAATTGGATTTTCCCTCAGGGAGAAAGAAACTCTCATGTGACAAGGTCAAACCTAGGGCTTCTAGATTCCACTTTGACACATGGAAGAATTCAGGTTGGTTTGAAAAAAACAAAATTGTATTTATTGCTTCTATACTCATTTATTATAAGTCATCTCAGAACTAACTAGGATGCTAGAAAAGTTAGTCCCAGTAGTTAACTTTGATAAGGTATGGAGGAAGTTAGCTTAAGAGCTCCTCTATCAATCCTAAAATGTTAAGTACATGGCTTGATTGAATCTTGATTGCTGATAAAGATAACAATCATAGAAAGTCAGTATTTGCTTTTATGTCAGTACCAGAATGCTCAGCTATCTTTAAGTCTCTTCCTAGAATCTTTGTCGGACACTATTAGTTACAGGATCAGTAAAATACATGGAATTTGTACTGCAATTTTGCAACTATTCACTAACCTGCCCTGAACTTCTGATTCTGTTAATCAGTCTATATCCACTGTAAAAATCCTATTAAAATAACAGTGAACATCCAAAAGATGTCTTTCATCACAGACTGAATATGATGAGGCCATTGACTGTATTACCACAAATAAATTCAGTTTCAGCTCAGAATTATGGCCTAGAGATTTATTTCTTGCAGGTTTCTGTTTAGAGGGTAAAGAGAGGCCCAGACCAGTCTTTGGAAGATAGTGGAAGTGGTTATTTTATTATTAGAGCTAATCTAAAAAGCGTGGATTTCAAATAAAGGAATATTATAAAATTAATATTAAGTCAAATTATACAACATTAAAATTAATTTTCCTCAAATATTTTGTTAGACTACGTGTATAGGGAAGACTAGATTTAAGGCTATGGTACAGCATAAAAAAGTTGAAATCTGAAATTGAAAAACCTAGGTTCAAATCTGAACTTTGTGACTAATATCTTCTCTGAGCCTGATTAAAAATGGAATAATTACTTACCCTACCTCACAGAATTTTTGTAAAGAAATTGCTCTGTTAACTTTAAAGAGCTTTGTAATTGTGAATCATTATTCTTAAATATCAAGGAATATTCATTATTGAAGAGTTTAGATCATAGACTTTTGTGTTTTGATGAGGGAGACAGAATACTTTCAGTGTTAGATCTCTGGTCTCTCATGAGATTTTTGACAGTAAGACCCACTCATCTAACCTCAAGCAAATCATTTTAACATCATGTCCTGAGACCAACTTCCAGATCTACATCTACAATATTATTAAATATAGAACTTCTTCATAGCTCTGAAAAGAATTTAAAGGAAAACTTTTATTTTAAAAGGTAAAGAGTTATTATACAAAAGCATATGACTGATCCAACTTTTCAGAGAAAACAGAATCAAATAATATACTTTTTTTATGCTTTGCAAAATCTGAAGACATATAAATGTTTACCATTATTTTTGCATTAACATAATTGAATAGCTATAAGGAACTTTAGAAATTATTTAACCTATTCCTCTCATCTTCAAACTGAGGTCCAGAGTTTGTCAGTCAAAAAATATTTATTAAGCACCATGTATATACCAAGCACTGTGCTAAGCAATGGGTATATAAAGAGGCAAAAGTTCATCCTTGCCCTCAAAATCACAATCTAAGGAGACAAGCAGCAAACAAACACATACAAACAAGATATATATATATATATATATATATATATATATATATACACACACATTAAATAGGAAATAATTAAAATAGGCAAGACACTAGAATTAAAGAGTTGAGAAAGGATTTCTGTGGAAGATGGGATTTTACTTGGGAAACCAAGTAAAACAGTAAGCAGAAGTGAGGAGGGAGAGCATTCCAGAAAGCATAAGAAGATGGTAGTGTCTAAAAGTCAGTCTATGTTTAGGACTGAAAAGTAAGGAGATTGGGAGTAGTGGGTTAAGAACTGCTTTGAACAAGGGCAGCTAGGTGGCTCAGAAGCTAGAGATCCAGGCCTGGAGATCAAGGACCTAGTTTCAAATATGACCTCAGACACTTCCTAGCTGTGTGACCCTGGACAAATCACTAAATCCCAATCTCTTCTGCCTTAGAACAGATACTTAGTATGCATTCTAAGACATGAGGTAAAGGTTTAAAAAAAAGTAGGGAGGAGGGCACCTTCAAAAAACCCCACAGTTTTTTATATTTGATCCCACAGGCATAGAGCCACTTTGGAGGTTTTCAGGAAGATGGACTGAGTAAAGCTTGAGGCAGGCAGACGTACCAGGAATCAAGACTGAGTTGATTAGTTTGTGATGTGTCTTAAGTCACATAACTGCACCCCACTCAAAACAGAAACCTAATCTCCTAAATTTTACTTTAATTTTCCTTCCCTTAATTTTCTTTCCCCTATTTCGCACCTTGTATGAACTTAGAAATTTCTACTAATGGAAAGGACTTCAGGAAAGTGTTCTCCTGAAAGAAAAAAAAACTGAATTCTCAAAATACTTACATAAAAAATATGGGAGGGTTCATACTAGCTACATTTTGTTAAGCAAGTTGGCAAAGGTACAAATCAGGATTCAGTTTGCTGTTTTGTTGATTATCTTTCTTAAGTGAAGGAGAAAATACTAATAATGCAGAATTTTAAAAACCTATCATAGGCACTTTTATCCTTCAATGAGCCGGTTATTAAACATTTACCAGGGTAGCACATTCTTTGAATGGCACAAATAGAATTAGATCCTAGAATTCCTAAATTTAGCTCATCACATTTAACAGCTGTTAAAAGTTCACCTTAGGTGAAGAAAAGTAGTCATCTCCTAAAAAGATAAAGAGTTCTTGAGCAATCTACACCAGGACATGAGAACGGGTGCGTGGGGTGGTCAGGCAGAGAAATGACATGAAAGAAAATGAAAACTTTTTCTAAAGACTCATTGAAAACAACTCAGGTTTCTTAATCCACATTTTACTGGTACATCAACATTTAGTTACTTCATAACGGGTCACTGGAAGTTAGAGTAAAGAGGGAAGGGAAGACAACGTTCAGGGCAACGGTCAATTTTAACCAAGCTTCCAGGGCATCTTGCGTTTGCATCGAGGGCCTCTTCCCTGGGAGGGAGAAGGAGAGGACTCCCGGTCTCATTCCCGGGAAAAAAATTAGCGGCCCACCCAAGTCCAGATAGAATCAAGAAGGGAAGCGCCCACCACACGCAGGCGACACAGTTGAGCATGGGGTGCAGTGACGGACTGGCGGCCAGACCAGCAGAGGAGGATCCCTTCCTTTACTCCTCTTCTCTTTCCCTTTCCGAGAGGGAGACCTCTAACTCCCCAGCGCCAGGCTCCGCTAGCACAGCACACCGTGCACCTCGCGCTTCATTACTTCCGTTATTGGACCAGCTCTGCATCGGGTCCAGGATCCTGAGACTATTTTCGGGCAAGGATGGGGAGTGGGAGACTGAAAAAAAAAAGAAAGCAAAACAAACCCTTCCTCCTGGGCCGTCATCCGAACAGGAAGCACATCCATCGTGGTTCATAAGGTTCAAGCCTCAGCTTCTCCAGCTTCTCCCCGGGCCACAGAAAGTAAAGGAATTCTCTTAAGGAAAGAGAAGGAAAGGCGATGAGTAGGTAATACGTCACCAAAGCCGGTTGGCCAAACCCCGCCTCCTCCCCGCCCACATCCATACTGCCTGCTTCTTTTTGAAAAAACAAACTTTATTCAACATCCCACTGTGAGACACTCAAAGACCTGCTATGGTAGGCTCAGGTCCCAATCAAAGCCCGCGGAGAGTGGGGCGGGAGGGGGAGAGGAAAGAAAAACGGGAGAGTTGTCATGTGAGCAGCACGCTCGGGGAGGGGGGGGGGGTAGAGACATACGTTTGCGCGTGCGCAAAAGTTAACGCTTGCGGGCCGAGCCAGGGGTGGAGGCGGAATGGGTCCGGTTCCTGGGGTTGGAAGTTTAGGAGGTCACCTTGGCTGTGCAACAAAAGAAGTTTGTAGCCGCTGGCATTGCATTCTTGTCTCCCTTTAGTGGAGGTTAATAACCTCCAATGTCCAGCCAGCTCCTCCTCTTCCTCCTGGGATTGGAGAAGTCTTTTCTCTCCTACTTCCAACTGGGGGTGTTTGGCCTCCTCTTCCCCGCCTCCCGGGTCACCTTGGTTTCCCTCTCCTCTGCTGACCTACTTGATCCCACCAGTCTTATACCTATACTTATGTCCCTGAAGCCCCAGGGGATAAAAAGATAAGCATACACTTTCCTTTGCCTGTGGAATTGACGGATCTGCTCCGAGAAATAAGAGGTAGGATCTTGGCGGCGGGGGTGGGGAACCCTATGGTCTTCTAGTCCAAACAAACTTTTATTCTGCAGATGAACTGAGGTCCTGGAAATTTAAGTGACTTGTCCAGGGTCATCCAGTAAGTGGAAGAGCTGCGATTCAGATTTGCACTGTAGAATCGTCCCCTTATACAGTGTTGTTATTGAATCGTTTCAGTCGTGTCCGACCCTTTGTGACCCCATTTGAATTTCTTGGCAAAGATTCTGCAGTAGTTTGACATTTCTTTATCCAGCTCCTTTTATAAATGAGATTGGAGATTATTAACCGCTAACATGTCATGGATCCCTTTGGCAGCCTTGTGAAGCCCTCAGACCTTTTCTCAGAACAGTGTTTTGGGTTTTTGTTTTTTTATTATTCTTAATAGAAGGCAGTGCTAAGTTTCATTTAAAGGTTAGCGAAAATAAAGTTGTATTTTTTTCAAGTTTTCCTCATTTACAGATAAGAAAACTTGAGACTCAGAGGTTAAGGGACTAGCCCAAATGCAGTTTAAGTAGGTAGCAGAACAAGGATTTGAACTTATAGGTCTTCAAGCCAAGTTTCTTGCTCTTTTCTTTTTATGATGCCAAATCCATCACTTATTCCACTGTGCAGAAATAGTTACATGAGAAAGTCTGGGTGCAAGTGATAACATCTTAAAGAATGAAACTCATAATACCTTGAATAAAACATACTGCCCTAGATTTCCTGTTCTTTTTTATGATACCAAATCCATTGCTCATTCCTTAGTGCACTAATTTTACACCTCTACAAACATTAAATTATTTTGAAAGGTAACATAGGAAGACAAAATCAAACAATCCCTGCTCTCAAGAAACATATTTTTCTACTGATGAATAAGTTATAGCATATACACAGAGAAGTAAATACCAGATAATTGGGGTTTGGTGGAGAGAAGAGATTAGTAAAGAATTGCAATATGATCTCCTTTTACTAGACTAGTATGTGGAACATACTAGACCCTTCTCATATTTTGAAAATTAAGCATAATACTGAACCCTGTTATTTAATAAATATTTCTTATGCAACATACCTTGGCACTTTACCATTTTTCTTAGGCTTACCAGAGTTACCAAGTTCACTACTCTTATACTTTGGGGCAATTATTAATAACTAAATGGCATTCAAGAAAGCACTGCTCTGATGTGGACATGACTTGTTACTCCAGACAAAGACTGATGCAGGAGCTAATGTTTGGGGCAAAGCAATATAATGATTCACATGCTTCTCAGAATGAAAATGAGCATAATTAAACTGCTAGGACATTTTACTGTGCTTGGGAAAATGGTGCAGTTGTAGCATGTAATTAAATTTTTTTGATTTTACCTATTTTTTCTGCCTTTTTTTCAATTGCCAATTGCATATACCTGAATTTGAGTGTGAGTTAAAATTTTCCTTATTTCTAAAATGAGGAGTTAGATGATACCTATGGTTTCTTTCAGCTTCAGATTCACTGATGCCAAGTAAGAGTCTACATTCATTGGAACGGTATTTCAAGAAAACAGTGATACATAAGACTGGAGCCATATTGTAAAGAATTTGAAATGTCAAGCAACAGGGTTTGTGTCTTCTTTATATAGGTAATGGAAAATTAGGTCTTTGTCACAGACACTTGCCATAAAATTTTGTTGTTTCCCTTCTAAGCTTGGTTGTATTGGTTTTGTTTGTACAGAACAATTTTAAGTTAATATAATCAAACTTAATCCTTTTCATTTTTCATAATGTTCTTTGTCTCAGATCATAAATTCTTTATCTGGAAGTCTGACAGGTAAACTTTTCCATGTTCCTCTAATTTGTTTAGGGTACCCCCCCTTTATTTCTAGATCAAATACCTATTTTGAGTTTATCTTGGTGTGTAATGTAATATGGAAATATTACAGGAATGTAATATAGTGGATTATGGTAGTAGGGTAATATGGAGATGTAATAAGGGACTGAGGCACTGGGGTGATATGAGACCAAAGGCTGGAAGTAATTAAAAGAATAGGCTAGAGGTAGTAGGGAAATTAAGTCAGAGATATGGTTGGAATAGAGGATAAGGCTGGGCAAGGGATTAAAGTTAGAGTGAATAGGGGATAAGGCACTGTGGGTAGGGTTTGTGAATCCCTAAGGCAGTAAAGTGATTAAGGAATAGTATAATGGTAAAGGTGGTGAATTGAGGTGGTAGGAGTAATAAGGGAATGAACTGAGTTTAGGGAATATAAACACGGAGGTATAAAGAGTTACAAGGGAGAGGATGGGATACTTTGGGCAAACAGCTACAGCCTGGGAGACCCAGACTGGGACACGGGCTTGAGACAGAGACACTTAAGGGAAATAGACTGAGCCCTTCAAGTAGGAAGGGCACTTCTACAGACAAAGGTTAAGGCCAGCCAAGAATGGCTTGAAACTGACTAGGGGCTGCTAGTCAGTTTCTCAGGTTTACAAAGGAAGAGTTCAGAAGAAGTATTAAGATTGCACTTCCTCCAAAATGGGCACCTTCAATCCCTCTGAACCTAGAGAGAATGTTATTCCTCTCCTTCTCCCTCTCTCATCAATCAACTAATGAACTTGCTAAGGTTTGATTACTTGACAAACTGGGTTTATTGATTTATAGGGTTGATTGGAAAGGATAGAGGATACAAGGTAGCCCTAACTGCAGCCTAGAGAAAGCTTCAGGTGAGGGAGGGAGACAGGAACGTGAAACTGAGAAAGGACCTGCCTTAACTCAGCTCTCAAGTGGTTTTGTAATCAATAGGGTTAGGAAAGTTGGATACAATGATTCAATAGGTAATTTGTAACAAGGATAAGTCCTATTTGACTATTTAAACTATAAAGTTTAAAACTAACACTCCGATCTACCCTCCTTTCAACACCTCACAGAAATCAGGCAGGGAAAATGAAGATGGGGAATAAGGGAAGTTAGGGAGATTCAAAGGAAATAGTTAAGCTAACAATTTTTAAGAGAAAAGCTGCAGAATACAGGCTAGGTTTCAATCCAAAGAAAGCTCAAATTGACCCTGCTCCTCTCCACAAGTCTCCAGGGTCAAATGAACTTCCTCAAGATTCTAAACCCTTATCAACTGTCAGAAATTCTCTGTGGTAAGGCTTTGCAGGGCTGACATGCACCCTATTTGCACTACAGTCTTGAGATGTTGGTCTATGTCTAGTTTCTGTCATATTGTTTTCCAGTTTTCCCAGTTGTTTTTTGTCAAATAATGAGTTCCTCCCCCAGTAGATTTGATCTTTGGGTTTATCAAACACTAGGTTATTATGGTTATTTACTACTATGTGTTGATTTCCTAATCAATTCCATTGATCCACTACTGTATTTCTTAGCCAGTACCAGATTGTTTTGATGATTACTTTATAGTATAGTTTGAGATCTGGTGCAGCTGGTATTTTTTTTTCCATCAATTCCCTTGATATTCTTGGCTTTTTTTTCCAGATTAATTTTATTTTTTTTCTAGTTCTAGGAAATATTTTTTGGGTAATTTGATTGGCCCAGCATAGGTAAATTAATTTAGGTAGGATTGACATTTTTATTATTTTGGTTCGGCCTATCCATGAATAATTAATATTTTCCAATTATTTGGCATTTCATCTTATTTGTGTGAAAAGTGTTTTATGATTATATTCATATACTTGATGAGTTTGTTTTGGTAAGTATACGCCTAGTTAAGTAAGAAAAATTAATTAAGTGAAGTGCCCGGAGACTTATCCCAATAAATGAGTCAGAACCAACAATGCAAAATGCAAAGGGACTTTATTAC
Organism: Gracilinanus agilis; assembly: GCF_016433145.1. Lineage (NCBI taxonomy): Eukaryota > Metazoa > Chordata > Mammalia > Didelphimorphia > Didelphidae > Gracilinanus > Gracilinanus agilis. Next base: position 413,261,206 of record NC_058133.1, on the reverse strand, counting down.
CTTAGCTTAAGCTAAGGGTCTCACATTGAAAGGCTCATGTGGGACCATGAGCTGTGCAGAGCTGGGTTTTTATAGAGTGGTAGGCAGCAGGGGGCAGGATAGGGGGATGTCTGTAGACAGGAGGGGACTGGATAGAGGGATGTCTTCAAGGTAGACATTCCTTCAGATAAGGGGGAGAGGTCTGGAAATCAAAGGTCTGTAAGTTAGGAATTCCCACAGACAAGCCCGTTTCACCACAATGCTATGCAGGGATCTGGATTTTCAATTATGACTCTCTCTAGGTTCCACACAGTTGCTTTTAATCACTAATAAGGACTCTTCTATAATAGTTTGATAAGCTGTAACTGTGTGGTTTAAATAAGATTTGGTATTAAAAGCCTCTGCAATAATGAAAGTGCCTGTACATTTCGCATTACCTTGTCAAACACTCTTAAAGTTGTGACTTGGGGAAACCATGCTCTCAGCCCTGTTGTTTCCAGATAGAGTTACCCCAGAGAGGGAAGGAGAATAGGGGGTGTGTGGAGTGAGAAATTAGTGTATTGTTCTCAAGTTATTGTTATTAATATCTCCAAAAGATTAGTAAAAACACCCTGTCCCCCTCCCCCATTCATTTCTTTTAAGGCTCCATTCAAGACAAGATTACTCTACCCTTTTCCCTGTAGGATAGTTTTTTGAGTTTGTTTGGGAATTTTCCTAGGGCTTGAGTTCTGGAACCTTGAAAGTACCTGAAGATCAAAACTTAAGTACCAATCTTAAGTACCCTTTTGTCATAGAGGTCTCTTCCATTATATCTGAGGCTTCTTCCAGATAGACCCCACCCAGATAATCCAGTACACCTCTCTGTATAATATTCCTGTCCTTTTTTTCTGGATTAAAACCTTTGTCTCCAACTTCCTGATCATTTCTTTAAAATATCTAAATGCTTCTTTGTCCCCACTGTAAAGCTGTTCTCCAATTTCTTGAAGATGTTAATTAGCTGAATGTGTCCATTGTAAAGCCATTGTAAAAATTCAGCATTCTGTCTCCAACCATTGTAAAAATGTTGGAATCCCCTTTGGGAGGCTTGATTGTATCAGGATTCTCCTTTAAATAAGAGCTTTTCTGTGAATTTTTGTTTTAGGTCAGTGACTTGAGATAGTGCTCCACCTCCATTTTTCTCTCTCAATAAAGTATTATATTTTAAGTGATGGTTTCCCGGGTCATATTTTTAATAATGGTTAAAGAGGGTGTACTTTGAAATTTTCAAGGTCCCCTCAAATTCCACTTCATACAGGAAAATACCATGGACATAACCCTATTACTAGAATCTATTCCTCAAATCTTATTTCATAATCCCTGTTTAGGACCCCTGTTCAGAACATACGGCTGAACTCCTAAATTCCTAGTACCCACTTATAATCTCTGCTGAGTCATTGCCTATGCTTATGAAATCCGGAGGAACTAAGAACTCGTGATCTCAGGCCAAACTGGATGTGACTGTAGACCCTGGTTTTTGTAACCAGCAGCACTTATAATAAAGCTACTAAAATCTTTACTGTTCCCACCCCCCCCAACAAGTGTTTTGCTGTTTAGTTATTTTTAATGTACTTTGTTTTCCTATCTCTTGCTATTCAACTTTATTGGTGGTAATTAGAAATGCTGATGATTTGTGTGGGTTTATTTTGTATACTGCAACTTTGCTAAAGTTGTTAACTGTTTCTCTTCGTTTTTTGATTGAATCTCTGGGGTTATCCATGGATACCATCATATCATCTGCCAAAAGTGATACTGTTTCCTCAATGCCTGTTCTAATTTCTTCAATTTCTTTTCTGCTCTTATTGCTATAGCTAGTGCTTTTAGTATAACATTAAATAGTGATGATAATGGACATCTTAGAAAGGGTTCTAGTTTAACTCAATTGCTGATAATGCTTGCTAATGGTTTTAGATAGATGCCCTTTATCACTTTAAGGAAAGCTTGTGTCTGTTGTTTTCCTAGTGTTTTTATGAGGAATAGGTGTTATATTTTGTCAAAGGCTTTTTCTACATCTATTGAGAAAATCATATGGTTATGTTCGTTTTATTATTGATATGGTCACTCATGCTGATAGTTTTCCTAATATTGGACCATCCCTGCATTCCTTTTATAAAACTCACTTGGTCATGGTCTGATTCTTATGATATAATGCTGTAATCTCCTTGCTAGTGTTTTATTTAAAATTTTTGCATCTATTTTCACTAAGGAGATTGATCTATAGTTTTCTTTCTCTGTTTTAGCTCTTACTCATTTAGGTATTAATACCATATTTATGTCTTAAAAGAAATTTGGAAAATTAAAAGCATTCCCCAACTGATAAATGGTCAGAGGATATAAACAGGCAGTTGTCAGATGAATAAATTAAAACTAGTCATATGAAAAAATGTTCCAAATCACTATTGATTAGCAAAATGCAAATTAAACAACTCTATGTGATACCACCTCACACCTATCAGAGTGGCTAATATGGTCCAAAAGGAAAATGTTAAATGTTGGATATGATGTGGGAAAATTGGGACACATATACTGTGGTGGAACTCAACTGATCCAACCATTCTGGAGAGCAATCTGGAACCACTCCCTAAGGACCATATGCATACCCTTAAATCCAGCAATACCACTTCTGGGTCTGTATCCTAATGAGATCAGAGATAGAGGAATAGAACCTACTTTTTATAAAAATATTTTTAGTAGCAGCAAAGAATTGGGAACTAAGGGGATATCCATTAATTGGGCAATGCTGAATAAACTGTGGTATATGGTTGAATTGGAAAACTATTGCAATGTAAGAAATGATGAACAGGATGAGTTCAGAAAAACCTGGAAAAACTTATGTGAATTGATGCAAAGTGAAGTAAGCAGAACCAGGAGAACAATGAATCCAGTAACAAAAATACATAATGATCAACCAAGGACCAAACTATTATCAGCAAAACAAGGTTCCAAGATAACCCCAAGCCACTCATGATAAAAAAAAAAAAAAAAAAAACTGCAATCCTCAGCCAAGAAGGAACTGTTGGAGTGTGATTGCAGATCAAAGCATGCCATCCTTTATTTACTTCATGAGTTTTTTGGATTTTTTTTGTATATATGATAGGTATCTTCCATCATTACATGGAGAATATGGAAGTACATATTGCATGAAAGCAGACTATTTACCCCCTCAGGGAAATGGGGAGGGAAAGAATCTGAATTAGGAAACAATTGTCAAAAATTATATTTAAATTGAAAAAATTTAATTTAATTAAAAAAATTTAATAGGTAATGAGAAGTCACTGAAGATTTTTAAGGAAAAGAGCCAAACCTGTGCTTCTAAAAACTGGACCTTTGTTTCGTACATTCCAAGAATTTTATTTAGAGGTGACAAAGAAGGTGGAAGAAAATTTCAAGCAACTAGTATAGTTGAAAATTTAGAGTTGGAGTTCTTACTTGGCCATTTGCTGTTTATGTATTTAAAATTGCATATTTGCTGAAAACATTCTACCTTCTAATAAAACCAAAGAAGATTTTTACATTTTTGGTAAGACATAGTCTTTAGATTATCAATAAGGGCCTTGCTCTCAAACTCTTATATATATAAATGCCTTCGTGAGAAACAAAGTAGTCTTAAGGATGTAGATCTAGAGAAGAGTTATAGAAACCTGATCAGTTGTTTGAGCAGAGTATCTGAGCATGATAGTAAATGATTAGATAATGTATGGTAGGCTTCACAAGCAGAAAATAGTTGTGATTTTCTTAAAATGGCTATATACCAGCATTGGTGAAATATTGGCACTTCTGCTGAGCCAGCACTGGGGCAGCTGCTCTGTTCCTCCTCTTCCCAGCATCTGAGGACATTTTTTGCATGCCCTGCCCCTCTGTCCAACTGCCCAAAGTGAGCACTTCTTCTCTCCACATTTTGGAGTATTGCAGGGGCTTACTGGCAGCTTGGGCAGGCAAACTTGAAAACCTTCGCCAACACTGCTATATACCTGTGGAATATGTGGAAAGTTAAGTCTTAGAGGCAAATTTGTAATCTTGCTTCTTGTCAAATCATTAAGTAATTCTTTAATAGTTACTTTTGAGTTTTTATGTTATAGAAAGAATAACAAAGAAATCAGAAGATTTTGTGGTTATAGATATGGCCATATATCTATACCCTACATGATCTTGCATAACATTAGACAACATCTTTTACAATAGTTTTTTAATATATTGCAACCAAAACTCCTTAAAAATTTTTTTAAACCTTCCCTTCTCTCCCCTCACCATAAAAAAAGCATAATCTGGCAAAATATGGAGATTATCTCTTTCATTTTATAGAGGTGAACATTCACAAGTCTTCTTCAAGTATTAAATCTGTAGCTGCATATAATAATCTCTTGGTTCTACTCTTTGCTTTTCATTATCTCATATAATTCTTTCAAAGCTATATTCTATCATAATCATATCACAATTTGTTCAGCCATTCCCTGGTTGATGGATAGCTCCTTGATTTTCCAGTTCTTTGCTACCACAAAGAGAGCTGCTATCAATATTTTAGAACATATAGGTTCTTTTCGTTTCCCCCTCATCTCCCTGGGAAATAGACCCAGCAGTAACTTAAGATATACACAGTGTTATAGTTCTCTGGGTTCACTCTAACATTTTAAAACCCAGTTAACTTCCAAATAGTCACCTGAGAGAAAGGTGTCAGATCAATGTATAACAAAAATATTCTCTTCATACCAGAGTTTGACATCGAAGGATCTATATGGTGTGGACCCTAAGGATTTTTACATACCTTTACTTCAGAAATTGATTTTATTGATTCTTTTTGCCCTTAGCAGAACAAGACTACAGTTGATACTTAAGAAATGGGCTTACTGCCATTTAGGTCTGTTATTGAGAAAACCAATCATGGCTTTTAAATAACCCATCTTTCTTCCCTTATGACAGCTAGGTGTGGCATTGGATAGAGCTCTGGATTCAGAGTCAGGAAGATGTTAAGTTCAAATCCAGCCTCAGACACTTACTAGCTATGTGACCCTAAGAAGAGCATTTAATAACTCTGTTTGCCTCAGTTTCCTCAACTGTTAAACGGAGATAATAAAAGCACTTTTCTTGCAAAGTTGTGATTTTCAGATGAGATATTTATAAAGTGTTTAGTATAATGCTAATACATAATAGGTGGGATATAAATGCTTATTGCCTCTTCATTTGTCAGCCCTCTTCTACCACTGCCTCTGCTCAGGATATCCATATTGTACTGTGAAGAAGGTCTAAGATTGAGCACATTGTCTTTACATTTTCTCAGTTTCTTATCTTCCATGCTGTCTCCAGGCAGATGGTATCATGCATGAAACAACCAAATTGCATCTAAAATAACAGCTTTTCATCACAGTTCTCCACACTGTTGAAGTTAGATGTAAGACATCTTGCAAAGGCTTTATCTTTAATAAATTAGTACCACTCCTAAGAAAGGGGAAGATCTTTCTATTCCAGAAGTTTCTTGGAGCTGGCTTTCAGAAGAATTTTCATGAACAAAATAAACTACTACTGCCTATCTTAGTTGATTTTTTTCTAGCTCTTCTCTATCATATCTATTTTAACTAATGGATCAGGGAACACTTGAAGTACAAGTATAGTAGTACAAGGCAAATTGTAGTGTCATCTTAGATCCCAGGATAAGTTGCAGGCAAGAGGCTATGAACTCTTAGCTGTTTTCATTCAGCTGATCCAGACCTATTGTAGGAACCAGAGACAGCATCAGAGATATCATCTGATCTGTCGTTGTGGATGTTTCTGGTCATCACAAATGTTTCATCTGTAGAAGTTCACCTTGGAAATTTTAGGGACCTTGCCACCAGGGGGTAAGATGAGGTAAGAGTAACACCTGTTTGGGGTAGGGGAAGAGAATCATCTCTTCCTGGCCTGTTCCTTTAAAGGGGTATTAATGCCATTTTCTTTCCTTGCCCTCTGATGTGTGAGGCCCAGCCCATAAAAATTGAAGTCAGGTGCTTGACCTTGCCTCTCTTGTGGTCCTTTAGGGAAATGCTTTCCAACAATTATTTGCCATGATGATTATTCTGAAGGGTTTAAGTAATGTCCTCTTTTATCCTTTTCAATTGGTATTTTTATGTGTTCTTTTTTAAAAGCTGGCTTTAATTGTGTCTTATGCTCCACAAATGTTTATTGTGCATTTTAAGCCTGGAACCTAATTGAGGTTTGACCTACAATTTTTTTTTAAACCCTTACCTTCCATCTTGGAGTCAATACTGTGTATTGGTTCCAAGGCAGAAGAGTGGTAAGGGTAAGCAATGGGGGTCAAGTGACTTGCCCAGGGTCACATAGCTAGGAAGTATCTGAGGTCAAATTTGAACCCAGGACCTCCCATCTCTGGTCCTGGCTCTCTTCCCAGCTGCCAGAGTTGTTTAATGTTTGTGGCTTGATTGATCAAATTCTGAAAGTAACTCGTTTGAGGTCACAGATGTATCTCTTGGATTCCACTTAAATGCTCTATTATGCTTTCAAGATTTTACACATCTATGAAAAAGAACATTTCCTTTGGAGTTTGTTACATTGTATTTATGTTGTACAGATCTAGATTAGTTGTCTCCACTCTAACATGAACTTCTTGATTGAAGGGAGAATGTTTTTGCCCTTCTTTATTAGTAAATGCTTATTGACTGACTATTTTAATGTTAAACTCTAAAATTTTGTTTTATTTAGTTCTCAATGCTGTGATGCAAGTTAAACTGCTCCAAGATCTGGCCAAACTTCCCTGCATTTTGGCAAAATTATGCCAGTACCAAAGTCTCCCTAGAGTTCTTCATCCAGCAGTAAAACCACTAAAGGAATTTGAAAAGATAACGTGCACAACCCTGACATTAAATCAAAACTTAGGTTTATGCTTTTCCGAAACAACAGCTGGTGGTTTGAAATGTTCATTCCCTGGACACATCAACTGGAAAATGTCAACTGCAAGCATAATGTCTCAATTGAAGACTGTGTTCTACAGAGTTGGAAAAATGAATGTTCCATCCGTGAAATCTTTTGGTACTTCCAGGAAAATGAATTACAAACAAACTCTGTTGTATAGAGAGTGGCCTATGAAAATACTAAAGACGTGTTATTCATCTATGCCACCTGGAAAACTAGAAGTTCAACAAATCAAGAGACCACTAAAAGCATCTAGGACCAAGCAGCCATCCAGGGCTAACCTTCCACTTTCACCTGTAAATGAGGTAAAGTTCATATTGTTACTGAATTCTCCATTTAATAATAATTATACAGTCTAAACAGTGACTATAACACAGTATCTGTATGCTGGTATTAGAGAATCAACAAGTTAAACTGACTTACCTGGTTTTCATTTTTAAGACTTTTGACATGCCTATAGGAAATCAATTACTAATGTTTTAACTGTTGTTAATAATGCATATAAAAATGCGATATAAGTATACATGGAAAATTTTCTTAAATATTGATCATGATATACTTCAAAGCTTAAAACATACTGATAGAATCCTTAATTGGTGGTTCTAAAGATACTTCCAGTTCTAAATCTAGAGGTCTTTACTTCTTTGATCCTGGTATAATCACCTCCAGAAATATTACATATTTTTATTTTAGTACCATTCATGCATACAGCTGATCACTTCCTTATCTTAAGAAAGGGGAAAATCTAGTAATATAAGTTGGGAAAATGATAGGTAGGCCTCTGCTATTCATTTCTTGAAATATAATATTCAGGTATTTTGTTTCATTGTGGTTTTTTCTGGGAGGTCAGTGAATGATTCTCAGATTCTTTCTAAGCTCTATTTTTTCACATCAGTTGATTTTTTTTTTTGCATATTTTTCAGGTATTCCAATTTTGCTGAATCTTTTTTAAATTATTGATTATAACTTTTAATTATCAAGCTCTTTCTTCCTCCGTCTTTTTTCCCCAGGGTATCCACTATTTGCTAAGGTTTCCCAAATGCTCCTTTGGAATTTTTCCTTTATGGCTCTTTTTAAATTCTTTATCTTTTCCATTTTTAGGCCTTTCAAATCCTTTCGGTGTTCCTGTAGCCATTCCATTTTCTTTTCTGGGGTCCTAGTAGTTAGTTATTACTAAATTATTCCTTTTTTTTCTGGGTTTTATTCTGAGATAAATAGCACAGAAATAAGTTGTTGCTGTTGTTGCTTTAACAGCAAATGATTTATGTAGCCAGAGAAAAATTTTATGCAATTACATGGAATTCTGTATTAATATCTTTAAATTACATATTGCTTTACAGTTTAAAGACATTGTCCCATACATTTAATATTTCATTTTCATAGATTTGTGAGGTTGGTGGGACAGGGTTTATCTTCATTTTATATGTTAAAAAAACAAGCTGAGGGGAGTTGTGACCTACTCAGGGCTGTTAAGTAAAACAGTCCAGATTTGCATCCCAGCCCATAGGGTCACATGACCAGTGTTCCTTTATTCATTCACACTAACAGAATAGAATTCCATATATAATTTTTCCCAACTTCCAATCCACAAATTATTATTGGTTTGCAAAAGTTTGTTCCCTACTATCCCTTCTTGATAGTAACTAACCTCTGCTCAATAAATTAAGTCAACATTAAGTACCTGCTATTTGCCACAGTACTAGTGATAGTCAGTAAATATTTATTAAGTACCTACTAAGTACCAGACTCAGTGCAAGGACTAGAAATACATAAAGAGACAGACCATCCTAGCCCTCAAGGAGTACACAATGAAGGGGAGAGAGAGAGAGACAAGAACTTATATACAGGATAAATAGGAAGTAATTAAGAGAAGGAAAGAAAGCATTCGACTTAAGAGGAGTTGACAAAGGCTTCTTATAAAAGATGGAATTTTAGATAAGACTTAAAGGAAGCCAGGGAAACCATTAGGCAGACATGAAAAAGAACATTCTAGGCTTGGGAGATAGCCAGAAAAAAATACCCAGAGCTGAACAATAGAATGTTTGTTTTGTAGCAGGGAAGCCAGTGACATACCAGACTGAAGAATACATGGTGGGGAGTAAGATATAAGAAGACTGGAAAGGTAGGTTCTGATGGGCTTTGCATGCCAAACAGAGCATTTTGAATTAGATCCTGGAAATTATAGGGAGCCACTAGAATTTATTGAGTGGGGGTAAGGGGAGTTGGGTGGCATGGTCATACCCACAATTTAGGAAAATCATTTTGGTGGCTGAATGGCAGATGGAGTGGGGAAAACTTGTGGCAGGCAGACACCCCCTCTTACTCCGCCCCCCCTCCCCCCCCCAGCAAATTATTGCATTAGTTCAAGTCTGAGGTGATGAAGGCCTGCACCTGGGTGTTGCCAGCATCAGGGGGAGATGAGGGTGTGTTCAAGAGATCCTGGAAAGGTGAAATGACAGGATTTGGCAACAATTTGGATATGGGACAATGTGAGGTAGTGAAGAATCAGAGATGATTCTTAGTTTGTGAGCCTGATAAGACTGGGAGGATGATGTTGCTCTCCACAGTTGTAAGCAGCAGGATGGGGAATAGATTTAGGGGTAAAGTTAAGTTTGGTTTTGGACATGTTGAGTTCAAGATATCTATTGGACATTTAGTTATAGCCCTCTAAAAGGCAATTGGAGATGTGAGTTTGAAGGTTGAAGAGAGTTTAGGGCAGGATTGGTAGGTTTGAGAATCATCAGCATAGAGATGGTAATTAAATCAATGGGAACTGACAAGATCACCCAATGAAGTATCTAGTAGTATGGAAGGAGAAAAGGAGGCCCAGGACGGAACTAAGTGAGAAGGCTTCTAAGCAGTGAGAATCCTGGAAAAGGAGAGGCCAGAGTCAAGAAAAGCACTTGAGAAATTATTTCAATAGTTCTGAGTCCTGAACTAGGAATGGGAATGGACAAATGCTAGAGATATTGTGGAGGTAGAATTAAAAGACTCTGAAGACATCGGATGGGATGGAGAGTAAGGAAGAGGAGAAAATCAAAGAAAAATTTTGAAGTTTTGAGCCTTGGTGAAGGGTATGGTGCTAATGCCATTAACAGTAATTGAAAATTTAGAAGTCAAATCAACAAGCATTTATTAAATACCTGCTATGTGCCAGGCATTGTGTTAAGAGTTGAGGATATAAAGAAAGGTTTTAAAAAAACCCTGCCTTCATGGAGCTCATAATCTAATAGAGACAGTATGCAAATAATTATGTGCAAACAAAATATATACAGAATAAATTGGAGATAGTTTTAGAAAGAGATTTGGGGCAGGGAAAAAACAAGGAAGAAGGATCAGATTTTAATTATAGATAGTTTGATGTACCAGTGATATCAAAATAGAAATTAGATATAAGATCAGATTCCTTTGCCTCCTTACATAGCAACCCTGACATTGCCAGGGCAGATTTACTTAAAGTAATTACTTTATGTTTACCTGAGACTAAGATCTCTTCAGAGATTTGGGGGGAAATAGGCGGCACAGTGATAGAAAGGGTTATGTGAAAAAAGTATAGAAGTTCTAGTAGTTCACAAGCTCATTAAGTGATAAACTCTCATGGACCTATGAATTGAACTACAAATGCCTACCATTATTAATTTGGTTCTTTGGAACACAGGGAATGTTATAGGATTTTTGGTGCTATGAGTCTAGAGTACTATATAAATCCCTGATTCAGAAAAGAGAGGGGAGTGAAGTATCAGTTGTTTATAAAATACTATAAATCCTTTATAAGCATTCTACATTTTACATAGGATGAAATACAGACTTTGTTATACATGAAGGGAAAAAAAAGGAAAAAAACCCACATCCTTAGGTGAAATACCATGGGGAATATTCATGCCATATGAAGTATTAAAAAGGGGTAATAGGCCAAGGAATCTTTCTACAAGATTTTCCTGTGCCATGAATAGCTTTTGTTTATATTGTATTAATAATGTTTTTGTGATGGTGCCATGTTGGCAAACTTATGGCATGCATGCCGAAGGGAGGGACTTCCCTTCCCCTCTCCATGAGCCTAAGGACATTTCTCATATCACCTGCCCCTCTATCCAGTAGCCCAATGGGAGTGCTTCCTCCCTCCCCTGTCTGGGATAAAGCAGGGTACTCACATGGGCACTCAGTCTCTAAAAGGTTCTCCAACTGTCTTAGTGCCATGCACTATGCTAGGAATTTTTTTTTTTTTCATAAAAAGGTAAAAGACAATTTTACTGTTATGATTGTGAGGCACTCACAATCTAATGAGGAAAACAACGTGTTAGTAACTATATACAAACAAAGTATATCCAGGATCTTTAGTAAAAGGAAAGCACTATATGGGGAATTGGGAAAGACTTCTGATTGAAAGTGGTATTTTAACTGAGACTTCAAGGAAACCAGGAGGTGGAGAATAAGCAGTGGTGTGCTGGATATGTCTTATCATCCTTTTTAACCTGTCACTGGCTTTCTCTGATTTCATAATACCATGAAATGCTAGTAAAAATTGGAGTTTAGTAAGTAGTAAAATTCCAAATAAAATAAATAACATTAAAGTACAACATTAAATAACATTAACTTTCCAGTCGTGTGACCCTGGGCAAGTCACTTGACCCCCATTGCCCACCCTTACCACTCTTCCACCTATGAGACAATACACCGAAGTACAAGGGCTAAAAAATAAATAAACAAACAAACAAACAAACAAACAAATAAATAAATAACATTAAAGTTGCAGAGAATAAAGGAGAAATTTTAGTGATACTTGTATAACGTCACAAAGTACATATTTTCTCCAATGATAGAACATTGTGTCTTCATTTATGTGTACATAAAAGTGTACTGTAATGCTTTCCTTTTTCCATAGCTGTTTAGCACCACCTACTGGAACATATTTTCTTTAATCTGAAAAACACACAGAATGCCTTTTACAGAGAATATTACTGAGAGACTTTGACTTATTCAGTCCCATTCTTAGATAGGTTTGGCACATCCACTTGGCAACAAGATAGTGAATAGTCATCCTCATACCTAAACTCTGCGTTCCATTTTTAACAAAAATCAATCACCATAAAAATTTATAGTAAAGATTTTCATGAAACTGTAGGAGTTTCATAAATTTAATGCTACAGAAAGAGAAGAGAGTTCAAAGATAAAGCCCATACTTCAGCAAAACTAGAGATTTTTAAAAATTACTTTTTATTGTGACTAGAGGTGGTTTTTAAAAATTTTTACAACTCCAACATTCCCCAATTTCTCTCCTTCTTCTCCTTCCAGTGAGACATATTTTATAATTAAAAAGAAAAAAAAGGGGCGGGGGGGGGAATTAGCAGAACTAGCCAATATTGAAAAATCTACTGTTACTTGGCTGTGTTCCTTTATCTACCACCCTATTCTCTCCCCCCCTCAAAAAAAAGCCTGGAGGGAAGTGCCTTTTCATGAGTTGAGACATTTTAAAGCCTAACTAAAGAATTACCTGGGAGAACTTATCTAGTGAGATAATACCCTCTCCATTGGAATAAGTCCTGAGGCAGAGCTGGCCTGACTCAAACATGCTTTACCTCTAGATAACTTCCCCTTGTCTGGAAGGATCCCAGACCATACATCTACCCTGTTGCTATCACTGCTAATCTTGCTTCACCACCACCCTGCTCCTCCCTCCCCTCTCCAACCTTCTTTCTTTGGATTGAAGATCAATCATCATTTTCCTCCTCTTTGGGAGTATGCAAGTCAAGTCAGCAAGCATTTATTTTATACCTGCTAAGTGCCAGGCACTGTGCTAAATACTGGAGCTATAGAGAAACCAGTAACTGCTCTCAAGGAACTCACAGAACAATTTTAATCTATCCTAATGAAATATTAAGTACGATCCCAAAAAGTGGTAAGTAGAAAATAGAGGTTATGTTTCAAAGAGAGTGTGTGCCATCACATTCTCTAGTAAACAAAAAGAAGAAATGTGTCCTTCTGACTCTAACATTCCATGACTATTAATTGTGTGCTCATATAATTTTAAAAGAAAACAAAAAAAACTGTTTTCTACTCCTTATGCAAAAATATTCCATTTTTACCAAAGGATCAAATTTAAGGACTAGAACTCATTGCTTCCCATTGATTGAAGTGACTATCAATACATATGCCTTCTCTTTTTCATCCCCACCAGCTAACATCTCCTTTTTCCTTTGTGGTTAAGAAGCTCAGTTGTTAGCACCCTCAGAACACTTCAGAACTCATAGTAACTACCTACACATTCTTCCTATGATAGGCCACTTTGGGTTTTTGAGCATAATCTAATAATCTCTTTATCTCCAACAGTTGTAGTTACTCTCCTGGTACCTTTTTTTTTTTGGCTTATGCTGATCACAAGCATTGCAGGGTGAGATGACCAAATATCCTGTGAAAAGAAATATTTCTTATTTCCTTTGGGCACATGACAAAGCCAACTCTTTTGTTTGGTGCTCAAAGGAGAATCTGTAAGGTATCCATCCATATATATGCAACTTTTTATGTCTTTTATCTTGTGTTTATAATGAGAACATTAATAGTGATACATATATATGTATATATATATATGGCAGTTATTCCATTGACTTGTGAACTTTTCAGTAGTTAGAAAAGGATCTCATATTGAGATTACCAATAGATAAATTAATCCTTACAGGCATTCTAAGAAAATCAAGGGAGTTTAACATCCTCTGGCTATCTATCTGCTTTTCTATCACTCACCCCTATGATTGTACAAGTTTCAAGAAAAAAAGCCTCACAAAAACTAGGGTCGTGTATTTTCTTTTTTTTTTTTTTTTTTTAGCTCTTTAGAACCCAAGAATTCATCACTTTGTGGTCAATGTACTGATGCTGCATCTCAGTACTTAGATAGACTGGTCCTCTGACAGGAAGCTATTCCCAGAACTATAGTTGGTGCATTTCCTGCCATTGCTTTTGCTTTGTTAACATATAGTAGAAAAACCATATCATGGAGTGAGAATTAGTGTTTTTCTTGCTTATAGGTGTTTGTAAAAGCAGGTATAAGTTAAGATGAAGTATTTGGACATTTTTGTGGAGATTTTAAGAGAAACTACTGGACACTTTAACTGCACATAAATATCCTAACATTATATCAGAACATTAACCCGTTTCAGCAATGACCAAAAAACAACATGAAATTAGTAGGTTATAAAGATGATTGCAGTTACAAAAGCTTCAATTTAACCTATTCAGACAAGCCATCAAAATGGAAAATGGAAAAAGACAGAAATTGACCTTCATTTTCATGGGTTCCTATAAAAAAATGTTGTGATATAAAGCAATTATCACTTGTTCATCTTTTGGAGGATGATTTTCAGATATATCAAGGGTATATTTGTTGAAAATGAGAAGGGAATAGTCAGTTTTCACAAATGTTTTGTGCAGCAGCACATCTTGAAAGTTTATGCAAGTGACTAGAAGGTATAATGAATACCTAACCCTTGTGTATTGGATTCTTGTTAATTAATCACAAAAAAGGTGGGGCATTTGTCTCAATAAAAAAGCAAACTAGGAACTGGTAGGTGGCAACAAATAGGTGGCTCAGTGGATAGAGAGCCAGGCCAGTAACCAAGAGGACCTGGCTTCAAATGTGCTGCGTCCTAGGGCAAGTCACTTAATCCCAGTTTCCTAGCCCTTTCCACCCTTCTGCCTTGGAACTAATACCTAGTATCAATTCTAAAATAGAAGGTAAAGGTTTCCCCAAAAAAGGCAAATTATAGCTCTCAAAGCTTTCCCTGAACAAGGAATCTCATGCATGTAGTAAAAGTATACACAATCCCTTGATAAATGACTGTTCATCGACCTTGTGATTGTCATGAAAGGCATAAAAATGTGGAAATGGTATTTGCCAGAAGTGTTTGCTACTCTCATTGAGAATTCCCTAGGCCAGGGGTTCTTGAGCTTAACCTTTTTTGTGTATATCATTGATCCATTTTGAGAACTATATTACTAAATATATAAGTATATAGAGATAGATATGAGAAAAAAATTATATTGGAAGTTATGGAAAAAATTTTTTTTTAAGTTCATGGACTCCAGGTTAAGGATCTATAGTATTAAAGTCCAAAAAAAGATTATCTACACATTTTAAGGTATTCCAAATGCTCATGTTGGCAAATAATACTGTGCTAGTTGCATCAAGCCCCAGAACATTCCTAAGTCCGCCAATAAGATCCATTCACTGGAAAGAAATTGCCCTTAAATTTCATACAGGAAAAAAAAAACCAAATAGGTAGAAGATGCCTATTCTACTGAAATGTAGTTGAAGGTACATTCCTTTGAGTGACTGTATCTGTACACATTTCTAGGATAGGTACTAGAAATAGTAAGTTTGACCCAGAGTGGAATAGGGAGAAGAAATTGGGCTAGTATTTTCAGTGATTCTAAAATGTTAACTCAATTACCTCCTCCCTCACTCCCCACACAAAAACAAAACAAAACAAAACAACAACAACAACAACAACAATCTTTGCAACACGAATATTTTCCCAGTGATGTTGGATGATTGCAAATTTTAGAGTACTGAAACTCTGAAGAATGAAACTTTTTGGTGATCCAGAGAGCAATAATGAAATACATGGGTAGGAGAATCAGGTTTCAAATAGTGGCAAAGGCTGCAGCAAGATTCCTGCCTAAGAAGGTAGATGAGGTAAAGTAGAAGCTCTCAGGCCACAGAACAGAAAAACACTGCTAGGCCTTGTTACAGGTAGACACCCTTGGTCCCAATGGCAATGGGCAACAACACAAGTCTCAGTGACAACAGATGACCCTGACTCATGAGAACCAGTGACTGACTAGGTATTATATTCACTATAGCCCTAATTGTTGTTGCTGCTGCTGCTTCTTAATGTCATTTCTTCATGTCACTGTGAAGTACTAATTTTCGGCATCACCCACATCACCAAAGTTGAGGCCTATGACTTCAGATCTTCAGTCTCCCACATTTGATCTCTCTGGAGAACATTGCACTGCTGCTGCTTGTTTTCTGTTTTGTTTTTACTGTCACTGAGGTTTATTTTTTCTCCCTCAGTATTTCTTTACAGTTCATTAATAACCCTAAATACATTTAAGTGGAGAAGGGTTCCCTAGAAGGTATTTAGGACATTACCACTAAGAGGTCTGATAAGAAAATTATTTACCAGTGTCCCCTGTGATGCAAGCTAGGTTAGTTCTTTTTCTAAAAGATACTGAAACTATCCTCAAGACTTAACTGATTCAGGGGCCCCAAGGTATTGACAAATAATTGACATTATTTCTTAGTCTTCTGGGTACAAAAAGCCACAAAGAGGTCTAGCTTCAACCTGTAGCACTTGGAATTTTAACCAATAAATAAATTTGAAGCCATTTCCTTTAAGAATAACATATTTGGGGGCAGGTGGGTAGCTCAGTGGATTGAGAGCCAGGCCTAGAGACGGGAGGTCCTAGGTTCAAATCCGGCCTCAGACACTTCCCAGCTGTGTGACCCTGGGCAAGTCACTTGACCCCCATTGCCTACCCTTACCACTCTTCCACCTATAAGTCAATACACAGAAGTTAAGGGTTTAAAATAAGAAAAAAAAAGAATAGCATTATTTATTAATAGGAGCCTGTGGTCTGTTAATAAAGCATTTCATCAATCATACCTAGCCTCTGCAGGTAAAGCTGAAGTGCTCCCTGACCCTCTTTTATAAGGAGGTATGCCTTCTTTCTTATTGGCATGCCAGTTCCATCTTCAGACTTCACCTCTCAGTCCCTGTTGGTGGTTATTTTGAAAGAGGAGATAAACCTAGAAATCTCAGGTCCTCCCTGATTACTTCAAGGGGAAGGAGGATGGGGTAAGGTAAGAGAAAGAGCTTTACTCTTCAGGTATCTGAACCTGTAGCTTCACCCAGCTAGGGAAAAGCGGCCAACCAGCCTTTCACTGCTAAGTTAAGAAATTAAATGTTAATGAGCTTTTGAAGCCCAGCTTCTTCTAGCAATCTTTGGCTAGAAAAATATAAATTGTCTCAATCATATTTTCATTGGCTCTTTTCCCTCTTGTGGGCCTTGTCACTCCAAATCTAGATGATAATGTTTAGGGAGGACCAAGAAAGCTTATGCTTTCAAATGCCTTTTGGAGAGTGTTTTTGCTTATAGATTAAAAAAAAAAAAAAAAAACAGTCTCTACCAGTCTTAAATACTGACTAGCCCCAGCTGAGTTAGATACCTTAAGGCTAATCACTTTAGTTCAGGACCTTCCTGACTTTCAGAAGTTAGGTGTTTGGGGAAAATGAATGGTTTCACCTAGAAACATTGCTAATAGATAATACGGTTGAACATTTTTTATTTTCCCTGATGCTTCATTGGTACCACTGTTAACTGGAAAAAAGCACAAAACTATTAAATAGTCAGAAAAACCACTCTTTAATTAAGGAAAGGGGTACAGTGCTAAATTAGGCCTCTACGAAGAGCTGTGCACCGCTCTCCTGAGGATTGAACTCTGGTTGCTCTGGTCACTGACCCCTGAGAGAGCCAAAAGTGCTAGATTGACAACTCCAAGGAGCCATTAAAGTGGAAAGGCTTAAATACCTTTCTAGGGGATCTCGGGGACTAAGGATGAGAGGATCAATTGACTTTACTGTGGTAACAAAGGAAAATCAGGGGTCCCAGGCAGGAATCCCAGTGAGGGGCTGATGCTTTATAATGGATGCAAAAGGGAAAGACCCAGCCAAAGGCCCAGGGCCACTTTGGTAAAGGACTTTGGCCTAAGGGAAGAAACCACAGGGATGAAAGACAAACACCTGATAAGGCATCTGCCACCCCCACTTAAACTACTTTAAGGTCTATTGTTAGTCTGAGACTAGTGAAGTTGGACTTTCCCTCAGGGAGAAACAAGGTCAACCTGGGGTCTTTCACCTTTAAGCTAACTAAACTGGGGGGGGGGTCATTAAATCTTTCTAGGCTACAAATTTAGGGTCTTCTAGATTCCAGGTCAACACCACTATGGTTATCTCAGGCACTCAGCTGAATCATCTGAGTGAGTGTCTTTCCTGAATATTCTAGATGTATCCTTCACCTGCTATGGTGAAGTAAATCTCCATTTGTTAACTATATTATACTTATCTGTATTAATTCTGTGTTATCTTATATTGAGGACAGACTAGTTGTATTAAGGTCCAGCTCTGGAATGACCCTTCAGGGCACTAGTCCATTACCAGTACAGAGTAAGTTAAACATGTTGGCTACAGTACTGGTTGCTGTACTCTCAAAAAGCCCTTTCCCTTCAGATTTTTTATTTGTTCTTTGTACATTCTTGTATTCTGTCTGTGATTTTGTATGTGTAATTCTTTAGAAGCTGAAATTCTGTCAGTGCTAAGTAACAGCTCTGTATTCACAATGTGCAGGTCAAAACAAAGAAGCAGCCTTGTCTGAGACAGAAATCCTAACTTTTGTCAAGAATCCATAGGGTGGAAGAATGGAAGATCATTTGGTGCTAAGGAATAGGTATGAGATTAATCCTAGGGAGAAACCTGTATTCTCTAAGTATAAAAACAGATCTTGTAATCTAACAAATAAAGATTTGGATCAGTGAACAAAATGAGCCTGTCTATGTGGAATCTAAGAGAACCCCAAGTTTAGTCAGTTTGAAAGATGGAGACCTCCAAGCTTGTTCTTTGTTCCCTAGAGAATCTACCCTAAAGGGAATCAGCAGTTTCAGACTGAATAATAGACCTTAAGATACATAATGGACTTAGCTAGGTGGAGTTAACAGATTTTAATCAAATGCTAAAAATATCCTTTTGTCCCAGTAGCTTCTCCCTTTGTATCTGAGACCCTTTCCCAAGAAGACCCAAACCTGTGCAGGGACCACCCTTTCCATTGTAAGTAGTCCATTCCCTTACACCCTATGTAAGGTCTGGCTCTGGTTTCTTTCCCAAGCTGTCTGTGTAATTTGAGCACTCCCATTTCCTTGTAGCTATGGTCAATCAGTCATATTTCCCTGTCCCTAGGTTCCCCAAATAGTATATAAATCCTCCAATTCTTTGGTCCTTCGGAATTGACCAGTCTCTCAGCACAGTTGGCCTTCCCAGGGGTCAGTGACCAGAGCAACCAGAGTCTTGGGGCTCTGTGTGGCTTTGTAGCACGCGGCTCTGCCTGGAGGCCTTGAGGAAAGCATTGAACCACTTTCCTCAATTAAATTTCTGACTATTTAATAGTTCTGTTTTTTCCAGTTTAACAAGACCCTTGTAGTATGTATGTGACTTCTGCCTGAGTTACTTTAGGGTCTAAGGCAAATTTCCAAACAAACTTGAAAGACTAGATTCAAAGCACTGTCCTACAGAGATAATCTTGTGGAGAAGGAGCTTGAAGAGAAATTGGGAGGGAGGAAGGGGGACTGGTTTTTACTAACATTTAAATACCATGAGATTTTAATAACTTGAGAATAACACACTAATTTCTCACTCCACACACTACCTAAAGGAGAGCTAACAGTCTGATTAATTGTGATGATTATTTTGGTCCAGAAAACTTGATGAGTAAACTTTTTTTTCCTAGTAGGGGAGCAGGGTATGAAGAGTGGGCACTTTAAATTCAGGATGTGGTAGGTTTTTTCTTAACTATTTCTCTTTGAGTTTGGGTTGAGGTGGGGCTGCGTGAAGTGGAAATTTAAGGGGACCTTGAAAATATCAAAGTATACCCTCTTTAACCACTATTTTTAAAATGGGAAAAATCATCTTTAAAATGGAATGTATTTATTGCATGAGAAATGTGGGGCACTGCCTCAAGTCAGCCCTCAGACAAATGCCCCCCAAAATTTAAAGAGAGAGCAATATGGCCATGTCTGCCTTGGATGTGCCAGAGAACCAACTCTGATACAATCAATGTTCCTGATACAAAATGTTTCCCTGGTTTACAGAGAAACTCCCAACTTTTAGGAAAATAAAATAGAATCAACATTTCTAGAAGTTGGGGAACTTTTGATAGCTTTACACAATGGACACATTCAAGCAAATTAGCACCTTCAAGAAATTGGAGAATAGCTTTACAGTGAATACATTCAAGAAAATTAACATTTTAAAGAAACGATGACTTTAGAGGGAGACACCTAGAGGAGGAGTTCAGACAAGTATGACAAGCTGTTGGAAGCCATTGAGAGAAGAAACCAAGTCTCTAATAGATATTTTTATCTGAACCCCATCAAAAGATCAATGCAGTCCATGAAGGCCATGCTTTGACCTTTCTATTCTGCAAGTCAGAACCAGACCTGATGGGTTATTTAAGATAAAAATCTTGATTCCTCTTTTGATTCCTTTTATGATCCTCACCTTTAAGTTTTTAGTAAACCATCAATTGAGGAGTTAACAACTTTTCCTCAGAGAAAAGAGCAGAAATCAGTAGAAGCTGGCCTGGCCCTGTAATCTCTTACTAGACAGTCAAGGTCAAAGTAGGCAGAGTTGGACATCTTCATATTCAGAGAGGTACTTTCCACCCCACACCCCACATAATCTCAAAGGCTCATTTTTAATGTATCTTTCAAAATATGGAATCTTTTTACTAAAATAACTTTTAGATAAAGTGAGGCTCATTTTTAACCTTGGGACTTTTTTTTCATCCAGCATACCCTTCATGAGAAAATCTTTTGTATAATATATGCCAAAAGTTAGGTAATTCTGTAACTATGATGTGTCTATGCAGCCAAAAACTCCTTTGTGCTTTGTGTGGATTGGGTTTTTTGAATACTGTATAAATAAACTCCATGCTCATTGCCAGCAGAGCAGCAGCCATGAGCTGACAGACAGAAGGTCTCCAGCATCTTTCTTTCTCACCTAAACCATCCCTTATCAGATTCCTGGAGCTACTGGATAGCTTTCAACAACAAACATTATACAGCATTTGGAGTTTTCTACAAGTATGATATAAATAAGGGTGGAAGGTGACCAGGGAGGTAATGGTTCTGAGATCATGAGGATCTATTTAAAGAACTTTGGATATTTATTTTGAAGAAGAAATAACTTAATGAGGGATCTATTGGAGCCCTCTTCAAGAACATTGTGTGGAAGAGGGATTCAGTCTCTTCCACTTGGTTCTAGAAAGCAGAACTCAGAGCAGCAGGTTGTAAGCTCAGTGCAAGGGAGCAGCTAGGCGGCACAATCGATAGAATGCCAGACCTGGAGTGCAGAGGATTTGGTTCAAATTTGGCCTGAGATGCTTCCTAACTGTGTAGCCCTGGACAAGTCATAACCTCATTTCACCTTTGCTTTTCTACTTTAGAGTTGTTACTAAGACAGAAAGTAGGGGTTAAAAAAAAAACTCAACAGAAAGAAAACTCAGTAGTTAGAATTGTCAAAAAGAGGAATGGACCAGAAGTCATCAGAATTTCAGAATATTTTAAAATGTTCAGATTTTTAAAATAACTTTTTCAATCATTTTATATAAAAATAGATTGTTGTTTAATATGTATTTCAAACTTGTACTAGGACCTGGTAGAAGACAGAACCTTATCAAAAGGGATGACACTTTCCAGGCCAAGGAATCTTGGGGCTGACTTCACTGCTCTAAAGTAGAATTAGCCTGTAATATATCTAGTTACAACTATAAAATATCTCCAAGAATAATATTACTTTGGATAAATCATTATTTATTTTTAAAAACTTGGTGTATCTGGAGTTCTAGTTCCACAAACTTAATAAAGTGATATATCATCATGACTTGAACCATTTAGTAACCTATCTTGTGTTGCTCTCATTGGAACAGGATCTGATGCACTGCATAGCCTTCGCAACAGCAGATGAATATCATCTTGGTAATCTGTCCCATGAATTGGGATTTCATGGATATATGGAAATAACCAATTTGCCTAGAGGTATATTTTCTAACATGGAAGCAAGATATGTTAATGTATTAGAAATAGAATTTGTTTTAGAGAAGGAGTTGTATATGACTTATTTAAAGAATTCTATCAACATTTAGTACCTTCAATCAATTAAAGTCAATTTATGCAAGTAACATTTATATGAAAAATAATGTATTTGGATATACATCAATGATCATAGACAAAACTAGCAATGTTTTTACATTATTATTAAGTACTTTTAAGGTGGGAAGTCCATTTCCTTTTATTATCAAAATTTAAAACTACATTGTTACAAAATTACTAGTCATAGGGATAGTGATTAATAAGGTCTTTTGAAGTAAATTGCCCATTGCTTATACATGCAAATACTTTAAAATTATAATCCATGCTGTTGTAACCAGATAGATTCTTTTAAAATACAAAATAAAAGGAGAGAGTCCCTTAAAAAGAAGTGGTAGTGGTGGTGGTCAAAGTAGTCACATTTTAGTAATGATTTGTAGAATGGTCTCAGCTAGGACTATTTTAGAGAACAATGTTTGAATAAAAATGTAATGATAGACTATAAGACTATAAAAGAGGAAGCTTAACAAAGTAGCCACGCCTCGTTGTTCCTTGACCCCAAAGAACATGGTCTACACCAGAAATTCCACTGTATTTTGATAGCCTCACGAATGAGAATACCTACTCTGTTGTTTGCTTGCTTGGACTGACATAGTTCACATGGAATGCTAAAGCTGTGTGTTCAGAACCCTTCCACTAGAGAGCTACAATGGCAACCACTATCATGACATTGTATTTCAGCAGCATTACTTTCTTCATGTCCAAACTGACCAGGGTCTACCTGGGCTTCTAGACAAACCATCATCTCTACTCTATGGGCAGCTTTATTGAAATCATTCTACCCTTACTTGGCATTTTTCTACATACTAATAAAAGTTGCCCACTTCCACGGGCATTTAAGTTGATTGTGGATCACAAAGAACCGATGTTTAGGATTTGATTTCTCCCAGGACTATCTGGGGGAAAGATAGAGGGGAGAATTTAAAAAATTAAAATATCATTCTACTTAATTTTAAAAAAATTATTAAATAGGGTAGTAGTTCTCATGGAGAACTTTTAAAGGTTATAATCATTCAAAATTTGTCATTATCCTTGTTTCCTTATCTTTATATATTTACCCTATAGACCTGATAGACTTATTTTAAAATATCAAGGCTAGGTGGTACAAGATCAAAGTTAACTTCAGATATCTACTATTGGCATGATTTGGAACAAGTCACTTAACCTCTGCTTGCCTCAGTTTCTTCATCTGAGAATCAAATAAGATAATAATTGTAAAGCCCTTAGCTTAGTACCTGGTACATAGTTAAGTGCTATATAAATGGCAGATATCATCATTATTGTTATTAAATTTATATTCTTAGCAAAATACATTAAGGAAAAAATATCTCTTTAAGATTTTTTCAGTACTGATTTTGAAATAATGCTAGAATTATAGGCACTAGTACAACTTCAATAGTTACTAAGTGGAGCGAACTATAGAATCAAAGTGACTATTAATTGGACAGTTTTATACAGTGTGAAGTATTGTTATTTAATCTTTTCTTATACGTTCCTCATTCCTGATGATGTCTTTCTTTGAGAAAACTTAGTAGACAATTATGTCATATAATGCATATTTTGGAGTACTGGTCTTAAGAATTTCAATGAAGTTGTTTTTCAGAACAACTAAATGAGGGGGGGACAAAATTGTGTTTGAAACATAGCTTTTTCATTTATTTTAAATATAGATGCAGCAAATATTTTGGTGATTGGTGTAGAAAATTCTGAAAAAGAGTATGATCCTGGAACAATCTTTTTCTTCAGGTAATACAAAACACCCAATCTATTAAAGCAATTAAGTCTAATTTCTAAAAATTACAACCCTCTAATTTTGTATAGTAAGTGGGACAGTGAGCCCTACTTGAGATGTGCTAAGAAACTTGCTATTTAAAAGAATCCTGTGATAATCCTTTTGCAAGGAATTCTTTAAAGAAGTGAATAATTATTCTCTCGTTTGTCTTTTTTTTTTTTTATCTTAAATTTTTCCTATATTGGACATACATAGTAGAACATGTCTATAAAAACCTTAGATTCTCATTATAACATATTGCTGGGCAAGTCCCCATATAAATGTTACTGTCACTATTGACTAATTTATCTTTTCCGCACTCTCACTATTTCTTGTGATTTCATGACCCATTTCCTCTGGTCTCCTGACATTACTTTCCAGCTCTTTAGAGGCCTGATGAGTTGGATTCCATCCAAGAAACTTTATCCAGCAATTTCCAGACTAATGTTGATTCCTTTCAATGGGCATCAAATTAGGCAAATTCACCCGTGGCTATATATATAGGCTTTACACTCTGATCAAGTCTTAAGCAACTTTGAACAGTTTAAGGCATCATCACAATTCTCTCTCAGGCATTTTCAGTGTGGCTCAATCTTATCCATCCCCCACTTACCTGGAGCTCTGCTTACTTCAGTCATTTTGCTATGTATATTTTCAGAGAATGTTCTCGAGGAGTTCCTTTGTCATTGCTTAGGAACTACAGAAAATCTATGGTTAATGCTGAAGAAGGATGCTAAAAAATATCTCTGCACTATCTAGGTTTTGATATAGCCTGATTATAGCTAGTCTGAATTGATCCAAATATACAAGAGTACTGGGAGTAGCAACTACCTGGGCATTAAGGAAGCACTATAAAAACTAGTGATCTTAGAAAAAAACAACCTTTATTTAAGCATAAAATTGTTGATTTAATTTTAATTTGACCTTTGTATGTTTTGTCATTTCAGTCTGTATTAGACAAAAATGTCCATTACTTTCCCCTGACAAAGTCAAGAACACTTTAATGAAAAACTGTTTTCATTTTAGCTAGTCTAGGTAGAAACCAAAGTTTCATATAAGGTTTTTTTAAGTTTATTCATTTTAATAATACTTAAATTGGAAATAGTCTTAAGATTTATATGAATATGATTTTTTATATTAAACAAAATAATGTAACATTTAAACTTAAGGGATGATCCTTTCATTTGTCTTATACAGGGAAGGAGCTGTTGTATTTTGGAATGTGGAGAATAAAACTGTAAGTATGAAAATAAATTGAAAACTCAGTAGCTTCTGGGAACACACTTTTAATTTTACCGAGCTATTAATTATTTGTCATAGTGGATGAGAGCAATGGGGCAAATGATCTAAAGCAGCAGATAAATCTAAACACCATTTCTATTTGCTCTTTATTACATATTTTCATATAGATTTGTCTTCCTAATTATGTTTTCTTTTGTCTTATGTGAAACCAAAGGTAGCATGGTATGGTTGGAGAGAGTTAAGACTTGAGTTCAGATTCCTATTCAAATACTTAGTAGTGGTGTGATCTTAAACAAGTCATTTAACTTCTCTGCAACTCAGTTTCTATAATTGTAAAATGAGGGAATTTGACTGGATGGCCCCTTCTAGCTTTAAATCTGTGTTTTTATGAGTTTTACAAAGTAGTTTGGTAGAGTGGGAAGACATGGACTTGAAGTTAGGAGAGACCTTGTGTTCTAATGTACTTCTGACATTTATTAGTGATTTAAATATCTAATTAATTTTTAGTTTAGGTCACAAACTTTTTGAACCCCAATTTCCTATGTTAACCTGAGAATTAAAAACTTGTTCCTATCACATATGGTTGTCATGAAATTCTGATGAGACAGCATATAGAGAGTTGTTATAATAACTGATGGGAGAGAAGGTTGCAAGCATAAGCCTGTCTGTGATTAAGATCTACAGCACCTAATCTACACATTGAAGTGCATTGTTCATTGAGAATAGTTTTGGTGTGGAGAAGGGGGATTGTTTTTGTTTTTGTTTTTCAATTTAAACTTTGTGGAAAATTATACCTTGCCAACATCAAGATCAGGATTAAGTTGTTATTAAAATAATTGAACTTTAAAAATAAATGTAAGTAGCCAAAAAAATTACCAAGTATTATGAAAAAAATGCTGATTGTTTTATCATACAATACTCATGTAATTTAATTCACTTCTTATTTTAAGTTGATATTTATTTTCCTCCAGATGAAACATGTGATGCAAATTTTGGAAAAACATGAAGTTCAGCCTTATGAAATGGCACTGGTTCACTGGGAGAATGAAGAGCTTAACTACATGAAAGCAGAGTAAGCAACTTGTTATTATCTACACTAACAGCATCTCCAGTACTCCAGTAGATCTCTGATCTCATTAATGTAATAATCCAGCAGAGCAGATTGCAACCCACCCATGTAGGCCTATCCTATCTTTTCTGCATCCTCAGTAAGTTCAACATAGGAAATCTACCCAGCAAGCCAAGGACCTTCCGTGAGTACATGTTGACATTTCAAGGATATCAATGGTGCAAATATAGGCTGGCCTTTGGTCATTCCTTTTTCTTGCCAACTAATCAGTCTATCTTCTTTAGTCATAAGCTACTTGGACATTCTCTTTACTACTTCTCCCATATACTTTCTTGTTTATAATGTCTTGCAACCTATTCATGTCTATTATAGACCCCTTCATTACTCTTTAGATTATCCTCATGTTGAATTATTCAGAAGCTGCAGTAATCCATGATAGACAAAATTATTATAAGATCACTGGAATAAAATGGAAGAACATTGGCATTAAAAAATGAGCCTTTTTTTTTTAAGGGGGAATCCAGAACTTTGCTAATTCCCAAATGTAATCCAGCACTCTTCCACCTGTTCAATTCTGGTTCTTATTCATTATCCATTTGCAGAACATTATCCTGCATTGTCAGAGATATCACACACATTCCCACAGACGCACACACACACACACGCACACCGCAGAGATGAGCTATAGGTTGCTTGTCTTACAGTATACTGTACATATACATTGAGCTCTATATGCCATCCATGTTATAGCATACTATAATTCCAGACAAAGGGAATTCTTTATCCACGTAGCTTTTCCTCTGTGAATAGTTAGGCCAAACTCTTGTGAATCTCCATTGGCAGCTTTACAGTGTTCCTGGGCTTGTAAGTGTGTACACAATGCCATCTACAAACAAAAGCATTTAAAGGACCTTAACATTTAAGGAATCATTCTTTAACTTGGACTCTATCTGAATTCTCTCCAAGAGAGTGGAGGATGCTTCTGGGGAACCCTGTCAGAGCCCAATCTTCCAGATGCCAAGGAGCCATGAGGCCTCTGACATCCTCCCATAGTACACATGTGTGCCCAGGCAAAGGATGGGGCTGCCCCTGACCAAAATAGGTTTTCTATAGGAATAATGGGTAAAATTTTATATTAAATTCACACAGAGTTCAGGGTCAAAAGCACAAAGAGAATTAGTCTTACTTTAATTACTGACATACCACACTATGATTATTTTTTTATTCTTCTTACTGATTATAATCTCTTATATACAGTTGTTCAATGAACTAACAACTGGGCTATCTCTTATTATAAATCACACAGTTACAAATTAACATGTTAATTTAAAAAATTATCATAAGCTAATTGATTAAATTTCTTCTTACCCTGGGTAGGGAAGAAGGATTTATTTAGAAATTAATACAGACATTAAAAAAAAAAGATGACCTTGAAATTTTTTTCTTATCAAACCTATGATTTCCTAAGGACTTCCTGGAGAGGAACTTCTTCCACCTATGCAGGTTGATACTGAAAGTTGTAGAGAATTGCCTGCCTAGGTTATCAAGATGTTAAAGTATATTGCCCAGGGTTCAGTATGAGAGAGGAGGGACTTGAGCCCAGGTCTTAATATCTCCCTCTTTATCTATTCTGCTGCACTGCTTCATCAATAAAAATTGGTTAGAATATTAAAATATGTGTAATCATTTTCATTTTGATGATGTTATTTGGGACTCATTGTGTCTGGCACCTACAGATTCTTTTCTTTAACAAAGTAGTTAAGAGGTATAGTGTAGTCTTCAAGTCTTGCCACTTTCATTTCTTACTCCCGAACCACATTTTCAAGCATATTTTTTGCTATTCTCACTTACGATCACTTGTACATTGGACTTGCCAACTTTCAAAGTATATATTGATTTAAAGAATTTTATCAAATTCTTTATGGAATTTCTCTTTAACTATTCATCCTCTGCAACAAATAGTGGACCATTAACTGCATTTATTTATTTTCTTGGTCTTATTGCAGATATTTATCTTAAGCACTGCTTTATTTTGCTGTAGCTTCCTAAAACACCTACTTTACAATAAACTTAACAGTGGTAATAAAGCAAAAATTATTATTAATTTAGTATTTTAAAGAAAAAAATGACATACTTATTGTCCATGAAATATAATACTAGGCAGATTTCTTGTGTTTTTTTTCAATAATTATATATGATTCATGTGGAATACATATTTTTTAAAAAGCTTAATTAATGCTTTTTGTTTTTGTATCATAACCATTTCTAGAAATACCTAACTTCCTATGCCACAAACTGAAACCTCCCTTGTAACTGAAAAATAATTAGGTAAAAAATACATGTTCAGTGAACATATCAGAAATGTATATAAATATTACATCCTAGGATTCCCTTTCCTCTTTGCCAAGAGGAAAAAGTAAATATGTATTCTCCAAAACTACTATTTTTTCATTTATGTAGTATTTCCCTTTCCTTAGTGATTTTTGCATTTGTAGTCATGTATATTGTCCCATTGGTACTGCATAAATTCATACAAATCTTCCCACATTTCCCTGTAGTCTTCATAATGACCATTTCTCATAGTTCTTTAATATTCCATTACAGTCATCATGCTTTTGTTCAGCCTTTTTTACAATTGATGGATACTTTCTTTCTTGATGTTTGTTATCACTAAAAAAGTGCCACTAAATATTTTTGGTTTATATTGTATCTTCATTTCTACCTTTGACCTCTTTGGGGGCTGTATTGTAAATTTGTATTTTTTGTTTAACATTTTTTTCCAATTGTATGTAAATACCATTTTCCACTTTTTTTTAAATTTTGAGTTCAAAATTGTCACCCTTCCTGAGAAGACAGTTTCATATAGATTATATGTGTGCACCAATGCAAAAATATTTCCGTAATAGCCATGATGTAAAAGAAAATACAAACAGAAAAAAGTATGCTTCAATCTGCATTCAGACTCCATCATATCTCTCTTTGAAGGTAAATAACATTTTTCATCATAAATTGGAATTGTCTTGGATCTTTGTATTTCTGAGAATAGCTATGTTATTCACAGTTGATCTTCATACACTATTACTGTTACTGCCTGGGTACATTGTTCTCCTGGTTGTGCTCAATTCATTTAAGTCTTTCCAATTTTCTCTGAAAGCATCCTGCCTATCATTTCTTA
Organism: Gracilinanus agilis; assembly: GCF_016433145.1. Lineage (NCBI taxonomy): Eukaryota > Metazoa > Chordata > Mammalia > Didelphimorphia > Didelphidae > Gracilinanus > Gracilinanus agilis. Next base: position 413,232,063 of record NC_058133.1, on the reverse strand, counting down.
CAGCACAAAAGTAATCATGTAACTCAGTTTATTCAGCTGTTCCCTAATTGATGGGCATCTCCAATTTCCATTTCTTAGCCACCACAAAAAAAAAGCTCCTATAAAAATTTTTGTATATATACATTCTTTTCTTTAAAAAAAAACAATCTCTCGGGATACAGACCTAGTAGTGGTATTTCTGGGTCAAAGGGTATGCACAGTTTGATAGACCATGGGTCATAGTTCCAAATTGCTCTCCAGAATACTTGAATCAGTTCACAACTCCACCAGCAGTGCATTAATGTCCCAGTTTTCCCTTATTCCCTCCAATATTTATCATTTTTCTTTTATCATATTCCGTATGTCTGAGGTAGTACCTCAGAGTTGTTTTCATTTGTATTTCTCTAATCAAGTAATTTAGAGTATTTTTTTCATATGACTATAGATAGCTTGGATTTCTTCATCTGAGAATTGCCCATTCATATGGCAAATGGCAAGAACTAGGCAATTGAAGTTAAGTGATTTCCTCAGTTACATAGCTAAGTAGTGTCTAAGGCTTTTCCTTTAAAAATCTGGATGTTTAGTATTAATGTTACTTCATTTTCCATGGTACCTGTTAGCAAGATGTGGATTCCTTGCTTATCTTTTTTAATTAGATCTTCTTTTACTTTTGTTAGTCTGAGATCATGATTGATGGCACTCATGCTTTTTTTTAGCCAAATACTAATAAATTCTTCTCTAGCCCCTTACCTTTCCTCTATGTGTGTTTCTTTGCTTCAAGTATGTTTCTTTCTTTCTTTTTTTTTTTTTTAAATTTTAAACCCTTAACTTCTGTGTATTGACTTATAGGTGGAAGAGTGGTAAGGGTAGGCAATGGGGGTCAAGTGACTTGCCCAGGATCACACAGCTGGGAAGTGTCTGAGGCCGGACCCGAACCTAGGACCTCCCGTCTCTAGGCATGGCTCTCAATCCACTGAGCTACCCAGCTGCCCCGTTTCAAGTATGTTTCTTAAAAACAACACATTGTAGGATTGTTTTTACTGTTCTCTCCACTTCCATTTATTCATGAGTCCAAAGAATAAACATTTTAGTCACTTTTTTAGAATAATTCTATATTGAAATCCAGAAACCATTAGATAAATTCATTGTTTTACTAAGAATATATTTTTTTTTTCTCCATATTTTATATTTCTTGGTCTCTCTTGGTCTTTTTTTTTAATTTCCAAAATTCTTTTAATTTAATTTATTTTTTTAGAAAAATTTTTTCCATGCTTTCATGATTCATGTTCTTACTCTCTCCCCACAAACCCCCTCATCCCATAGCCAATGCGAATTTCACGTGTCATCAATCAAGACCTATTTCCATATTATTGATAGTTGCATTGGTGTGGTCGTTTAGAGTTTACCCCCAGATCATGTCCGCATCAACCCATGTGTTCAAGCAATTGTTTTTCTTCTGTGTTTTCACTCCTGCAGTTCTTCCTCTGAATGTGGGTAGTGTTCTTTTCCATAAATCCCTCAGAATAGTCCTGGATCATTGCATTGCTGCTGGTACAGAAGTCCATTACATCAATTTCACCACAGTGTATTGGTCTCCGTGTACAATGTTCTTCTGGTTCTGCTCCTTTCACTCTGCATCAATTCCTGGAGGTCATTCCAGTTCACATGGAATTCCTCCAGTTTATTATTCCTTTGAGCACAATAGTATTCCATCACCAGCATATACCACATTTTGTTCAGCCTTTCCCCAATTGAAGGGCATACCCTCATTTTCCAGTTTTTTGCTACCACAAAAAGTGTGGCTGTAAATATTTTCGTGCAAGTCTGTTCATCTATGATCTCTTTGGGGTACAAACCCAACAATGGTATGGCTGGATCAAAGGGCAGGCATTCTTTTATAGCCCTTTGAGCATAGTTCCAAATTGCCATCCAGAATGGTTGGATCAGTTCACAAATCCACCAGCAATGCATTAATATTCCAATTTGGCCACATCCCCTCCAACATTCATTACTCTCCCCTTCTTTCATTTTAGCCAATCTGCTAGGTGTGAGGTGATACCTCAGAGTGGTTTTGATTGGCATTTCTCTAATTAGAGATTTAGAACACTTTCTCATGTGTTTATTGATAGTTTTGATTTATCTGAAAATTGTCTATTCATGTCTCTTGCCCATTTATCAATTGGGGAATGGCTTGATTTTTTATACAATTGATTTAGTTCCTTGTATATTTGAGTAATTAGACCCCTGTCAGAGTTTTTTGTTATAAAGATTTTTTTTCCCAATTTGTTTTTTCCCTTCTGATCTTGGCTACATTGTTTTGGTTTGTACAAAAGCTTATTAGTTTTATATAATCAAAATCATTTATTTTATATTTTGTAATTTTCTCTAACTCTTGATTGGTTTTAAATTCTTTCCTTTCCCAGAGATCTGACAGGTATACTATTCTGTGTTCACTTAACTTATTTATAGTTTCCCTCTTTATATTCAAGTCATTCACCCATTCTGAATTTATCTTGGTGTAGGGTGTGACATGTTGATCTAAACCTAATCTCTCCCATATTGTTTTCCAAATTTCCCAGCAGTTTTTGTCCCAAAAGTTGGGCTCTTTGGGTTTATCATACACTGTCTTGCTGACGTCACTTACCCCAAGTCTATTCCATTGATCCTCCCATCTGTCTCTTAGCCAGTACCATATTGTTTTAATTACTGCTGCTTTATAGTATACTTTAATATCTGGTACTGCTAGGCCCCCTTCCTTCACATTTTTTTCCATTATTTCCCTTGATATTCTTGATCTTTTGTTATTCCAAATGAACTTTGTTATAGTTTTTCCTAATTCAGTAAAAAAGTTTCTTGGTAGTTTGATAGGTATGGCACTAAATAAGTAAATTAATTTGGTTAGAATGGTCATTTTTATTGTGTTAGCTCATCCTACCCATGAGCAATGTTTTTCCAATTGTTCAGATCTAGTTTTAATTGTTTGGAAAGTGTTTTGTAGTTGTGTTCATATTATTCCTGTGTTTATTTTGGTAGATAGATTCCTAAGATTATATTGTGTAGGGTGATTTTAAATGGTGTTTCTCTTTCTAACTCTTGCTGTTGCGATATGTTGGAAATATACAGAAATGCTGATGATTTATGTGCATTCATTTTGTATCCTGCAATTTTGCTAAAGTTGTTGATTATGTCTACTAGCTTTTTAGTTGATTCTCTAGGATTTTTAAAGTAGACCATCATATCATTTGCAAAGAGTGGTAGCTTGGTCTCCTTATTGCCTATTTTAATGCCTTCAATTTCTTTTTCTTCTCTAATTGCTACTGCTAGTGTTTCTAGTACAATGTTAAATAATAGAGGAGATAATGGACATCCTTGTTTCACTCCTGATCTTATTGGGAAGGCTTCTGATTTATCCCCATTGCATATGATGATTGTTGATGGTTTTAGATATATACCGTTTATTATTTTTAGGAAAGGTCCTTCTATTCCTATATTTTATAGTGTTTTCAATAGGATTATATTTCGTCAAAGGCTTTTTCATCATCTATTGATAATTATGTGATTTTTGTTGGTTTCCTTGTTAATATGGTCAATTATGTTGATGGTTTTCCTAATGTTGAACCATCCTTGCATTCCTGGTATAAATCCCACCTGATCAGGAGGGATAACCCTCATGATCACTTGCTAGAGTCTTTTTACTAGTATTCTGTTTAAGATTTTTGCATCTATGTTTATAAAGGAGATTGGTCTGTAGTTTTCTTTCTCTGTTTTTGGTCTGCCCGGCTTCGGGATCAGTACTATATTAGTGTCATAAAAGGAATTTTATAGGACTCCTTCTTTGCTTATTATGTCAAATAATTTGTATAGTATATCCCTATATAAGGATAATAGTTTGTAATAAGAAAGATTTGTAAAAAAGATTGGATTTGTTCATCTTTTTATTTTATTTTTTATAGGGGCCAGTCAAAACTTCATAGGGGGGAAATCAAGTTAAATTCAGAGTTGGATCTAGATGAAATCATATTGGAGAAATTTGCCTTTTCAAATGCCCTTTGCCTTTCAGGTAAGTTGTTATTTCAGAGTTTGGAGTGTTTCACAGCTTGTAGTAGTTGTGGAGAATTTATAAAGTAATCAAAGAATTTGGCCCATTTTCACAGATAAATTTAACCAACTACAAAAACAAATAATCCATTTAACTTCTAGACCGAGGAGCAAAAATCTTACATAAAATTTTTAGCATTTTTCAAGATAGAATCAGATTAATTTTCATAATCAATAAAGGCTTTTGTTCTGACCTTAATTCTAAATCTATCTGTTGTGTTACTGATTTTGGATGTGTGTGATTCTAATTTTGATAGCCAAGATTTCATTACTTCCTATAAATCTTGCAGTATTTTCTTTTTTATTTCATATTTACTATTTTTTATAATACCATCATATTTTATTATATTAATATGCCATTAACAGGCATTCTGTAATTATTAGTCCCAGATGTTTTATAATTTTTTTGTTGCTATTAAAAAAAATATATATTGAATTTTTTTTTTTTTTGGTACAACTAGGTAAGGTTTTCATTAATAGGGGGAGAGAGGCAGGAAGAAGTCAGAAATTGCAGCATTTGTTGGAAAGATATGATCAGTTTTTTGGCTAGTATTATCATATTGCTTTCTAGAATGCCTATACCAGACTACTGACTTACCCAGAAATGTATTAGGATTCCTTTCCCCTTAAACTTTTTCAGCACTGAATTCCAAAACAATTCATATTAGTCTCGATTTGCATTCCTTTTATTATGAGTAACTTCTAGCATATTTTCATGTGTTTTCTTGTTTTTAAACCCTTACCTTCTATCTTAGAATCAATACTGTGTATTGGTTCCAAGGCAGAAGAGTGGTAAGGACTAGGCAAAGGGAGTTAAGTGACTTGTCCAGGGTCACACAGCTAGGAAGTATCTGAGGTCGGATTTGAACCCAGGACCTCCTGACTCTAGGACTGACTCAATCCACTGAGCCACCCAGCTACCCCCTTTGTGGTTTTTTTTAAAATATGCATTTCCTCCTTTAAAAAAATAAGTGTTGGGGGGTGCCAGATAGGTGGCACAGTGGATAGAGCACCAAGCCTCGAATTAGGAGGACCTGGATTCAGATCTAGCCTTAGATACTTCCTAGTTGTATGTGACCCTGGGCAAAATTAACTCTTGCTTGCTCAGCCCCTGCTCTTCAGTCTTAGAGTTGTTAGTAAAACAGAAAGTAGGAGTTTAAGGGGGAAAAATGAATTCCTGAAGAAAGGCCAGAAGGAATCACAGATAAGGAGGATAACTCTGAAAGTAACATGTTGAATTTGTGATGAAAAGCAAGCTAGACATAATAGATTTACATTTTCATATATAGTCATCTCATGTAGTGGTCATTTTTGTTGATATTTGTTAAGATCAGAGTTCTTAAAATGGAAAAATGGAAAAAACTGATTCCACATTATCAGTTGAACTGATCTTCTATTAGGGATTATGTATTATGTATTATTAGATCTGTGTCAGTTCTTTATAGATTCTGGGTGTTAGACCTTTAATATTTATTACAAATACTTTCTCCCAGTTTATTTCTCCTTTAACTTTAGCAAAACCATTTTTGTTATGTCAAACCTTTCATTGTGCCTAGTAAAACATGCTCATTTTTGGACTTCAGGAAATTCTTCGGTTTACTTGATCTGAGACAAGATTTGAACTCAAATCTCCGATTGCAGGTCTAGCACTCGTCACACTATTTTTCCTGGGCTTTTGATGGTGGTGAAGATGGGGTTGGTTTGTTTGTATATGTAGATCCATTTTATTGTAATATATGAGGTATACAAACCCATTTTCATCATACAACTTTCAAGAGAGCTAGATTTATTTACCAGATTGCATTCCCTAATTTAATGAGGAGTATTGTGAGGTAACTTTGGAGAAAGCAGTTTCATCTGAGTGATCAATTCAGAAGCCAGATTCAAAGAATTAAGAAGTGAATGAAAGGAGAGAAATGCAATGAATGAAGATAGCTTTTTCTAAGAGACTGGCTATGAAAGTTCCCTAAAGAGGTATCGGGGTGAGGTAATAGTGATGTCTTGCAGGGTTGTTTTTTTTTAAGTCTGGTGGAAATCCAGGCATGTTTATAGGTAAAAAGGGACGGGTTAGATAGAGATTAAAGATTAGTAAGAAGGGAATATCTATGTGAACAATCTATCAGAAGAGATCGGATAAAATCTAGGGTACAAGAAAAGTTGGTCTCGACAAGAGCCACAGTGGGTAATATGATAATCAGTTAGGAAGGGTTTTTGGATTGCCCTGAAGTTAGATAATATTTGTAGTGGACAAAATCAGCACAGTTTCCTCACTTTCTTCAGTAGCATGTGAATAAGAAAAGATGTAGATGGTGGGAGTAATCTAGGGTTAGGATTTAGCAAGGTATGAAAAACAGTAGGATAAGAGGTCAAGAGATTTGAAAGTTTAAGAGAATATAAAATTGAACTAGTCAAAAAGGGAAGGGAGGAAAATTAAGTCATAGTAGAGGATAAATGTACTAGAAGAATATGGAGGAATTGCGGGGGACTGCAGCTCAAGTTGAGGATAAATAGACTTAGAAGGAGTGAGACAGAGAAAGATGGAATAATAAAAGATTGCAATCATACCAGGGAATTTCAGAATTCTTAACTGTAGAAGTAGAACTGAGTGGTCGAAAGATCAAGGGTGTGACCACCCTCCCATGGCTCAGGTGGAGTGCAGAAGTAGGTCTTGGCAATGGAGGAGAAAGAGGAACTGGGAGACTAAGAGTATTTTAGGGAACATCATCTTTCACAAACCTTTACCATTTCAAGATTATTTCATACTATCCTCCTGCATATGTTATATGCTCCAGAAAAACTGTACTACTCATTGTACTCCATATATGCCCAGTGTTTTCTTGCCTGTGCCCCCTAGCTCACTTTGTAGTCTCTGCTTTGAAAGCCCTTCCCCTCTGTGCTTGTTAAATTCCTGGACATTCAGGAAACTTTAGTAATGATGTTTTCCCTTTTAAAAAGTGCCCTGCTTGTACCTCTCAGAAACTTAAATATCATTTTTATTATACAAAAAATTGTCATGTCTTCCTAGATGGTTGTAACTTTCATGGGTTTTATAAGGGCAATGATTGTAGCTCTCCTATTCTCCCTACCAGAGCTGTCTATTAGACTATACATTTCCTAATAGGAATTCTCTTCGGTTTATCCCAAGTACTTCAAAGAATTCTTTTAACATAGTAGACCCTCAAATGTTTGATTGTGTCTTATGTGCATAATAAGAATGTAATAAATGTTTTTTGAATTTGAAAGATATAAAAATCATTCTTTAAAAAATTTCTTCCTCAGTGAAACTGGCTATTTGGGAAGCATCACTGGATGATTTTGTTGAGTCTATTCAGTCAATTCCCGAGGTAAATATTTGTATTCACTTTATACTCATTTTTAAAGTGAAAAGGAATCAATCTTATTTGTGAGGATTCTTTTAAAAGTTTTAAATGACCAGTCAGTGTGGTTGTAAAACAAAGTGATGATAAATATCAGGAAAAGTATACACAGTAGAAAAATGATAACACACGAGAACCCTCCCTCTAATTTCAGGTGTAACAAAATGTAGGAATATAGAATAAGCACCAAAATATTTTTTGTTGTTTTTTTAGTTTGAGTTAAAAATGCATTCTTATTGAGATTTTGTTACTAAGATTGTAAAATCTGACCAAAAAAAGCCAGTCATGAAAAATCTCCTTTCTTAATCATTCTTATCCTCCAGCTGAAAATGTTGAACATTTATTTCACTGTTGTACATATATTTTACCAAATTATATTTAGAGTTAAATAGTAGCTATTATAGGAAGAGTCACAAAATATTTCAATTTCATTATCTCATTTTTTTAATTGACATCATTTTTAATGTAAAAGGATTTTTCAGTTATGCCTAAAAAGTGAGGTAAGAAGCCATAGTGTCTACAAGAGGAGAGGAGACTAATATTTCAGAGGAAATGATGAGGTGAAAATGATCCTAAAAGTGCTTTCATAAGATTTTAAGACCTTATGATATGATAATGACATGCAACTAAAGAGTGTCACTTGTGAAATATTTTAATGATATTAAATCAAAACTTGCTTCAACTTTTTCTTTTATGGTCTTATAGGGCTCAGTTTTACAAATAAAAGTCACAACCCAAGTCATAAATCAAATTGCTATTTTTCTCCAGGCTTTAAAAGCTGGAAAAAAGGTGAAACTTACTCATGAAGAGGTTATGCAGAAAATGGGAGAACTTTTCTCACTAAGGTAAAGATTTTTGTTTGAACAAAACATATCTTATGTTGACATATATGAAAAGGGTTTTTTAAAGTGCCATGTTTATGTTACTTGTAGCTATTTTCATAATAGCCATTAGCGTAAAAAAAAAACTTTCAAAGGTTAGAAACATATGCAGCATAACTAGGTCCTAATTTTGTAAAACATTGCTATTCAAATAGTTCTCTGATCTCATTGATAAGGAAGTTCCCTCCACCATTACATAGTGTAACTTAACTTTTTTTATGACTATTGTTGATGTGTTTCTATAAGTTTTCCACAGGAAATTCACCCTGTGTGCTAAATGTTTCCCATTACTTTCTCCTGACATCAGAAAGGTACCCACGGAGTTCCCTGGACATCAGTCTGTCATATCTCACCCCTGAAATGTACCAGACCATCTTCTCTTCCTCTCACACAATTCCTCATTGATGTCATTTGATCCTGTTCATCTTCAACATTTCTCACTGCTTATAATGTAGCAACTTATTCATACCTCCCCTGTGCATCTCTATTGCCCTCATTTTAATTCCTTGGAGACTCTTTGCCTTTCCTGTTGTCAAGATAGGTTAGGCAGGGCAACAAAGAAGGAGGGAAGTAGATAGATAAATGGATGGATGGATGGATGGATAAATAAATTGGGTATATAGATGTGTGTGTCTGTGTTTATGCATTCATGTGAAACAAGAAACCAGAGAGTATGAGGAACAGAGTTGGAATATTATCAAGGTCTTTTGTGTGAAGAAGAATACAGGGTGGGGACAAAAATTAATTTTATTATTGATGTATACCTCAGACCACCTGTACATACAGATGAAATACATGAATTCAGTAAATATCATAAGCCTAATACAGACATTACTTTTGGGATGGGGAACTTCAGATATCCAGATATCTTCTAGAGTTCTCTCTACAGTAGACCAGCTAATAATTTCTTGATTTAATTTAATGATTCCATCTTATAAAAGGTGGAAGAGTACTTTCTTCCACAGCACATATATCAAATGGCAGAGGAAACAATAGGGGAAGCTTTATTCTGAATTTTGTTTTCACTGAAATTGAGAGAAACTAGTTGATGAGATAGAAATAATGTTACCATTGTCTCTTAGAGTCGTGATAAAAGATGAAAGTTGAGAATTTGTCTTACATCTTAAATTTTGGGAGAGCAAATTTCAAAGGGTTCAGAGGGAGGGCAGACAAGGTCTCATGAACTAAAATTTTTGCAAAGCAAGTAAGTCCAGTAAGGATGAGGAAATTCTCAAGTTAAACACAAAAGAAAATAATTCTAGTGGGTTGGGAAACTTATTGTCAAACCAATCTGAGATGAACAGAAAACTCATCAATTGATTTAGTTTTTAAAGCTATGCATACCTTCCTCCCCCCCCCCCTTTTTTTTTTTGCAGAAGTAGGAGATTATGGATATAAAACAATACATACACTGTCACATTTGGTTGATATGTTCATTTTACTAAACTACTTTGGCTCTGGCTAGGGAAGGATGAAGGAACTATGTTTGGAGATAAAGAGGCTATAAAAATAAAAGACCTACAAAATAAAATTTTTAAATATAAACTATATTAGCATAATAGCATTAGCAGATATCTTTACATTGATTTTAATTGGACTACTAAATTTAATTCAATTAATTCAGCTAAAATACTTAAATCTTGTTATAATTTTAATAATTAAAAATTTAAGCTTAACCTATAGAAACATTTATACTTTCACTTTTTCAGGCACCGTATAAATTTAAGTTCAGACTTCCTAATGACCCCTGATTTCTACTGGGACAGAGAAAACTTGGAAGCACTTTATGATAAAACTTGTCAGTTCCTTAGCATTACTCGTAGAGTTAAGGTAAGTCTTCTTTCCAGGAAAAAAAAATAAGAGGTAATCTTATTATCATAATCATTTGTAAGACTATAAAAAGGGGATTTCCATTTGGAATGCTTATTTTTATTTCTCAGAGGCAGTTTGATGTAGTGGATAGAGATACCCTCAAAGCCAGAAAAACTTGTATTCTAGTCTCACCTCTGACACTAGCCCTCTCCTACCTTTCCAGGCTTCTTACACTGAACTCCCTACCATAGTCTTTGATTCAGGGACTGGCCTCCTGGCTGTTCCATGAATGAGACACTCCATCTCTTAGCTCTGAGCACTTTCTCTGGCTGATCCCAGTGTCTGGAACCTTCTCTGTGTGAAGGAAGTTATTTAGAGGAACTTGATCACGAGGACAGAATCTAAGCTCGGTTGTACTTTGGGGTCAGTGGGAAAGCCAGCAATTAAGGTGGGGGGGCAAGAAGGCAGAGCCACTGTCCTCGTGATCAAGCCAAGAGAATGTCGCCACACCAGTATGACATGTGAAAAAGCCAGTGGGCTAGGAAAGGCTTTTAAACGCAAGCAGGAACGCATTGTGCTCTGGACTTAGGCAACAGAGATGGCAGCCGTGCTGCTGCTACTGTAGCCGTAGCTGGCCAAATGAAGAATTGATTCTATTCCTTCTCTCTCATTTTATTAATAAATGCTCATAACTCTGGCCAGACCCCTTTTTATTCCTAACATCTAATCTCTGTTTATTGACTTCCTTGAAGTCCCAACTTTCATCTCATCTTCTACAAGACTTTCCCAGCTTTCTCCGATTCTTTTCTTTAATTTGAAAATTTTTATTTAATTGATTTAGAATATTTTTCCATGGTTACATGATTCATGTTCTTTCCCGTCCCTCCTCTCACCCCCCTCCTGTAGCCATCGTACAGTTCCACTGGGTTTTACATGTGTCACTGATCAAGACCTATTTCCATATTATTAGTATTCTCTTTGGTGTGTGATTGTTTAGAATCTACATCCCTAATCATACCCCCATTGACTCATGTGACCAGACAGTCGTTTCTTTTCTATGTTTCTGCTCCCACAGTTCTTCCCCTGAATTTGGGTAGCGTTCTTTTCCATAAATCCCTCAGAATTGTCCTGCTAGTACAGAAGTCCATCACGTTGGATTTTACCACTGTGTATCGGTCTCTGTGTACAATGTTCTTCTGGCTCTGCTCCTTTCGCTCTGCATCAATTCCTGGAAGTCATTCAAGTTCACATGGAATTCCTCTGATTCATTATTTATTTTATATTTTAAACCCTCACCTTCCATCTTAGAATTGATACTATGTATTGGCTCCAAGGCAGAAGAATGCAATGCGGGTTAAGTGACTTGCCCAGGGTCACACAGCTGGGAAGTGTTTGAGGCCAGGTTTGAACCTATGACCTCCCATCTCTGGGCCTGGCTCTTAATCCACTGAGCTACCCAGCTGGCCCCCCATTATTTCTTTGAGCACAATAGTATCCCATCACCACCATATACCACAATTTATTCAGCCATTCCCCGATCAATGGACATTTCCTCATTTTCTAATTTTTTGCCACCATAAAAAGTGCAGCTACAAATATTTTTGTACAAGTCTTTTTCCGTATTATCTCTGGAGTATAAATCCAACAGTCTTCCTCCAGATTCTAGAGATTTCTTTCAATTATTTCCTACTTATCCTATGTGTAGTTTATGCATATTTGTTTATTTGTCTCCCCCATTAGATTGTGACTTCCTTGAGAGAAGAGATCATCGTTTGTCTCTTTTTATATCTCAAGCTCTTAGCACAATGCCTGGCACAGAGTAGGCATTCAATGTTTATTGACATCTATTGACTGACTAATAGTTAACATTTATGTAGTGCTTTGTTTTGTGAAGCACTTGACACTTCATTTTTTCTCCCTCACAACAAGTCCTACAAGGTAGATGCTATTAGTTCCATGGCAAACAGAGATTAAATGACTTGCCCAGGGTCACTCATGGCTAATAAGCATCAGTCTAAATTCAAACTCAAGTATTCCTAACTCCAGGTCCAGTGTTCCACCCACTGCACCATCAATCTGGCAGTACTGTACAATGTAAATTGTAGGGCAGAAGCAAGGAGGCCAGGTAGGTGGCTGTTGTACTAAAACATACTCAGGTTAATGAGAGTCCAATTTAGCATGGTATGAGTAGGACACATTCTGGAGATGCTTCAAAGGAAGAATCAGCAGATTCATTCTATGTAGGAATTGGATAAAAAGACACAACAGTAGCATTCAGGTTTCAAGCCTTGGTTAATAAAGAGAATGGTGGTGCCTTTAACTGTAAGGAACAGGAAAATCAGGAGGGAGATTGCTTTCTGTTTATTATGCAGTTATAGCCTGTTTGTTTTTTTCTAAATCATTCTTTATTCTCTTTGAATTCACTACACCACACTTGCATCATCTCCATTTCTTTGAAACCCTTTTTCATGATATATGGAAGAAATAAGTTTCGTCTCTAGACATATTGGGATTGAGGTGGCTGTTGAATACTCAGGTAAAAATATCCAGTGGATCGTTACTGACACGAGACTGAAACTTGAAAGAAAACAGCTGGAAAAATAAACTTCTAGATTGTCTGTAAGGAATACTAGTGAAAACATTCACTGTGGTATGATTATTGTATGTAGAGAGGATCAAAGAAAGAACCTTGGACAATATCAGTGAAGGCACATTCAGCTGAGAAAATTCATTTTATTTGCAAACCCCTTTAATAGATTATTTACTCTTTAATATTTGCCTCTTCTCAAATAGGGAAAATATTTTCCTATTGTCATAAGAGGTAATTTAGGTTGATCAAGCTATATGTTTTAGGAATCTACTAATATAACAATAATAATAATAGCTAGTATTTATATAGCACTTTCAAGTTTGCAAAGATTTTATCATTGCAACAACCCTGGGAGATATAAGCTCTAGAAATATGAGTTCTTCAAAAATTGCTTTGATTTTTCTTAAGGACAGATACTCAAGATTCATTTGAACCATCCATTACAAATAAAAAAATCACCTGGGGCAGCTGGGGTGGCTCAGTGGATAGAGTGCCAAGCCTAGAGACCAGGAGGTCCCAGGTTCAAATTTGGCCTCAGACACTTCTACCTATGTGACCCTGGGCAGGTCATTTAACCCCCATTGCCTAGGTTCTAAAACAGATGGTAAGGGTTTTTAAAAAGTAAAATAAAATTAGTACATAGTAAGCATAAGGTAACTGTTTTCAAAAACAATGAGAGCAATAAGTATGCCAGAGGGAAGAAATAGCAGGTAAGGCCGACAGGCCTAGATGTTCAACTATGAGAAATAAAGACCCACCTTAGACATAATGACCACACGTGTGAATTTCATTTTTTTAATATGCATTTTTTTATGGAACTCATTTCATACAATAATATCACAAAGCAGTGGTTTCCATGATGTTTTGGTGTTTTGCCCAACACTTACTCAAAACCTCTCCTTTATGCCTAGTTTATCTTTCTAATATTTAAAAAAAAACTATTTAGCACCTGCCTATCCTTCATACTTCAGTATTATGATGAAACATTAATATAAAATCATGTGATCTAATAGGGGATTTTTTTTTTTTTACATTTTTAAACCCTTAACTTCTGTGTATTGGCTCCTAGGTGGAAGAGTGGTAAGGGTGGGCAATGGGGGTCAAGTGACTTGCCCAGGGTCACACAGCTGGGAAGTGTCTGGGGCCGGATTTGAACCTAGGTCCTCCTGTTTCTAGGCCCTGTTCTCAATATACTGAGCTACCCAGCTGCCCCCCTTAATAGGGAATTTTTAATACACTTTTAAGTTTAAATCTTTGTTTTTAAATACTGCCAACTATTTTTTTTATTATTTTGATTAATAAAGGGATGTACAACACTGATGATTTGAAAGAATTTAAGTGGAGGCAAGACAAAACAATGACATTTTATGTAGTATCTTGCAGAATACAAGTAACAATTTTTTTTTTTGTAATTTTTTTTTTAAACCCTTGTACCGATTCGGTGTATTGTCTCATAGGTGGAAGATTGGTAAGGGTGGGCAATGGGGGTCAAGTGACTTGCCCAGGGTCACACAGCTGGGAAGTGTCTGAGGCCGGATTTGAACCTAGGACCTCCTGTCTCTAGGCCTGACTCTCACTCCACTGAGCTACCCAGCTGCCCCCACAAGTAACAATTTAAATATGGCACTTCCTACTTGAAACTGAAAAAATATAGAATATTTATCCCTTTCGGATGAATTCACTAATTCGGTTTCATTTTTGGAAACCACCATTTTGGATTCAAAAGGGGCTCCTAATTTAAAATTTTAAGTAGTGCCATCTAGAGTTGGATTTATAGCAATTTAGATTTGGGGTTTTCTGTTTTGTTTTGTTTTCTGTTAACCCTTACTTCCTATCTTTGAATCCAAATGAAGTATCAGTTCTGAGGTAAAAGAGAGCAGTAAGAGCTAAGTAACTAAAAGTAAGTGACTTGCCCAGGGTCACACAGGTAGGGCATGCCTAAGGCCACATTTGGACCTAGAACCTTCCATCTCCAGGCCTTGGCACTCTTTCCACTAAGCCATCTAGCTCCCCTTTAGATTTTCTGTTAATTTATTTACAATCATGAGGCCAGAGGATTTCCTCTTTTATTCTCCAAGTTCCTTTTTATAATAAGAGGTGGCTAGAAGTATTTTTGTCATGTGTCCTACTTAAAGGGTTTATTAAAAAGGTAATTGATGAACATCAGAATTAACATAGGAAATACCTGAAAAGTAATCTAAACAATTTAGAAGGCTTGTAAAATGGGGATAATTATGCCACCCACTTTGAAAAGAGGAAAATACTTATTAATAACTGTATACATATGAACCTTTATTATTGATGGCTATTGAGTGACAGCAAGGTGTCCTGGATAGAGCTAACCTCAAAGCCAGGAAGACCTTTTATCTCTTGACACATCTTGACTGTGATCCTGGGTAATTGCTCTAGAGCAGTGATGGGCAAACTTTTTAAAGAGGGGCCAAAGGAAAGGAAATACTCGTCTGTCTGTTTCTAAGGCAACACTTTCGAAGTTTCAATGTATTGTATCCTACTCATTGTGTTCGTCAGATTAATAATGATATCGTGTGGCCTGATAGAACATTTCAGGGGGCTGCATCTGGCCCACCACAGGTCATAGTTTGCCCATCACTGCTCTAGACCAAGATTATAACCAAGATTATAAATTACCTCGAAAGTTATTAATCCTCATTGGTATACAGTTGGTTTTGTTTTGTTTTAACCTGGGAGTTTGTATATATTAGTAAATCAGCTTCACCCCCCCAAACTTCATCTTTATTTAGTCCTTTGATAGGGATTTCAAAAAGATAAGCACTTCATTATGATAATGACCTGTTTGTTTTTTCAAAATGAGCTCTAGGCAGATTTTTTTTTCTTCTTCTATAGGTGATGAATGAGAAGCTTCAACACTGCATGGAACTAACAGACTTGATGCGAAATCATCTGAATGAAAAACGGGCACTCCGTCTAGAATGGATGATTGTAATACTTATCACCATAGAGGTAAACAAGAAATTTTGATGCCACAGACATTTTTACCATCTTGCATTAATCTGAAGGAGCTATCATTTCCCATGCATTTGGGCACTTTTCTCCACTAGTACAGATTATAGCCCTTTCACAACATCTTCTCAAAGTGTTATTCTTACCCATATTTTTGCAGAAAATTGCCAGTCTTTTAAACCTTTCCTTCTATTTTAGAATCCATACTAAGTATCAGTTCCAAAGCAGATCAGTAAAGCCTAGGCAGTTGGGGTTAAGTGACTTGCCCAGGGTCACACAACTAAGAAGTGTCTGAAATGCCAGTCTCTTTTGAAACCAAAGGTATGGGACCTTTTATCTTCAGTCTTCACCACCAACTACCTTGAGGACATCTTGAACTACATAACTGATGGGCATCTTAAACACAAATTAGTAAATTCTTTTTCCCTCCAAAACCATCTCTTCTTTTGAATTTTCCCAGTCAACCAGATTCATAACCTGTCATCCTTCACCCACCTCACTCCCAGGTCCATTGTCAGATTTTTCTTCTTTCACAATACCTACAGAACCACTACCCTAGTTCAGGACTTCATCTGTTACCTGGGCTATTACAGCCTTCTAACTGGCCTCCCACATCTCTCTTAACTGCAAAACTTCATTTTCCTAAAGAACAAGTCTGACCATACGAAACTATTCACTTCCAATTCCCTGAAGGATCAAATAACTCCTCTGTTTGGCATTTAAAGGTCTTCAGAACTTGGCCCTTACCTGCCTTTCCAGACCTTTTATAGTTTACTTTCCATCATGCCCTCCACAATCCAGTTTTATTGTCCTATTCACTGTTCCTCCTTCCATCTCCCATCCCCATGCCTTTACACTGACTGTCACCTGTGCCTGGAACGTTTCCCTTCCTTCTTAGCAGTCTTCTTGTTTCAAGACTGCTTAAATTTCTTCTGTGGGAGGCCTTCCTGGAATCCCTTAACTGCTAGTGCCTTTCCTTGTGGTACTACCTTCCATCTACACTGGGTAGATCCCATGATCACTTACATGTTGTCTCCCACGTTAAAATGTGCTCCATAAAATCGAGACTGTTTTTACCCTTATTTCCAATGCTTTAAAAGAATTCTCAGGATACAGAAAACACTACTGCTTTCTGATTTATTCTTGTTGACAGGTTTACTTTTCTGATCATACAAACCTTTAATAATGTTCTCACTGTTTATGTGCAAGTTGACATTGATGTTTATTGCTTCCTATTGTTCCTCTACTGGTTATTTGTAATTTTATTCTGAGATGATTGTGTTTCTTAATTAAAGAGCTGAGTTTTCTTTTTTCTTTTATGTCAATGAGTAGCTTGAGATCGTTGAGGGACCAATACAGTTACATTCTGGTCTTCCCAGTTTTGTCCTTCATTTCAATTCTAGCTTCAGATCATTATCCATCTGTAGTCCTTTTTTAAAACACAATAATAGACTAGTTTTCATCCATTTTGTCATCTTCTGGTTAAGGACATTTATACCACTATCTTTCATGGTCCTCTGACCATGAACTAAATTATATTTAGGAGTCTTGGCAAAGCAGATATGACCAAAAACATAAAGACATTTTGATATAGAAATAAAATTTTTGTTTGAACTCTTTAGTGGTTTTTATAGAGCCATACTAATGGGTCCAAGCTCCCGCGGTATCATTTATAAAGTTCCTGATATTTGAAACGTCAGTGGAATAGTGCAAGTTTGATATAGTAAAATAGAAAATGCCTGTGCCTCCATTTCAAAACCTGCCAGGGATCCCCTTGGAATTCTGTCCATGTTTATAACAACACATAGCTAAGATATCAAGGATCTTGCTGACTTGTTATAGATAGGAATATATTATTCTTTGGTTATATAACTGGATTAAGTGTATTAATTTCCACATCATAGTTCTTTTGATGTTACATCCCTTTCTTTCCCCCTTCCCCCCCATTGAGATCTAGTTGTTTAATTAGGAATATTTTGTGGCTGAAGCTCCAGGATTAATAAAAGTCTGAGCCATAACTGTGATATATGATAATCAGTGTGTGTTCTCTGTAGCTATATATAAGAGATTGAGAGAATTCCTTTTAATTCCTAGAAAGGGAATAAGCTCTAGAAATTTGAAGACTGTTAATACTGCTGAATTGTTTCTGGTTTAGTGAATTGACTGGCAGCCATTAAATGGCTAACAAGTTTTATGCCTTCAATAACTCAGTGTGGAAACTGGAATTGATAATTCTACTTGAGATACTTGGAATAAAAGGTGATTAAGAAACAAGTCACCTTTAGGGATATATTCTATCTTATCAGTCTTGAAACAGCCTTTTCATTTAAAGAATTTTCTCTGAAAGAAATCTTCATAATCAATGGAATTTTAAAGTTTGTAATAATTTTCTTTATTATTTCTACAGGTAATGTTTGAACTTGGCAGACTATTGTTCTAATTATGTGCAAAAGATATGGATAACTCAAAAGTAATCAACAGATGTAAAATGTACTAAAAAGTCCCAATGACAGATGTGTAAATAATAGGAAGCAATCTTTTTGTCTCATTTTTTTTATAGTGCTTCTAATCTTTGTAATATATTTTTCTGGTTAAATAAAAATTATGGCTGCTATACTCCAAGTTATATATGTCTCTCTATCCACAGTTCTTTAGTTTTTAAAAATGACTAAAAAATTTTCAGATTAATTAGCATTTCTACATTCAGGATATAATGAAAATTATCCATTTTGTCTTGTATGATCCTTATCAGTTTAGTCATGAATTCTCTACCTCACCTCTTCTCAGGTCTGAAAGTATTATACATAGCTTGCCCTTTTCAGTGAACTTTTAACTAATCATTTTATCACCTTTTCTTCCTTAAACCCTTACATTCTTAGTAGCAACTCTAAGGGCAAAGGCTAGGCAAACGGGGTTAAGTGACTTGCCCAGGGTCACATAGTTGTGTTTCTACTTTTGAACCTAACTTCTCCAGACTTCATTCTATCTATTATGCCACCTAATCTGCCCCTCTTCTGTGACCATCTGCAGCCACAAATTAATATATTCATGGGTGGACACCTGAGAAGGAGAGTTAGAAACCAAGGGAAAATGGGCAAAGAGGATAGAGAGAGAAGGAACACAACAAAGGAAGAAAGACTCAAGAGACAAAGGCTTCAAGAACATGGGGTCCAGCATGTCTACTCTCATGGAGAGAGAGCTACATGTGTCCCCAATCTTTTATTGGAGAATCAAGGAATGGAGAGTGTGAGGTAGCTAATGAACATGTGACATGGCATATTATTCAACACTGGCTCAAATGACAACCACAAGATCAAAGAGGAGGTTAATCAAACATGTCACCTGGTAGGGAATCTGGTCTGTCAAGGTAGGAGTTAGGACCCTGTGGCAGCTAACGCCCTGCCCAGGAATTCCCCTGACCTTTGGACTGTAGGTTTGGAGAGTGGTCAGAATTAATATAGAGTACCAATTAAATACAATGATCAAGAAATAATATGATCATGAGTCTGATACATCAGTATAGGTTACAATATTAATACATTAATAATACTTAAAAGATTAAAATAAACCTGGGATGCCACACTATCACTTTTTTTTTCCCCAAAAAAAAATTTCTATTAAAAGTGTAATATACTCTCCAGCCTATTTAAGCTAGCACACTCTACTTCTAAGGAAGAACCCGTTTTATAGATATCTACATGAGTATTCAGTTAAAGTCCTCGGACATTTATAAAATTAAAGTATACTTTTTTAGGGTGTCTTTGGTGAGGAACATATTCAGTCCTTTTCTCTGTTGCATGGCTATTCAATATTTGCAATTTGGAAATTAAGTTTAGTACTTTTAAAAGAGATTTACAATTTATGGTAAAGAATGCTACCCACATTCAGAGGAAGGACTGCAGGAGAGGAAACATAAGAAAAACAACTACTTGAACACATGGATTGAAGCGGACATGATTGGGGATGTAGACTCAAAACTACCACACCAATGCAACTATCAACAATTTGGAAATGGGTCTTGATCAATGACACATGTTAAAACCAGTGGAAATGGGCATTGGCCATGGGTCGGGGGGAAGGGGGGGGGAGAGGGGGATGAAGGGGAAAGTAGGAGCATGAATCATGTAACCATGTTAAAAATGAATATTAATAAATGTTTAAAAAATAAAAAAAAAAAAAGATTTACAAAAGAGGGGAGAGGAGCACAGCTTGGTGGCTCAGTGAATTAAGAGCCAGGCCTAGAGAGGGAGGAGTCCTGGGTGACCGCAGACATTAACTAGCTGTATGACCCTGGACAAGTCACTTAATCCCCATTGCCTATCCCTTACCACTTTTATGCAAATATAGAATACAGATATACAATAAACAGTATTGATCCTAAGATATAAATTAAGAGGTTTTTAAGATTTACATGTATAAAAATAATTTTCTTCCAGATTTTATCAATAAAACTATATTCAAATTCTTAAAAAGACACTTTCATTTAAGATGCACTTATAGATTCTTATTTTATAAATAATGGCTCAAAGTGAGTTCTGACTAGTCCTTTTTAAAAATTTTTATACCTTTTAACCTAAGGATTCAAATTTTATATCTAAATTGTCAAAAATATTTCATTAAAATGTTCCAGAATGAGTTTCTCTTCTAAAATCATGTAAAATAATAATTGCCTCAAAAGTGTTTTAAGCTTTTGAATGATCATTTCTATATGGGGCAAATAAAGTTACACATTTCATTCACTGAATACTGGAAGAAAAACTTAATAATGAGGAATTTCATATTTCTTTTGGAAAGCTATTAGTTTATTTGAAGTTTTATACTTGTTTTCAAAAAGAAAACTGAAAATTTTTATCCTTCACTACTAATTGGATAATCAGCTACCAGTGTAATTCCTTTGTCCTAGCATTCTTCTCACAATTTCAGTATGTGATTGTAGCAAGAGCCTTATTTATATCCTTAAAAGTTCTAAATAATACTGAACACGGAACACTTGATAAAACTCACTGTCTTGACTTGATATGACAAAATACAAAATCAATTTCAAATGTGTTTAAAATTAAACATTAACACAAATGTTTACATTTAAATCCTTTAATGCCTAAAACAACTTTTCAGCAATACTTTTTAAGTTCTCATGATGATTCTTTGGTTTGTCCAATCATTTTTCATTCACTTTCCTACTTAACGTGGTCAATTATGTGCTCCACTCTCCTAGACTGTTTAATATTTTCACAAATCTATTAAAATTTCACCATACCAAGGAGCTGAAAAATAATCTCAAATACCCTAGCCTGCTTTGACTCTACCAAATAAATTGCATCTTCTGAAGAAGCTACAAATCACCACCCTAAAATGAGCTGATGAAGTTTGTTATGCTTCCTTTCTTCCCACACCTTTCCTGTTAAGAGTTCCTGCTGGACATAAACTACATTAGCAAGGAAGTATTGCCATAGTCTTTTTTGCTACTGATTTGTCTGAGATCCAGCAGTGTGACCTTCAATTTAAGAATATAGATGGTAATTTCATCTACTGTCCCTTAAATTCTGCAGCACAAATGAGCAAATTCAGATTTTTCTCAAAACTTGAAAAGCTGTAGCAACCAAATACATTCTAGAACAGTGGTTTCTAACCTTTAAGATACCAGGAATTATTGGAAGAGTTGGGAATCCATAAAGAAGCAACCATATCTTTTGTAGACTAGCTAAAATTTAGTCTAACATGTATTAGATATGTATATTATACATACATTATATGTAGTTACTATTGTGATTTATTAAAGTTCATCTAAATTTCAATGCTTCATCATACTTGTCAGTTATCAGGTGTGGGTCCAAGGAAGTTTTATAACTAGAACAGGTGTTCATACTCAAAAGATCAGAAACCAGTATTCTAAAATGTTTGTATTTCAAGTCCAATTCTACAGATAAACAGATTTGTAATGTATTATATACTAGTCCCCTTTCTAAAGGGATGTTATTAAAAATGTAAGATGGATAATTAAAGCTTCCATTCTTTAACTGGATTTTTTAAAACATAATCATTACTAAGGGGAAAACAGAAGAATGTATTAGAGACCAAAATTATGGGTTTCATTAAAATAAGCAAAGGAATAAAGATGTTGAATACTTCAAAATCTGCAATAAGCTAGTAAGGCAGAGTATAAAAATAACAAGGCTCTCAAGACCTTGTAGAAATGTAAATGTATACAGCATATGTCAACATAAAATTTTTTTTCTGATTATTTGTTTGGGAGGGAGGTAAAAAAGTTGGGTAAACTTACAGTTTCTAGAAAGGAAATGTTCATAGTTCCAGAGAAAAAGACCTATCCTACCAATTTACTCTAAAAAGGCATCTTATAGACATATAAACTGTACCTTTAATCAAAGTCAGTATTAAAAAACTTAAAGGGGAAAGAGACTTAAGACAACTGATAAAACAGTAATTAGTTTCATTAACTGATTTCTCTGCTACCGCATGGGCTTTTTCTATACCCAAAGTATTTACTGTCATCTCTTAATAAACTTGCTATAGTTCTGTACCTTGGAAGGAAAGTCCTTGAGTCATCAATGAATATATATATACATACACGTGTATGTATATATATATATATATTTTTTTTATATACATATATAGTGTAAGGGATGGACAATAGAGGAGCTACACATGGAAAAACTAGAATGCAATAATTATATTAGTACTTAACACACAGAGTGGCCTTGAAATATTTAAGACAGGAGGGGGTACTCTAGTTGTCAAGTCTGGATACCTAAACTGGATCTTGAAAAATGTCAGTAGTTAAGCTAGAGGCTTTGAGGGGCAGAATAGAAAGCCTCCTCCTAGGCAGAGGCCTAAAAGATAAACACCTCTACTTCAAGGTTATTGGGAGAACCATTCTAAGTTTTCTATCTAGAGGGAAAACATGGGTATTAGACTTCAACTTTGGGGAGTTAGCATTACAAAAGTTGCTCTAAACAAAAATTACCATTAAATAGTTTGGGGGGTTTTTTGTCCTTGTTAACCAGTGAAGATTAGGCATCAAGATAAAGAAAGTTTACCCAATGGCTCAAGTTAATAGAGCAAAGACTCATCATTTAACAACAAAAAAAATAAAAACTGTTGGGAAAACAGGAATGTTGGTGAAACTGAATTAGAAAGCAATTTAGAATTATGTCTAGGAAGTTATCAAATTGTGCATATACTGCTAAGCCTAGCCCCCCAAAAAAAGGAGGAAAAAAGACCTACATATACAAAAATATGTATAGCAACTATTTTCATGGTAGCCCCAAACTGTAAACTGAAGGTCTCTTCTGTTGAGGAACTGCTAAACAAATAGTGACATTCATATGAATGTAATCATATTATTGTGCCATAAGAAATTAGGAAATGGACAATTTCAGAGGGAACTGAGAAAACTGGTGAATAGAGCAGTGGGCAGATAAACACTTATAAATTGTTAACATTAAAGAAAACATAATTGGAACACTATATAACTCTGATAAACAAAATGGCAAACCACATCACCAAAAGAATCAAGATCAAATGTTTAAATTCAAAAAGACATATTTTTAAAATGGTTAGTGTGGAAGTTTATTTTGCCAAACTATGCAAACTGGGCAAAAATAAATACCTCAATGAACACTTATGTATTTGTTTTTTGAAGGCTTTTTAAAAAAATTGCTTAATGGGCATAGGAGATAAGTGGGATAGACAAAGTAATTTTAAAGATGCTTATCACTTAAAATCTTTAAAAATTATTTTTAAAATGAGGTTGGAGGCAGTTAGTTAAAAGGCTGTCATAGTCCTAGTGAAAGAAGACAGGAATGGAAAACAGGAGACTGATACAAGATTTCAAAAGGGCAAGTGGATAGATCTTGACTAGGTGTGGTAAATGACAGAAGAGAAAAAAATTTTAAGACCGAAAAATGATGGCACCAACAGAAATGAGGTTACAAGAGGCAGGTTTTGGAAGGGGGTGTGTTAATTCAGTTTGATCCATACTGAAATGTTGGCAGTTATATGTCCAGCAGCTGGTTTGAAATATAGTCTTGAAGCTCAAATAGAGAGGTTGGGCCTGGATATAATATTGTGTCTTTTACACTTAAGTCACCACTAAAATCATGAACTGTATTTGCTTGCACAAAGAAAATGTATAGAGCAGGGGTCGGCAACGTATGGCTCTTTCTGCAGGAGCCATAAAGTCAATTTTTTTTCAGGCGCTGTCACAGGAGCGCACACTGTGAGCACTGTACGGCTCTCACGAAATTACATTTTAAAAAATGTGGTGTTTATGGCTCTCACGGCCAAAAAGGTTGCCGACCCCTGGTATAGAGGAAGGTGAATAGGCAGTACAAATCCTTACTCTTAGGAGATTTCCACAGTGGTAAGAAGGAAATAAAAAAGGGGGAAAAAAAGACAGAAATAAGAGAACTAAAAGCAACGTTAACCATGTGAACTACTGCGGAAATATCAAGGTGGTGGACTTAAGGCCATTGGATTTGGAAACTAGTTCATTATACCTTAAAAGAAATATCTGGAGAGGGGTACATAAATCAAGTTGCAAGGGTGCTAAGGCATAGATGGTGAGAAAGCATAGGGTCCCAAAGCCAAGAGAACATTTTAGAAGCTGAGCAATTAAGACCATAACAGTGAGGATCAAAGTGAAGAGTTTTTTGCTTATTTGAAGGAAATAGAAAACCTGAGCAAATATAATGGTTCAAAGGACTTGGAACCAAGAAGAAATCACTTGAAGCAAACTGATTTTCCTGTTGTTTTCCTGTTGGTATCCAGTCTTTAAAAAAAAAGGGGGGGGGACCTCTTCTCACATGTAACCATATATTCACTTATGAGTGAACTTTTATCTTCTCAGTAGAATGTAGGCTTCAGGCATAGTTTGTATTTATTTCTACCATGTCTAAAATTTAGCAAGTACTTATATATTTGTTGGTTGATTTCCTGAATGAGGATTCAGTGCTAACAAGGAAAAATGACTTTGCCCAGGGTTACACAGGTAACTAAGTTGCAGAGATGGAAACTTTCTTTGTTGTATAAGTTACCAAGGAAGCCAGTGATGATCTTAAGCAAGAACTTTAACACAGAGGGAATGACCTGAGCAAAGACCTAGAGATGGATAGAAGATTAGTGGAAGAAATACACTTTGGCAAGAAGGCTTGTCATGTTACCATCTAAGACTAAAGAAAAGGCAAGAAAGATGAGTATAGACTGAAAAAATTGGTCTTGAATTATAAAGCTTCTAAACCTAGATTTATGAGTCAGACTAGGTCCAAATGTTGCTAGTAGTCACTTAATTTCTCAACATCAGTTTCCCTATTGGTAAAGTAGGGATATTAGTTCTTAATTCAGGTCTGCTGTGAAAATCAAATGAGGTACATAGATATACACACATATATAGAAAGCCCTTTTTGTAAATTCTAAAGAACGTTGTTATTTATCCTTATAGTTCTCAGAAAAATAAGTGAGCTTATCTGGAAGACACCCAGAAGTTTGAACAGGAACTGAGGTTAAGTGTGATATGAATTCAACTAGACATAAGTAAAAGAATTATTGTCAGCAGGGAGTGCCCAGTTAGGGTCAGTTAGCCTTAATCTTTTATGGACCCAGGAAAGAAACAAATGACACAAAGTCATGTGCAAAATAGTATGAATCTCCTCTAATACCCTCTCCTCCTTCAAAAAAAACCACCAACCATTCTCAGTTCACAAGAAGCTTATATTCTACTCTGGAAAGAATGCTTGACCTGGTGTTTGAGTTCAAATGTGATCCCAAACACTTATTAGCTGTGGGACTCTGAGCAAATCATTACCTCTGTCTATGCCCTATTTCTTATCTATAATGTGGGAATAATAGCAACTACCTCCCAGGGTTGTAAGGATAACATGAAATATTTATAAAGTGCTTTGCAAACCTTAAATATCTATATAAATGCTACTCTTATTACAGAAATAAACACAAAGAAATTTCAGGAGGAGAACACTAATTGGGAAAGTTGGAAAAGTATTTTTGGAAAAGCTAACATCTAAAAAATATTCTAAACATGTCAAACAGATCCAGCATGTTCGAAATGCATGTGGACAGAAGATATGTGTTGAATTTGGACTTCAGATGGTCATTCTATTGTAAATATTAAATAGAAATAGGTTTTGAACAATGATACATGTATAACCCAGTGGAATTGCTTATCAGTTCAGGGAAGGGGGAAGAAAGAGGGAAGGGAAAGAACATGAATCATGTAACCATGGAAAAACATTCTTAATTAATTTTTAAAAAGATATGTTGGATTTATAATAGCTCAGCTAAGCAGTTTGGCTGGAATATGGACTACAGGGAAAGGATTAACAGCAAGTGTAAGGAAAAAGAAGCTAGAAGCAGACTGCAAAGGTATATAAATGCCAAGGTGTTTGCATTTTGTCCTTGGGACAATAAAGAGACAGATTTTTAAACAAAGGAATGAAGTTCTCAGAGCAGAGTTTTAAGAATATTCATCTTAGCTTAGTGGACAATGGATTAGACCAGGAGAAAAGATTAGGAGGGGGCTGAATTTGGAAAGTGATCCTGATTGGACAGAAACGGATATTGCAGCTGTAAACTCAACAAAATTTCCTAACAGAATTAGCCATGTGGCTGAACAGTCAAGAATAATTATTTAAAATCTGTATAATAAAAGTGGAGTTCTCACATTTTAGATATGTTTGGATAAGTTGAGCTTGGGATGTATACATCCCTCCCCCACCTCTGCCCCTTAATTGCCCAAGTGCTTCCCTCCCAGATTAATTTCTATTCACACTTAATACAAAGTCATCTATACACATAATTTTTTGCAAAGTCTTCCCAATTATAATGTGGGATCCTTGAAAGCAGGGACTATTTTTGCTTTTGTACCCTTAGGGCTTTGCATAGTACCTGGCATATTATAGTAAATACTTAATACAATTTGTTAACTGACAGAATAGGCCCAAGAGATAAAAAAGGATGCATTTAAGAGAAAGTAGGTTTGGATATCTAGATTTAAGTCCATTCTTTGTTTTAAACCCTTACCATTTATTTTAGAATTGATAGAGATTCTAAGACAGAAGAGTGTCTCATACTTCTCACTAGGAAGAATGAGATCACATTTGAACCCAGGTCCTCTTGACTATAAGCCTGGTTAAGAAACCTAGCTGACCCTCGATTTGAGTCCTTTGTATAAAGGTAACTTTATACAAAGATGACTTAGGAACAAAGATTTGGGGGTGCAGCTGGGTGGCTCAGTGGATTGAGAACCAGGCCTAGGTTCAAATCTGGCCTTAGACACTTTCTAGCTGTATGACCCTGGGCAAGTCACTTAACCCCATTGCCTAGCTCTTACCAATCTTCTGCCTTGGAACCAATACAGAGTACTGATTCTAAGGTGGAAGGTAAAGTTTTTAAAATTAAAAAGAAAGGAAGGAAGGAAGGAAGGAAGAAAGAAAGAGAGAGAGAGAGAGAGAGAGAGAGAGAGAGAGAGAGAGAGAGAGAGAGAGAGAGAGAGAGAAAGAAACTGTAGCAATCCAGGTATACATTAATTGTGATATTATTTTAAGAAGTATTCAAAAACTTAACTCTTATACTGCTAATGATTGATCTCTGCAATCCTGAGTCAAATTGAATGTTGACCTTGCCAAATCCCTAGCCCTTCCCTAAGGCCACACCCCAGAAGAGAGTCAGTTATCTCAGTCTCCTTACTTTTCCTTCAATGATCAATTAACATAGGTATCAAACATCAGTAGATGCCTTAGACCATATCCACCCTGGATCCTGATCTTAACTCTACCTATTGTTTCAGGTTTTGGTAGTTTGCATTTTATGATGATTACCTCATAATGTTAATGTATCAGGCCACCAGCCTCTCCCCTTCGCCCATACTGTTGTAACCCCAATAAAAGTGACAAGACATCAGTTGGCAAGAGAGCTCTTGACCATCAGAGCTCCTAAACAATAAGCTCTTGACCATCAGAGCTTACTCGCTGTCTGTCTACCTTATGCCAAAACTCTCTGTGTCTGTGTCTTTATTCTCGCCTTATATTCTCTTTCCATTAATCCTTAACCCGTAACCCATTTTCACTCAGTCCTTGGTTCCCCTTTCTGAGTGTCCAACCCACTAGGAATCTTCGTGGAGTCGGACGGCGAAAGAAAGAAAGAAAAAAGAAAGAAAAGAAAAGAAAAGAAAAGAAAAGAAAAGAAAAGAAAAGAAAAGAAAGAAAGAAAGAAAGAAAGAAAGAAAGAACAAAGATTTGGGAGATAACACATTTAATGAGAAGGAAAGAAAGGTCAGACAAAGGAAGAAAATACAGAACAGAGACAGTATACAGAAAGACAGCCTAGTCAGCACTATCAAAATAGTCTGAGGTCAAGAATAGTTTCAGAAAAGGCCATGAGATAAGCAGTTTTATTTGATGGGATCTTTAAAAAAAGTAGTTTTCAGTGATGTTGTATAAGGAAGCCATCATATTCCAAGGGGGGCAGAAATCAACGGTCAAGAAAAGGAGATATTAAGTGATTCAGAGATAGTGTAGCTCATAAAGGAAATGGCATGCGTATCTCATTATTATTTTTTAAAGGATGGGAAATACCTTGGCATATTTTTAAGGAACAGAAACTGAAGCAAAGATAAGAGGAGATGGAAAGAAAAGATCAAAGGCATAAAATGGAGTAACCTTGTCAAGAAGGGCCACACCACTTTAGAAACTTTGAGCAAAGAAGAAAATGGGGAAAGGAAGTATTCAAGTATAGAGTGGAAGAAGAAGGCTTTAAAAGAGAGGGCCATAATTTTCTCTATTAAGTAAGAGGCAGTGGTACAAGGAGCTTGAGGCAGGAAAAATATTGCAATCACCTTTTCAGGAAGCATAATAGAAAATAAAAGAACTGCTATGTAGTTAAAGGCCCTGCTAAGAATTGGTAATAAATCTATAATAAACCTAGATAAAGAGTTACCACTTTCTTCACCAGCAAGAACCAAAAGTAGGACTAATCCCAGGCTTGGTGTTTGACAAAGTGAATAGCAATAGTGCAAGAGTCACAACAACAGAGAATAAGATATGGCTGAACAGGTAAGCCATAGTATAAAGGCTGGTGAATAAAGGTTAGGCTATTGGGAGATTTAGAAAAGAAAGAGAAAAATGCACGAATATATCTTGTTTAAAATACTTTTTTTTACAAAGGGCTCTTACAAGAGGGAAGATTTGGGGAGAGTGACTGGATACTGCTAATGATGTAAAAAAAAAAGCATCATTGAATAATTTTAAAAAATAAACAGCAGAGAGCAGAAAGCAGTTCAGAAAGGGATATTCAGGCAAGAATAGAAGTATTGGTATTAGCATGTTAAAACTTTTTAAATCTAGATGATGTATCAACAAAGTTTCATATATAATCTTTTGTTCTTTGTATATTTATATGTTCACATTTTCTAATGTTTAAAAAATAAAAATTGGCCCAAAATACATAAAAAGATAAGAAGCCAGAACATCCCATTGCTAAAACACTATCTGGAAAAGTGACCATACTGCCTGCTAGCCAAAAAGGATATGCAGCCAACCTTCTAAGAGCAACCATGCTGCTATGAGTGCATGGGGATGCAAGCAGGAAACTAGAAAACTACAGATAGTCAAAGTGTCCAATATAAACAGCATGGCAAGTGCAGCAGGTGAAGTCCAATGAAACACTTCTTTCACCAAGATCCTTAACTAGACCTTGTAGGATGATGCTGAACCTTGACAGCAGGACAACTCACCAAAAAGGGGATCTTTCTATTGCCTTCAGTGCTTTTTCCTTCTTTCATGTTATCAGGGAAGGTGAAGGTGAAGAGGAAGAACAGAAATGGAAAGATAGATTATAATTAGTAGAATTTCAGAGTTTCAATCACAAAAGATGAATACTTATAGGTGATGATGACAGATCTGGAGATGGGGTCAGGAACTTAAAAAAAAAAAAAGCAGCCAGCAGCACTTTTGTCCAGGTATCTGAGTCAATAAGTATCTCATGTTGGGGCAGCTGGGTAGCTCAGTGGATTGAGAGTCAGGCCTAGAGACAGGAGGTCCTAGGTTCAAATCAGGCCTCAGACACTTCCCAGCTGTGTGACCCTGGGCAAGTCACTTGACCCCCATTGCCCACCCTTACCACTCTTCCACCTATGAACCAATACACAGAAGTTAAGGGTTTTAAAAAAAACAAACAAGTATCTCATGTTCTGAGATATTTGGTACAAGTCTGATGGCTTTACCTAATCTGTTGGAGATAAAGCACATCTATGAGTCAACCCACTACTCAAACTCTGAATACCCAGAAACGGGCTTTCAAATATCGTTTACAGAATGGTGGCTCTGGATCTCCAAAAAAATCAAAAAATAAATCAACTTCAAAAAAAAAAATCCCTCTACAGTAGTCACCTTCCTCAAGATGTAAAGACTGAAACCCCAGCAGTGTGATTCTTGCGACTAGGGCTAGACTGAATTCATACTCGGCATCAACCTTGAAACCTCATCTTAGGAGCAAACTAGTGTATCTCATCTATCTTTGTCCCAAAAGCCAAGAGCCCCAAATCTGGTCAGTCCTCACTTTATCTGACTTTCTCTCTGCCCAATGACGCTCACACCTCACCCTTGTGAGCAAACTGTAACCCTTTCTCCTTTGCCTGAGCCACCCACATGTCATCCACCCAGAAAACAACTGGCCAGCCTTGTTGTCCCCTACCTCAATTGTGGGCTTTTCCTGCCAACTACAGGGGGCATCAGTTTCCATTCTATCCTCATGATCAAAGTCCCCACAATAATTTCTTTCACACAAAAGGTTTACAAGTATTGTAGCTCTCAGATCCCAATCTGTCATTATCCAAATCTCAAGGCTCTTCTATAACTCTTGGCATCCTGTGGCTAACAATTTCTTATATATTTAAATCCCTTCAGAACAAGATTATGGATTATGTGCAAGTGAAGTAGAGAGACAGGGATTTAAGACAGTAAGGCCAGACTATGTTGATTACCAGCTGTGTATTCCCCATCATTTTGATTTCCTCTTTTAGCCCTGCCCTTTCTTCTTTCACTATTCCCTTCTAAAACCAGTGTTTTGCTTTTTAACCAGTCCCCCTTTTCAGACTAAGTTGAAATGGTAAAGGTCCTTCTATTCTACTTTGTTTTAGATATGCACTGATTCACTATAATGCAACCTAAATTGTTAAAATGTTTGAAGAAAGACATTATATTTGACTAGATATGTGATGAATTATGTTAAAATGGAAAGAACAAACGATGTAGTCAATCTAGTTCTTGGATCACTACTCTTACTTCTATGATCTTAGAAAAAAGTTATTTCCTCTATCTAGACTTCAATTACTTTATCTGTAAAATAAAAGGATCAGACTAAATGATCTCTAAAAGGTCTCAGCAGTTCTGAATTCTGGAATACCATGAATAAAAAATTTATCTTAAGGGATACTATAACAAATGAGAGAAATAAGAAAAAATATTGAAAGTTGTCATCAAGAGTATAGTAATAATACTTTATGTAGTAGACTGGTTAGGCTTTTAAAAATTGTAAATAAAAATGAGTAAAATAGAATTAAAAAACCAATTATCACAATGGAGAACAGATTCTACAGAAGTAAAACCTTCCAAGTAAAAACTAAAGAATTTACCTATATCTTATTACAAAGAAAGCCAATTAACACCCTCTGCAGACCAGTTAACTATGGTCTTTCCATAACTAACAAGTACAGACTTGTGGAGGGCAGCAAACCAAATCAAGAGATCAACTGATACTAGTCAGACCTGAACCACACTGGCCAGACCTCTTTAATACAAAGTGTTGCTCTTAATCTGGAAGCCCTGTGTGGTTTGGGTCCTGGTTACTCTAGAGTTTGCCTCTCTCCAAACAATCTAACAGCAATTAAGATCAGGAAATACAATTGCATTACAGATTTCTGATTTAAACTTTAAAGAATCAGAAGCTCTATTTTTCAAGGAGTGTTTGTATTTGAATCTGGATCATGAGAATAGAGACATTTCGGTAATATGATCAAAAGATGAAATGGTCACCTTTGTGAAGACTTTGAAATGTTATAAATTCTTTAATGTTACTAATAATATGTTTTACTAATAGGTCAATAACATTCATAAAGACATTTAATGACATACATATACCATTCAATAGTAGTATTATCTACAATTCTCAGAATTTACTACTTCAGCCATTTTTTATATGCATGATTTTTTAAAAATCTCAAGTAGTAATAACAGCAGTATTACCATTTTTCTCACCACAGGCCAATATGATACTGTGGATAATATACTAAATTTGAAATGAGGAAGAACAGACATTCCAAATCCTATCTCTGCCACTTTTTAAGTTACATGACCATGAACACTACGTTGGAGGGAAAAGGAGTAGCAAACAGGGTCTCCCATCTGACCCTGTGCCTTCCATCTCCTATTGAACTTGTCTCCAACACAATCTCCAGCCCGCTTTGGGGGAAGAGGAATGATTCCTTCTACTCAAGGACAGCCTCATATCCAGTCATACCCCATACATCCCAATGATTCTGAACTGATGTAGGTCACTATCCAAACCCTATTCCCTATCCTCTACCACCTGATTCCTTTAGTCTCTTCCCCCTTAATCTTCCACCTCAAAGTTTTTAACCAAATTCCACCCTCCCATTCCACTGTGCCCCCTGGAATGCCTGTTCCATAGGCAATAAACTTACCTTAATACTAAATCTTTTCCTCTCCCAATACTTCCATCTTTTATCTATTGCAGGAACCTGACACCCCACTGATGACACAACTTTCCTGACCACACTTTCCAGTACTGGCTGCACCTTCACCCATTCCCCTCTGCTCACTAATCATGGTCAAACTGGAATACTCTTTGTTCCTCAATGCCACTTGCTAGTTTGCCCCTTCATCTATTGCTCAGTAATCTCTCATCCTTTTAGTTCATATTATTCATCTCTACCACCCAATCAGACTCCCAGTAGCTATTCTCTACAGACTTCTAAGTCATTCCTTTTCCTTCCTCAAAGGTTCAGGACATAGCTTACTTTCTTCTTCCCAAATCCTACTCTTATATACTAGGGAATTTCAACAAACACACATTAACTCTTCTATGAACACCCTAACCACTCAGTTCCTACT
This sequence comes from Gracilinanus agilis, assembly GCF_016433145.1. NCBI lineage: Eukaryota > Metazoa > Chordata > Mammalia > Didelphimorphia > Didelphidae > Gracilinanus > Gracilinanus agilis. Next base: position 413,199,185 of record NC_058133.1, on the reverse strand, counting down.
CACTTCCCACCTTGGCCACAAAAAAAAAAAAAAGTCATATTCTTGATTTTGCCATAGGTCTTTCCCAAATCACGGTAATTCTAGTGCCTCTGCCTGTCTTTATTTACTTCATATTTATCCCATACATAGCTTTTTTCTAAATATCTGTCATGAGCAAATTTGATGAGCACATTTCATCCCTTTACTCATTAATTTAAAACAGACAGTTTTTAAGCCTCACTAACATGGATGGGTTTTGGCCAGCCAGCCATTCAGGTTCCTTCCTTAATTTTGTGTCAAATGCTGCAAGTTCAGAATGCTATATACAGAACAATCAAGGACAAGCTGGGGCAGCTGGGTAGCTCCGTGGGTTGAGAGCTAGGACCAGAGATGGGAGGTCCTGGGTTCAAATTTGGCCTCAAGACACTTCCCAGCTGTGTGACCCTGGGCAAGTCACTTTGCCTAGCCCTTATCACTCTCCTGTCTTAGAACCAACACACAATACTGATTCTAAGGTCGAAAATAAGGGTTTACCCCCCAAAAAAAGGCCAAGGGCCAAGAAATGACTGTTAACTTTGTAGGGAGAAACATCAGTTGAAATATCAGAAGATTCTTAGCTGACTCTTTTTCTTCCTTTATAGAGCTACCACCTCCATTCAGGCCCCCAACTTCCTTCTTGGGCTATTGTCAAAGGCCTTTTAATTGTTAGTTCTGTCTCAAATCTATTCTCCATACAATGGCCAAATTCTAAAAGCATAGATCTGACCATTACTCCCCAGTTCAAAAAGTTTCAGAGCTCTCTTTGAGCCTCCAGAATGAAATATAGCAAAGGCTTCTTTGCCTACTCTCTTTTACATCCTTTTTCAAACTGACTGGCCTATTTGCTATACAGGGCATTCCATCTTCTTGTGTTTTTGCATGCTATTTTTCTTTATACCCGGAAATATATACAGTACCTACCGTCTGATTCCTGTCTCTTAAGAACCTCTAGCTTCCTTCAAAGTTTGGCTCAAAGTGCTACCATCTATGAAAAATCTATCCTGAACTCACTAGTTGGCAGTGTCCTCCTTCCATGTGATAATTACTTTGTATCTACTTTCATTTACTTTGTAACTAAGTATATCAACATATATCTACATTGTTTCTCAAAATCAAGTGTAAACTCTGTGAGGACAAGGATGTTTAAAAGAATGATAGGCTTTTTAAATCTTAAGAGTCAGATATAAGCATCCTGGTATCCAGCATTATGAACATTTTCTTGACCAGCCTATTCTCCAATTGTTCTTCTTTCACTTCATTAAATATTTGAGTACTTCGTATGTGTCAACAACAGTATATTTTAAGAATAATTCTTAAAAAAAGAGCCCTGCTCTCAATAAGCTTACAACCCAACCCAATTTATGAATCAAGCCAGCAATATAACAGTGCAGGACAATACATAATTAGGTGGTAGAACTCAGATAAATATATACCATAATAAGTTTCATGGATTTCATGGAATTTAAGTCAAGCAGAAGGTAAGGAAAGAGAAATACCTTTAAAAAATATTTCATTAGAAGTAAAAAAGGTAAAGATGAACACTAGCTCAATGCTAAAGGAAACATCCCATTCAATGTAATAAACTCTCTACAGTCTCACCCTTAAGATGATAGATGTCTTATAAAAGCTGAATAGATTACAAAAACAAATCAGTCATGAGTTTGAATCAGCTCCACTCACATTACCATGAGGCTAAACGGTGTGACCCACAACTGTTCTTATATCCAAATTTCAGTGCACAATTGAGAGAAGGATAGAAAAAAATTCCATTTTCTTTTGCTTTGTTGCCTAAATAAGTTTAGGTCACTACCTCAAAGTAGCCTTGGAAAAGTCTATTAAACTCTCTGAACCTGTTTCCTTGTCTGTAAAATAAGGAAAACAATAACCCTTACTTTACAGGGTTGTTGCAGATTAAATGAAAAAGTACATAAAGCACTCAGCAATTTTTGAAACATTCACGGTCAGCTATTATTAACAAGAACCAGCAAATTACTATTCTGATTATATGAAAACAAGCACAAAGTTTTGGGGATGGCCTCTAATCTATAACTACATTAGAAAAACCTGGGCAACTAGGTAGCACAGTGGATAGTGTCTGAAGGGAGGAGATGCTACATTCAAATATGGTCTCTGAAACTTCCTAGCTGTGTTACCCTGGGAAAGTCACTTAATCCTACTTGCCTAGCCCTATCTTAAGACAGAAGGTAAGGGATTAAAAAAAAAAAAAGATTTAATGCATAAAAAAACTATAAATTCTAGTTAGTTCTTGTTATTAATGTTTTATCCTAAACATTAATTAATTGGAAAAATACTGTTTAGAACACTAGTTTTCTAACAGTATTCCATAAGGGATGTCTACTGGCTCCTTAGGGTGGATACGGTGTCTGCTTTGTGCCTGTAAATAGAAATATTTTCCAATAATCTAATCAATTTAAAAAGTCATCACATTTTCAGAAAATGTATAGATACTTTTCAAATCATATATCTGATGGATTAAATGCTAAATTCATTACAAAAGAAAGTTATGGGCTGATTCTGCCCAGTAAACTCACCATGAGACTTTTTTTTAAGCTGGTAAAATGGTAACTTCACTACCACAGCTATTCATATTAATAAACATAGAAATAAAAACTAAACAATTTAGTACATATGCGAAGCTTTGTAATCCAACTCAGTTTTTACCAATTCCATTTCCAACTGCTTTCCACAGCAATAAATTAAAAGAAATTCAAGGATCAATCTGAAAACATTTGCTCAAATTATAGAAAAAAAGGCATCAGCAAAGCCAAATTAATATTTTTTAAAATAAACTAGTATATGTTGAACTTAAACTTTTAATCTCATTCTTAAGTTTATGCTTTTTGTAAACTGCATCAATATAGGACAGTCAGATACCTTCATGGTTATGTTTCAGGAAGATGATAGAACAAAAATTAGGTGGGCCAAATGTAGCAAGAGAAAAGATGAAAAACTATGTTCCACTAGTATTCCACAAATACATATTTATGTTATGATATATTATATTAAATAATATATAGACACACACATATGTATATGTCAGTAAATCTGAAAGGCCTCTGGCACATTTGGTAGCTTTTCTACAGACCTACCATGGAAAGGTAAGTTAAGAATAACATAGGATAGAGTTGATATGTACCAACATATCAATAAAATCATTGAAGTAGCAAAGTATACTTGAATATAAAAGTTTTAAACCTTCTTAATCTAAAGTATTATTTGAATACAGGACTCTTTCAATTATTAATTCATCTCCCCACCCCACTCACCCAACCAAACCAATATACACTGACCAAATACTATCTGATACTCACACAGTCTTTGTGACCAAAGAACTGATAGGCTGATTCTCTTCTTTTAGAATATGGAATTCCCATAACTAGTCATAAGCTAACTTCTTTACCTTTATCTGCTAAAATTTTCTAAGCTCTAAGAAGCAGATCTAATTATCAGGATAGCCCTCATTAAAGTATCAAATACAGCACATTTGAACACTTAAGTTCATTTTGATGATGATGACTACAAACCACAGGCTAACAAAAGTAGAATTGGAAGGAAACTTAAAAATTATCTAGTACGTCCACATTTTACAGATGAGGAAACTAAACTAAGAGCCAGGAGGTTAAAAAATGTATCCAAGATAATAAGCATTAGTTAGGCTTGGCACCCGTCTCTGACTCTAATCATTTTTTCCCACAGCACAGTGCTACTTCAAAAACCTCTATGAAGCACATTTCCAAATATCCAGTGGGTGAAGGCCCACAGAGTACATTCGAAATCTAGAACACTAACCCTTAAATTCAGGGAAGGCTGCTTCGGAGGTTGAATTAAAGAATGATCCTGGCTATATGAAAGACTGCAGGTGCTTCTTCATGCTTCTATGCCCCATAACAAGGATTCAGTTTTCAGAACCTATCCCTGAATTCCACTTTTTGCTTGGTAATGCAACCTAGATTCCATTCTTTAGACTCAGATTGAAAGATGGCAAAAACCTTTAACACTTCATTTTACAGATGAGAAAACTGAGCCTAAAAAAGATAAAGTGTCTTGACCTGGCATCACTCATCTACTCTGTGTCTGAGAGGTCTTCTTGAAAAATCTAATGCCCCATCTATTATGCCTTCTACGACTTCCATGCATCCCAAAATGCTTAATAATCTTAAAAACAACTAAATTCAAAAAAAGGCAAAAGCTGAAAGGAACTTTACCAAGAACTTGAAAGATGAAGAAAATTATAAAGATGAAGAAAATAAGGCCCAGAAAAGTTAACTGACTGGTCCAAGTTCACTCAACTGATAAGAATCAGTAAGGAACTGGACCTGAGCTTCATGATAAATCTAGTGTTCATTATTTAGAGAGCAGGGGGTAGTTAAAGGTCTCAGGGATGTGACTGTTTTTGAATGAAAACTGAAAACACCAGGCAACTCAATAAGAAATGCATTGATTCCTTAGAATGAAATTAAAATCTAACTATGCCAGAAAATCTGAAGTGCCTATCAGTTTCAAAATAAAAATGAAGTTTGATGCTGAAGTTAGGACACTTAATTTTTGTTTTGAATCCAGCTCATTTAAACCTCAATACCCTCTACCCTCAACAAAAATGTCATTGAGTCTGTTTATCAAAGGAAAAGAAAGTTTAGGGTAGGTCTATACTAGAGGTATTGTTTACTTTTGAGTTCCTAAAGCTTTCTGTCTTATTACATTAAATCCAGAGGAATAATTTATACTAGGTTGCTAAACCTTTTTTTAAGGATTGACCTAAAGTGTCAAAAGTATAAAGAGAAGTCAATTGTGAATCACTGGCAACAGGATTCCTCACTAATGAGGAAAATTTTCTTTCCTAAAATTTAGAATCCCAAGTCTACTTTTTAAATACGCAAAAAGTTCTATTAAAACCTATCTTCAGAAAATACTGTAGTTCCAAAAATATACATTAAACAACAAAGGAAAAGAGAAGCAGGTTGTAAACGCTGATTAAGAGAGCATTATATTCATTTTTAACTTCTAACTTCTGGGAATACAATGTTTCAAAATACATGTCTGAAAGTTTTTTACTTTCGAAAGTTAGAACACACCTGGAAACTATGTGTTAACTCAGGTCCCAAGCTAGTAACAGGAAAGCAAATGGTTTAAAATTGCAAATATCCCATGAAGTCATAATATTTTTATGATCGAAAATTTCAAAATTAGTTTAATTGCTTTTAGATCACAATTTTCAGGCACCTCTAGTCAAGTTACTTATCTGGCCTCCTTCACGGTACAATAATAACAAGCACCTAACCTATTTATGATCCCTTAACGCAAATTTCAAAAGTTTAAATCTTCTCTGTGTCCTACAAATTAAGTCGTCTATGTTCTCCGTGGTTCCCTTTCCAGTTCTATAGAAGAGAAATTATGAGAAACTGACAAGGCAAAGCTACAAGAGGCGTCAAAAACAAACATGCATTATTGCTAAGTGGTTAAGAGGTCGAAGGCTTGGTACCCTCCACATTCCAAGATATCAGAAATGTGCCTCTTCTAAACACCCTCTATAAACCAAGGAGTTAACACTAAAACCACCCGCTTTCATATATTCTAAGTTTCCATGCCTTGGTCCCACCACATGGTTTGCAGAAGTTTGGCTGGAGTGGGGGATAGGGTGGGAGTAGTCCTGTTGTTGCTGCTGCTGCTGCTGCGGCTGCAGTTGCTGCTGGTGGCGGCGGCCGTGGCAGCGGCAGAGAAGCTAGAGGCGGAGGCGGGCGGGGGAGGGG
>NC_058133.1:413114469-413183448 GCF_016433145.1 Gracilinanus agilis | reverse complement strand
GGGGGGGGGCAATCCGCGTTCCGTTCCCCTTCCCCGGCCCCTCCCCTTCTCTCCACTCCCCTCCCGCCGCAACCGCGAGGTCTGTCACGATCGGCGGCGGCCGGTGAGAGTCCCGCGCTGGAGCCTGGAGAGACGGGCCCGTCTGGTGCGTTACCCCCTCTGACACTTCGCCGCCTCCGCCTCCTCCTCCCGCTGCGGCTGCTGCTGCTGCTGCTTCAGCGGCGAGGCCGCGAGCTGCGGAAGTGGGTTTGGGGGAGGGGAACTGGAAGGGAGGGGGAGGGGAGGGATCCGGTCAGACCGGAGCAGGCCCGGCCTCTCTGGCGCTTCTCCCAGCTGCAGCGACTCCTCCAGCTCCTGCCGCTAGTGCTGCGGCTCCGCCTCCTCCTCCCTGCTCGCGGGCGGGGGCGCGCACGCGCGCTTCCGGCCTACCCGGGTCTCGCGCTGTCTCCGGCTCTCGCGCGCGCTTCCGGCCTACCCACTTCTGGCTCGCACTCCCCGCCCCTCCCCCCCACCCCCCCTTTCCTCCTGCGCCGGGTTAATCGAGCTTTCTGGGGCGGTGCGCGTGGCGTTGGCGTAGGCATTGTGTTAAACTCCGCGGGACTTGGGAGAGCGCGCGCGGGAGCGAGCGGCGCAGGCTGGGAGTGTCGCATGTTTTTCCTCCGCCCCCGCCCCTCCCGGCCCGAGGGATGCTTTCGCGGGCCCCGCCTCTATTCCGTCTCCCCTTCCTCTGGCTCCCGGTTGGGCTCCGACCACGGCGCTCGGGAAACTGCTTTTCTCCCGCCCTCGGGAAACGACCGTTAACGCTTCCTTGGGCCGGGCCGGGCCGATGAGCGCCCGCAGACAGCTGGCAGGGCGTTTAACCGGCTGCCTCCTCCTCCTCTGGCTCCGTGCAGACGGTGGTTTTTCGCTCGGGCCCCTCAGGGGTTTCTCTGACTCGCTCGGGCCCCCGAGCTTCCGCGGCCCTCCAGATCTGTGCCCCTGATAAAGGAGATTAGAATGCCTCGTGCTCGGTCGGGCGGTTTTGCCTCCGGGCGTGAGGCGAAGACTGGGCTGTGCTCCCGGGGCTTAACCGGAATTGTCATTTTTAGGCTCCCAGAAAGAAGCGGACCGAACCACGGAGGCAAAACCGCTGCCTATGGAGGGGGTGTGGGAAGGATTGAGTGACATGAAGCTGCTTTTCTCCAAGTGCGAGGGCAAACCCTTCGTTTCCATCTCCTGGAGCCCAGCGCTGTGATGTTTTTGAATAGACATCCGAGGGAAAAGGAAAGAATACCACACACACACACACACACATATACATACACATTACTGTGCGATGTTATGTAATAGAGGATTTCTGCTTCTAGTGAATTGGAGGAGGCTCTGAAACTGAAACAAGTGGTGTACTTATAGTCATTTCTCAAATAACTTTATTTCTTCGGACGTTTTTAAAACTGCAATTATGATAACATAAGGAATAATGTTAAATTCCTAATTCTCCTGTGAAATACAAGCTTCTCTTGACCTTTAGATTAGTTTTGGTGGTTAAGCAGCACTTTTATTATAGAATGGTTCTTGACTAGTACCAAATCTTTCAGTAAAATGGTTGGAGATAAAAGTTAAAAACAAAATTTTTGAGAACTACCTGTAATTTCATTATTTATCTTTTCCCCTTTCAACTCAGGTTGAATTTTCATACTGGAATTTATATCTAATGATAAATTCCCATTCCCAGTATGCTCAGCAGTCTGGTCTTGGGCTGATTAAATGTAATTTAAGTCTACAATGATTTTCCAAAAGATAGCCCATAAGTGATTTATTGAAGATGCTGCTTTTCATTGAATTCAACAAGCACTCATTAAATTTACACCATCAAGTTGTAGATTAATTGCCATTAGGAGAGGGAGTTTCCCACACCATTGAAATGTAAACCAGGAACTACCATCCACACCAAAAGATTCAGGTACTGTGGTAAATTTTGAGACTACAAGCCACACAACAAAACAAATATGTTTTTCTGGAGTTTACATTCCACTGGAGAAGGAACTACATGTTGGTAGATGAGTAAATACAAAATAATTTGGAAGAGGTTGGAAAAGGAAGAAGTAAGAATTAGGAGGTAGCACTTAAGTAGTTCCTTTCTTTGAAGAAATAGGAATTCCAAGAGACTGAGGTGAGGAGGAAGGAGAGGAAGACTGCCTTTAGTACCCCAGTATAAAGCCAAGGAAATTGAATGTATTATATATGAAGAAAGAGGCCAGTTTGGCTTGAAGGTAAATCAAGGGAAAGTAAATGATCCTGTAAAGGTAGATTGGAGCCAGACTGAGGGAGTTTAGATGTCAGACAGAGGAGTCTGTTTTTTAAGTTGGAGCCACTGAAGCTTCTTGAATGAGGGAGTGTTATGGTCAAATCTATGATAATATTAATTTACTTAGTCACCTAATTTAACTTCGTGAAGTACAAATCTTTATTAAGCACCTCCTTTTTATAGAACTCTGGGAGGTAATGATTTAAATTAGACATTTTAAAAACATCTATTTTTGAAGAGCTTCAAATACTAGAAGTGTTTCTTCACTACCCATTTCCCCAAATATTTTTTTCTTAAATACACACTAGACATCCTTAGTTCCTATTGGTTGGTGATCAGCCCACAATATTTGATGACCCAACCACTTACTTCCTGCACCTAATTCTCTCTAGAGAAGGGGGATATAGTATAAGATGAAAAAATAAAACTGAAGATCTTGGCATTGGAGCTCTCAGTACTTTGCTGTGCAAATTACTCATGAAATAGGAATACTATTGTTTTGTAATGATTTGGAATCAGCTATCTGAAGGTATTATTTGCTTCCTCTTCTAACTTCTCATAGTTCCCCAGCAATAACAATATCCCATGGTGCTTCTCCAATATAACTATAATAATATTGTGACACCTTGAAATTCTGAATCTCTGGATGTACCCATTAGACTACGTAATTTCCATTATATATACATTTTTAACAAATAGAACTGTTACAAATATATACATATGTATTTTAAGAGATAATGCTAATTTTTATAGATGATGCACTATATGCAGATAATTCATATATTAATAGGCTACACATCAGAATTGATAACAATACCAGAAATGATTTTTATATAGCTAAGTAGGACGAATGCTAGAGAAGAACCTGCCTCCCATGAAATACCTCAACCTATTTCCTGTCATTTGTTCTTACTCAAAATACCTGGACTCTGGTTTTCCCCAGGTTTCTTTACTGCCAAGCTCACAGGAAGTCTCACTGCCTCTCCATGAGGAAGGGCTAACAATCACCAGCTCATTTTTCCTTTTCCCTGACCCCAGAAACCTACTTTTTGACATTACTGGTCTCTAATGTTCAACAATCTCATGATTACTGCTGCTAATAAAGATATCCAGCAATAATACCAAAGTCAGAGTAGAAAAAAAACTCTACAGAATCAAAAGATCTGGATTCTAGGCTTAGTTTTATAATTTTAGCAAGTGACTTGAGATCATAGGCACATATATTTTAGAACCATGAAAGGAATAGGTTTATCTAGTCCAACATTTTAATGTTACAGATGATAAAACTGAAACCTAAGAGTTAATATTGCTCTTGACAGTTTTTTCCAGAAAGATGAGTTTTCATACCACATACCTCCCCAGACATTCTATTTCTTCATCTGAGATTCTACTAGATAATCACTGAAGTTCCTTTAAACTCTTAAGCTTCTATGAATTTATGAATGTGTAGTCTGACTTTGGAACCAATTTTTTAAAAATAAACTTTCCAAAAACTGAATAAAGGAAAAAAATGATTATTAAAATGATTTTTTCATTTATAAAGGTTTTTATGTTTCTTTTAAACAGACTTTTCCTGATTCATTTAAAATACTTATTGAATCTGTAACTCATTCATTTATACTTGCATATTTATAATTTCAACACAGAAGATAGTCTTCCACAGAAGATAGCATTGACCTGTCATTCAGAGTGTCTTTTTATTCAGTTTCTTCATTAGTCGTATTTTACAACCAGCTTTCCCCACTATAAGCCTGTTTGTTACCTTGTGTGATATTTATAATTCTTTGGAAGTATTTGTATTCTGTGTCTTGCTGCCATTTAGCAAAACTAGTAGAATACTAGAATTTTATTTTTTAATGGGTCTTTGCTTTCATGGAAAACAGAGTGGGAGGAGTAGTAATTAAAGGAACTTTTCCTGTTTCCTAAAAGCAGTCCAGTTCATTCTCTTTTTTCCAACTTCAGTCCACCTGCTATTTTACATGCTAATCAATAGATTCTATAGGATGTTCAAAGTCATGTTGAAACCTGGGCAGTAAACATTCTTCCATTTGATCTTTCACCATGTATGTGATTCCATTGATTCCAGATCTCTTTTAGGAAGCTGTACATTATCTTGGGGTTCAATATAATCATTACAGTGTCCACAAACACGCATCTGAATTATTTCATCATCCACAGGGCCTCTGTCTTCAAAATGGTCTATGGAGGATCTCTCTCCATGACAGTGTCAAATACCTTTGATAAACATGCATATCCCTGTTTTTGTTGTGAGTCATCAGTTTTATTTCTATTATTATATTATCCAATAAGTATAAGATGATTTTGATGTTTATAGGAGAGATACTTTGTAAAAAGACCCTGTAGGAAGGTACTCTGTTCTACTAAATCATATTTTTTTTTCATAATCAGCAATTATTAAATACAATCAGATCTTATCTGTTAATGATGAAATTCTAAAGATATGGTCCATTGTTGAATATTGCTTGCAACAACCTTTTTTCCTACTGGTACCCTCTCTTGAGTAATGATGCACTTGATTCATCTTTAAAAAATTTTTTGTAAATGGGAGCAGAGACTTGAGTGTAGGTCAATAGTTCGTGAAGTTCTCTCAGACACATTTCAGTATTTAAAGGTCTACATTTTTTCCACTTGATGTCTTCTCCTCTTTCATATACCTTGTATATCATTCTCTTAATGTCCTCAAAATTATGTAAGTTGCAGCATAGATCTCTCTATGTACTTGGTGCAGTCTGGCTTCTTCCATCATCTTTGTACCTCTTCTATAAGTACCTTACCTGAGCTATTAGGATCTGTCACTGCCCTCATGGACAAAACTGTCAAAAATTATTACAAATATTTTCAAATTTTCTTTGGTTTCACTTAGCTGGTTATTGATTGTCAAGCTTTCTTTAATCTAGTTTTAGTCTCCACTGCTTTTTTGTGTTGAGATGATACAGCAATATTATTATAATCATCCATCACCCTTCATTAGATTTTATAAGCAAGTTTATAGGTTAGTCTACTGCTCCCTTTAAAAGCCCTCTCTCTATTTGGCAAATCTCAGATGTTTGTGAACCAGGGTGCTTTCTGGGCTCTTATCGTCTTCCCATTGTGTCAGTTAAGTAGTGTCAATGTATTTTCCGTAGTTTAAAAATGTTAGCGGATGTTGTCTAAAAATAATTTTTAATATGATTGAGACTAATCAGCTACCAAAAGAGGATAATGTATTCTTTTACAAAGTCAGACATTGACTACAACATTGTTTCTCTTCATTAGTGTGGGTAAGAGAGAGTTGATTTTTTAACTCGTATCTTTTTTTTTAATCACCTACCTTTTCCAGTATATCCCACCCCATCTTCACACAGAGCCATCCTTAAAACACAGAAATAAAAAGATGAAAATCTTAAGGAAAGTCTATAAAACTATTACCAAATTTAAGTAAGGTTTGAATTTTCAGATTTTTTATTTTAAAATTGCCATTTCTATTCACATAAGTATTCAACTGTTACTGATTTGCAAGTTGGCAGAGCAATATTTCATCCCATTGAGTAATCTAATCCTAAATTCTCAAAGGTTATGCCAGTAGAAACACAAGCTTCTAGATAGTTTTACCAGCGTGGAAAAGCCTAAGATATGTGTCCAGTAGGTAACCCATCGTGTCATGTAAGAACTAATCTTGCCCAGGTCATAGAAATTCATCACTAGAAGTCTGGCCACAACAACGCAGCCCATACTCTTGAAAGGACTAGAATTTGTTGTGGAAGGAGTGGTCACACTAATGAAATTACAGATCACTTTGAAGTTCTGAGGCAGCATGGTAGATAAAAGCAGTGGACTTTTGGGGGTCAAGAAAAACTTGGGTTGAAATCTTACCTCAGTCACCTGAGGTGTTCCCCTTGGCAAATCATTTAGCCTCTGTTTCTTCATCTATAAAAATGAGGGGAAGAGGGAAGATTAGATGATGGCATCTCTTACATCTCTTAATCTGTGGTTTTATTGAAGAATGCCCAATCTACTTGAAATGATTAATTTTACATTTAGACCGTTGTGGGTAGGAGGAAGGCTAGCTGGAATCCTGTATATTTCCCATGAGAGTCCCTTTTAATTTATGAAATCTTAAAAAGAATCAAACATATAATAGATTTAAACTCAAGTTTAGAGCACCCTTCAAATGCAAAATTTGAGGGATTTTCTATTTTTTGGAACTTCCAAAATGAGATCCTGAGCAATTTGGTCCCTTGTTTTTACATTTAAAACCAGTTTATATAGATAGATTGTAACTTAATTCAGTCACACGTACAACAAATGAGTAACTTGGTGAAGAATCAAGCCTATTACATTTAGAATAAAAAGTGCTAGATTAATAAGAGTAGAAATAATTTAATGCTGTAGTCAATCCTCAGTTATTCATATGAATAGAAGTAGCACAATGGTATGATGTGATACAGTGCAAAAAGTAGATAGCTTTTAAATCTAGCACCTTTATCTTTAGAATATATTTGCTAATAAAACTTTATTGATACTTTTTTTGGTTTTATATCATCTAATTTTCTAATGTATCCCTTTCCTACCTCCTCCCAGTGAATCATCCCTTAAAAATTTTTCTAAAAGAAAGTTCAGCTAAACTAACCAATTCTATAAAAGTTCTACCAATATAGGAACTATTCCACACAAAGTCTAGCAAAGAAGGCAGATTGCGGAGTAGCAAAATGGATAGAACATTGGACTTCTCAGGGAAACCTAAGTTCAAATCCTTCCTCACTTACCTGTGTGAATCTGGGCAAAACACTTAACCTGTCATAGTCTCAGTTTCCTCATCTGGAAAAGGGGCATAATAATAGCACCTGCTATTCTTTGGACAGGATCAACCAAAATAATGTAGAAAGCTTTGCTGGATATTGTGATTGTCATATGTCTCTTTAGCGATCTCTTCTTAGGGGCCTTCCACATAGATAGGTAAGAATTCACTCTTTGGGTCTGGCTATTCAACCAGGTCTGGAGCCACCTAATTTCTTTTGTGTGGTGTGCATCTCAATGTCTCTTCTACAAGAATAAGCATTAAAGTCTGTCAAATGATCTGCTAACATTTATATAAATTACATATTCGTCATTTCTTTGACTGGGATTATCAAACACCATCATCAAGACATTTTGCAGATAAAAATCCACCTATGACTTATAGTCCTTATAAAGTTCTCTACAGCTCTCAGATGGTAAATGACTTGCCCATACTCAGACAGCAAGTGTCAGAAGAGAGGACTAGAATCTAGGTTTATATATGAAGTGATGAAAAGTGAAGTAAGCAGAACCAGGAAAGCAATATAAACAATGACAATACTGATGGAAAGATCAACAAGAAAACTGGAAAGCAATTTGGAATTATAGTAAGACGACTAAAATGACTATACCCTTTGATTCAGAGATCTCATCATTACCATATACCTCAACAAGGACAAAGATTGAGAAGGAAAGTTAAGTATTCATTAAAATATCAATAGTAGCAAAAACACAAATGCCCATTGATTTGTGGAATGGCTAGAGAGGTTGTATGGTATATGAATGTGATGGAATATTACTGTGCTATAAGAAGACACTATGAAGAAGACAAGGAGAAATAGGAACACATACATTCTGACACAAAGTGAAGTAACCAGAATCATAAAAGTGTACATGATGATTATAACAATGTAAATAGAAAGAGCAATAACAGCATAATAAAGGCAGTGCACTGTAATTATAATGACCAACTTGGGCCCAAAGATATTGGAATGTACCTCCCTCCTTTCTCTAGAAAGGTGGTGGACTGTGGGTATAGAACACTTCATACACTGTTGGATTTAATGTATTGGTTAATTTTACTCAAATCTTTTTTTATATTTTTTTTTATTTTTTGTTATAAAGGATAATTCTCCAGGTAGTAGAGGTAGGAGGGAAATTTGGGGAAATAAATGTGTTAAAAACAATATATTAGTAAAATTTTTTAAGGTTCACCTTATCTTGAAAGTCTAGACTATGTACAATTTTTACATTTGTAATTTTATTTATTTTTATTTTATTTTATTTTTACTCAGCCCCTCCAACCCCTCCACACAACATAGAAGATATCACCAGACCAAAAAAATATGTATACATAAATTATGTCTTAAATGTTTCTTTCTCTGGAGGTGGACATCCACAAGTTATTCTTCAAATATTCTGTAGCTCTATATAATATTCTCTTGATTCTACTAATTTCATTCTTCATTATTTTATGTAGGTCTTTCCAAATTTTTTAATTAGCCTGCTCACCCTTTCCTATGGTGCAGTAGTATTCCATCACAACCATACACCACAGTTCATTCAACCATTCCCCAGCTGATGTATACTTCCCCTCAATTTTTAGCTCTTTGCCACAACACAGAGAACCGTTATAAATATTTTGGAACATATAGATTGTTTTCCTTTCCCCTGATCTCCTTGGGTATTCCCAGGGTACCTAAGAATATATAAAGTTTTATAACTCTGGTCATAAGTCCAAATTGCTCTCCAAAATGGTTGGATCAATTCTTAGTTCCACTCACAGTGTATTAGTGTACAGTCTCCCCCCCACCCCATTGTCTTTATTTTTATATATATATATGTCTTTTTCAGACTATTTACCACTTCTGGGAGGGAAAGAGCCCAAGTCAGAAAACAGTTGTGGGGAATTATTACTGCATATAATTGAAATAATTCAATTTTAAATGTGTGTGTGTGTATATACACATATGTGTATATATACACATATGTGTATATATACACATATATGTGTGTAGCATATTACTAAAAGATTAGCAAATTTGGGACACTTGCTTCTTTGTAAGAGAAAAATGTTTGATATATCTAAGTTGCATACAACATTTAAGCATTTTGCTAGGAAATATTAAGATGACCTCTGCATGAAGAAAATGTCAATGCTTCATCCTTTTGGAGGTAAAGATTTTGGAAGGCTTTTTTGGTTTCCTTAGGTAGCATTTGCCAAACAAACACTTTATGGCAAAATATTAGCATTGTTTCCAATACTTAAATATTGAACTCTGCATTGCCTCATATCTTTTTTTCCCCAAATACATCTTACTTTTGCTGTGCCTTTCATTAATTTGGAATTCATATTTTTATAGATAGGAGACAGAATTCCATTTGTGAAACACAATATGAAGGCCAGTTTGGCTGGACCATAGACTACAAAAAGGAGAGTGATGTTTTTATGTCTGGAAAAGTACATTGGAATCAGGTTGTAAAGAGTTTTGAAGGCTAAATAGAGGAATTGAGATTTGATCCTAATAGTAATAGAGAGCCACTAGAATTCATTGAATAGGAGAGTGACATGGTCAGGTCTGTGCTGTAGGCAAAAATCACTTTGATAGCTCTGTGGAGGATGGATTGAAGACTTGAGACACAGAGACCAATTGAGAGGCTATTAAAATAGTGTGGGTAGGCCTAAAATAATCATAAGGGTCTGAAGTAAAGCAGTGGCCTTTTAAGTAGTGGAAGGGAACAGAAGCAGGAAATGTTTTAGAGATATATGAGAGATGGGCATCTAGCCAGCATAGTGGATAGAGGGCCAGGCCTGGAGTCAGGAGGACCTCAGACACTTCCTAACTGTGTGACTCTGGGCACGTCACAGCCTCCATTGCCTAGCCCTTGCTCTTCTGTCTTAGAGTTGTGGGTTGGGGGGGGGGGGAGGGAAGTGAGAAGGAGGGAGAGGGTGAGGAAGATCAGGAAAGGGAGGATGGGGGGGATGAGAAGGAGATGTATGGGAGAATGAAAGTGAGGAATTAAAAATGATGCCAAGTTTGTAAACCTTGATGACTTGAAGGATAGTGTTATCTACTTAATAGAAATAGAGAAGTTTGGAAGAGGTGTAGGTTTGGGGAAGAGTTCTGTCATTCAGTTCAGAACCCAATCCATGCCTGCTGACTGTCCCACTGAAAACAAAAGGGCTACACTCTTACTCACTAGCCTACAACCTAGAGCCAGCCTGAAGGGGATGGAGAGAATAAGATGAGGGTTGGGGATCTTACCAACCAACAGCCCTTGTGCAAATGATATAAGTGCCTGAATCTCAGATTATGGCTACCCAAGACAACAAGTGAGAACTTGTACAGAGGTAGATAGAGGACAAAGTGTGAAAGTGTTAGACAATAATAACTGAAGACTGGGTATTTTCAAGGAAAATGGTTCCAATCCGTTTCCATCCATTTCAATGGCCATCTTCTGCTTTCCTCTTCGGAGGGCACTGGTCTATTGTCCTCATTCTGCTTACTTCAGTCTGCACTGATTCGCTTAAATTTTTCTCAGAGAGATTTAGTGACTTGCTCTAAGTGACATAGGTAGTATTCATCAGAATCAGGATTTGAACTCAGGGCTACAGACTTCAAAGTCAGTACTCTTTCCACTGTATCATGATGCCTATTGATCAGCACCCCCTTTGTTTCCAAGTTTTTGCTACCACAGAAATTACCACAGGTCTTCAAGCAAAAGCTGGATGACCAATTTTTGGATATGTTGCAAACCAAATTCTTGTTCAGGTCATGGTTGGACTCTTAGGGTCCCTTAAAAAATTGAGATTCTATGATTTGGACTTTACAGGTTAGCCTAGAAAAAAAGGAAATTGCTTTAGAATGATCATAGAATGTTAAAGCAAAGAAGGGACCTTAAAGTCTATTAAGTTAAATAAAGTCTGTTACTTACATTTTTTATGACCTCATTCACTCTCAAATTCACTGTAGATTGGCCTTTGTTCCTATCCTCAGGAGCAATTGTGCTCCCTCCAAGTTTAGCAGTTACTTCCTAAAAAGCATGTCAACCTCCTTGACCTCTCTGCAATATTTAACACCATTTTCACCACATTCTTCTTAATTGAGCCTCTTTCCTCCCTTGATTTCCTTAATACTGCTTTCTCCTAATTTTCTTCCTACCTTTGAAACCAGTCCTCTTAGTCTATTTAACTACTTTCCTCATTATCCTCTCACCCCCAATTATGGTCATCCCCCAAGACTGTTCTTAATCTCTTCGGTCTTCTCTGTTGTCAGACCATACAAATTATACCCAAATCTCTTCTCCAACCCCAGCTAACTCAGTGGCTCTGAATTCTTGTTTCTCATTTCAAACCACAAGTTGTACTACTAATAACTAAAGCCTGATATCTGAAGCTGAATTCTTCCTAATTTATTTGTTCTTCCTAATTTAATTATTTCTATTTATGGCACCACATCATTATCCTAGCCATTAAAAAGTGAAATCAGATTCATCCTTAACTTTTCTAATTTTCCTCACCTCCTACCTCCCATTTGTTTTCAAGTCCTATTAGTTGAACCTCTGAAATTTCTCTTCCATCTGACTGTTCTCTTTCCTATCCTTGCTGCTACCATTCTAGTCGGGGCCCTTCTCACTTCTCTTCTGGTCTCGCTGCCCCCAGTTTCTTAACTCTCTAATTCATCTTCACTTCACTGATGAACTAATTTTCCTAATGTGATCAGGTTCAAAAACTATTCAAAAACTTAAAACACTGACCAGAACATTGGGACTAGAATTAGTAGATGCGAGTTCTAATACTGTAGGGTCTTGGTCATTATACCCATCAACCTGGGAATAAAAAAATATAGTTTCCTTAGCTTGCCATTCAAAACTGTTCAAAATGTTTTACCAATCTACCTGCCTAGCTTTACTATATAGTTCTCCCTTTCATGCACTCTCTAGTAATCATATTGGATTATGTGCTTCCCCAGTTTTGTCCTGCCTGCCTTTACATCCCTTAAATCTGGAAGGACTGCCTCCATCTTCCCTATCTCCCCATCTAATGACATCCTTTTATTTCAAGATCCTTCTCAGGGACTACTACTACATTCACGAAGCCTTCTAATTCCTGCTAGAAATGGCAGAGCATGTATGTAAAGCACTTAAAAAAACTGTAAAGCTCTTTAGAAACCTTAGCTATTATTAATAATAAGTAAGCCTATTTCCTTTAAAAGATCAGTGACCTGAGATTAAAGGCAGCTAATCATTTTCTAAATTTTTTTTGTGTATGTCTCATTACTCTGCTTAATTATAAACTTGATGGTAAGGAAATGTTCCTTTTTTCATCTTTGCATCCCCATTGTCTATACAATGCCTTGCACATAATAGGTGCACGGTAAATGTTTTCAAAATGTTCTTTTTCATTTTATAGATGAAGAAAATGAGACACAAAAAAAAGATTTGCTCAAGGCTAAAATAACTAGTTCAGGATAATGATACAATCTAGGTATCTTGAATCCCACTTTATTGATATTTTTAAAAATTAATCAGAGGGCAGCTAGGTGGCTCAATGGATTGAGAGGTAGGCCTGGGTTCAGATATGTCCTCAGACATGCTCTATCAATGGTCGGCAACCTTTTTGGCTGTGAGAGCCATAAACGCCTGCAGAAGGAGGAGGATGGAGGCGGAAGGCACTGGAATATGGGGCGGGGGCTGAAGGCCCCTCTGAGGCCAGTGGGGAGGTGGAGCCAGATATAGCTTGAGAGCCATACGTTGCTGACCCCTGCTCTAGCTGTATGACTCTGGATACATAACTCCCTTTGCCTAGCCCTTATCATTCTTCATATTGATTCTAAAATGGAAAGTAAGGGTTTTTAAAAATTAATTATTTATGAAGTATTTTATTATTCACAATGATAACTCCTCCTCTCCATAAAACCCCCTTTTATAATAACAACAGAAATCCAACAGCTAAACAAAACTATCTAACACAGCATGGTGACGGAAACAGTCACACCTGTGGTCCATCACCTCTTCATCAAGAAAAGGCTAATGTGTTCCAGTATCAGTCATCTAGTCAGCTATTTATCAGTGCATTTAATCTGAGTTCCATTGTCTTCAATGATCTTTCTATCATCCCTTGCATGTTAAAAAAAAAGTTCATCCTTTAAGGTTCATTCTTTAGTTGTCAATAGATATCAGGATAAACCAGGATAGTCACCAGGACCTTTGTTTCTCCTTCAAAAATAAAAAATATGTAAAAGAAATCTAGTTACAATGAATATCAAGGGAAGTCACAGGAGAGAAAATAAGGATGTGGCAGCTAGCTACTATATATACTACTTTCCTACAACTGTAGGTAAACCCTAATTCCTGAACATTGGAATAACAGAGTGCCCCCATTTGGTTGTACCATAGCAAAAAAGTTCTGACTACATGATATTTTATTTTTTTATATTGAACAAGTCATGTAATGACTAAGATTTTTCTCTGTAAGATATCAATTATTCATTCCCATTTTCCATGCTGTTGCTCATGGGAATTTAGTCCTGTTCCCTTTTTGTTTTTCATTTCCTCCTCTCATTTGGCTTTTCTATTTCTATTATTTGCTTTCTCACCTTTCCACCTGTCAATATCTTCCCGTTTCATTTCCTAGTCTCTTAGGTTTTTCCCTAAGAGAAAACCTAAAATACCTGTTTGGCCCTTTTAAAGAAAAGTAATAATTATATCCATGACTATACTATTGTAGTCTGATTTTTCTACTACAGATGTTTGCCTTAGTCCACTTTGAGATAGGGCAAAAGATAAGACTCAAAGTCGTGCATTTTGTGACATCAAGATAAGAGAAGCACAATTGTTAAAACATAGAACCTAAAAACTTTTTCATATACTATATTTAAATTGATCCACCAACAAATTAAAACAAATTTTATTTCCTAACACCTTCAGTGGAAATGGACCAGTTTGTGATAATAGAGTAGGAGCTAAAGTTATTTGTACATGAGATAATATCAGGAGTAATTGATAATTGTCATATGTGTAGTACAGATGACACCAACTTAATGCAGGTTTAAGCTTTAATAACTACAGAAGTATAAATGCTATAACTCTACAAAAAATTTTGAGCAGTTAATTATTTAAATTTTTTAAATTTCCTTACTTATGAAATTTCTTATGAAAATTCAATATAACCAGGGGAAGCTGGTAGCTCAATAGACTGAGAGCCAGGTCTAGAGATGGAAATTCCTAGGTTCAAATCTGACCTTAG
Source organism: Gracilinanus agilis (assembly GCF_016433145.1). Classification (NCBI taxonomy): domain Eukaryota; kingdom Metazoa; phylum Chordata; class Mammalia; order Didelphimorphia; family Didelphidae; genus Gracilinanus; species Gracilinanus agilis. The sequence goes on along the minus strand of NC_058133.1, from coordinate 413,169,136 downwards.
ACACTTCCTAGCTGTGTGACCCTAGGCAAGTCACTTAATCTCCATTGCCTAGCCCTTAGTACTTTTCTGTCTTAGAACCAATACATAATAGTGGTTCTAAGGCAGAAGGTAAGGCTAAAAAAAAAAAAAAATCCAACATTACCACCACTTAGTCAATTTTCAGACTTTGTAAAAATTTTCATCAGCAGCTGCTCAATGATTGAAAGGATTGCATTTATAATCTTGGCATTGAGATCATCCAAAGAGACAGGTTTTAAATATGCATGACAATTTTGATGTGACTCCACAATAAAAAGTCTAATAGAGAAAGATCAGTTCACACAAGTATCCCAAGCAAGAGGACCTCCTCTATTAATCCACTAGTCTGACAGTGTCATAGAGAAAATCACATTTTAAAAGTTTAAGTATTATTCCAAATTTATTGAACTAATCATAAAAGAAATTGAAGTAATCAAACTTTCAAATTTTTTTTGAAAGTATAGCTTTTATATGTTCTGTAGTTCTTAAAGGTTAAAAATATACTACAACTTTCAAGACCTCTTCTTCCAGTTTGATCCTTTTACTGGTAAGAGTAGGACTTGGACTAGAAACATAAAGTACTCTGTGAATCTGCAGAGTATATCTGTTGAAGGCAAATTTTACCTAATTATTGAGCAAAGGTTAATGGAGTGCTCCCTAAATTGTGACCAAGGGCATATGCTGCCTAGCCAAGCCTTCCTAGTCATCCCTCATTTCCCTTTGCCTCTCTCTGCCTTAAGCTTGTTTGCTTCCCTAGACTATCAGCCTTTTACTTTCCCTGTTTCTAATGTAGATGGATGAGGAAATCTTGGTAGAGAACATAGCTATTTCCTTCTTGCCCTGTGACTCTTTTTTCAGTCACTTAAAATGTTCTCTCACAAACCATTGTAAGTCGTATTTGTGAGGTTCTAAATTTGCCAAGTTATACTTGGAGCAGAAAGAGTGGGACATTCATTCCAAATGATTAATAACTGATACGTATGTAGTCAGCCTTTAGAAAAAATTAAAATGAAAAGAGAAGGAAATAAAGCCAGCAAAAATGGCAACTCATCTACTATCATTAGATTAAAATTAGGAGTTCATTGGCCCTTGGTTTCTAATTTGTGGAAGATAGAGATTCATAGGGATGAGTTTTGATGAAGAATGTTCCTAGTGGTGGTAGTAGTAGTAGTAGTTCACCAGTAGAAAACAAGCAAGAGCTAGAATTTTGGGAGGAAACTTTGCTTTGCCATGGACCTATCAGTGAGAGCTTTATTAGGAACATCTTGTGTCCCAGCAGTCTAGGTGAGAAATATTAATTCAAATGCATATATATTTCCATATGTACCCTTAAAGTCAGTTGTACCTGTTCAAATGTTGAGATGTTACAGTATTTGTGTATAAAATGTGTAAGATGAAAAGCATGCATTCAAAATATTGTTACTGTTGTAAATGCAAAAATGATTCCTAATTCTGAAGGTACACACCAATTGGGAAACTACCTTTCTTAAGGAAAATCATTTGCTTTACAGATTTTAAAAAATGGATTTGGCCAACCATGGACTTATTCTGCTGCAACAGTTAAACGCTCAGCGAGAGTTTGGTTTCCTGTGTGACTGCACGGTTGCTATCGGTGATGTTTACTTCAAGGCACACAAATCAGTCCTTGCTTCATTCTCCAATTACTTTAAGATGTTGTTTGTCCATCAGACCAGGTAAATACAATGGTTGAAAATAATGTGACTATAACCTAAAATCTACTACTCTTTCTAGTTCATGACATCCCTGCTTCATTTGTGTCTCTAATTCAACCGGGATCTTCTAGTCAACCATTTTAATGCACCTGTTATTTTAGTCTGCTTCGTCATCTTGACTGTCTTCAGTTACTATTGTGCCAATTCTCTAGTTCTGGGTAGCTTTTATTATATACCTTCTCTTTTCCTGTCCTTAGTTTGCAGAGTACTTCTGGAGCTCTTTCTGTGAATCCAAACTTTTTATGTTTATTAGTTCTTAAAAATGTTGACAGATTCCATTACAGTTTCATGCTGTTTTATTTCAAACTGGGCTCCTGCTATTCAAAGAAATCTATTAATTTATCATATTCTGCATTTTAGGCAAAAGTCTGCCAGAAACAATTTTATTCAATTTAACATTCTATACCCAAACATTTCCAGTTCAAACTGCCATAGTTCACGAAGAAAAAGACAATAATTGTATGGTAAAATACAATTTGGGGTTATCATTCCATAACAATAATCAATGCTCAATTTCTTGCTTAACGACTTCCCTCAAGAGTATCCTCCCAAAGATCAATATCACAATCCTTCAGGATATGGAGTGAGCAAGGATCTTAACCAGTGTTATTCTATGTTTCCATTTTCATTTCCACCTTTAATCTATTTCCTTTAAAAAGATCTTTTAGGAGGAAGCTCAGTGGATTGAAAGTCAGGCCTAGAGATGGGAGGTCCTGGGTTCAAATGTGACCTCAAACATTTCCTAGCTGTGTAATCCAAGTCACTTAACCCCCATTGCTTAACCTTACACAGTATTCATTCTAAGATGGAAGATAAGAGTTTTAGAAAGGAAGGAAGGAAGGAAGGAAGGAAGGAAGGAAGGAAGGAAGGAAGGAAGGACAGGTGGACAGGGCAGCTAAGTAGCACAAAAGATATTGTGCCAGGCCTGGAGTCAGAATTTGGGTTTATATGTGGCCACAGATACTTCCCTGTGTGATCCTGTCACAAGTCACTTAACCCTAATTACCTAGCTCTTACCACCCTCCTGCCTCAATTCCAAGACAGAAGGTAAAGGCTTACCCCCACCCCCCAAAAAAAATCCTTTCACCTTCAACTGATTAGGGGGTAAACAGGAGAAGGGAGAGAAAAGCAAGTCTGGATAAGTTTTCAGACCATAGAAATGATATTTCTTAATTTATTGACTAAGGCTTTTCTGGGACCTTCCTCGAGCTTCTCTCTCTTCCCTTGTCTTTAATCTCCATCTGCTGGCTCCTATTAAAAAGTCATGTTCAGGTGTCATCTGATCTAAAAGTTTTCCTTGACATTTCTACCCCTTTGTCCTGCTATCTTCTCTTTCCTTTTGTTGTCATATTTGTATAAAGAGTTATCTTCTCCTCTGCCACCATTTCTTTACTCTCCACCCTTTCTTTACAATCTAGTTTCTGCCCTGACCACTCTGTTGAAGCAGCTTCTTTGAAGGTTGTCACCAGGGTGGGTGTCATGGAATCCTTGTCAGATTTTTTCTTTTTAGACTTTAACCTCCGAAAATGAGTGACGTTGTTAATAAAACCCTACATCTTGAAACTCCCTCCTCACTTTCCTTTTGTGATGTTGCACCACCATGGTCCAGCTATTCTCCCTCTGTCTTCTTTGCTGGCTTTTCTTCCTTAAGGATTATGCTCTTAAGCTTCTTCATTCTTCTCTGCCTTTTTCTTCCTTGTTAATCTTACTTCCTCTGTGGTTATAATAATCACACCTGATAATTAAAGTTATTGTGTTAATTACTCAAATTCTTTTTCCAGTTCTTTTCTGTCTTTAGAACCTTAATCCTATAGCTTCAATTGTCACACATTTCCATTTGGATATCCCACTATCACCAAATCACTGCATCTCAGATGCCTTAGGTCCACCTTAAAATAATTCTTCAATATAGCTAGCAAATAACAAGGCTTAGTATATCTAAAAATGAACTTGCTATTTGAATTCTCTAAATGTTGGCTTCTCTTTTTAATTTCTATATTTTGGTGCATTTTTCTATTCTGTTAGTTATCCAAGCTCAAAGCATATGAATACTTTCTGACAGTTTCTTCTCCCTAGCATTCTACCATCTCATGTCAAATATAGTTAGAATGACCAGAAAGACATTTATCCCATTCTTTCCATTTCTAATAATACCACCATAGTTCAGATTCTTATGTCATAAATTAACCTTATGTCATAAAATAACTTCCTGTTCAGTTTTCTTGGTACTTGTGTGATCTTTTCCAAACCTTCCTAAATATTCCTACCAAATTAATTTTCTAAAAGCACTGATTTGATCAGATTCCTCTATACTCCTATAGCCTAGCATTCAGAGCCTTCCATGATTTGACTCCATCTACCTGATCGTGCTGCTTTTCTACATAGATGCTATTCACTACTCCCTGACCTTTGAACATTTGTTCATGTTCTCATCTCTGGTTTTGTTCTTGCTATTACCACAATCTCTGACATCCATAGTATACATACACTTCTCATGGCAAAATTCTACATGCCCTACCAAGTCCATCTTAAATATAGCATGTCTTTTATATAGAGGCTTTTTTTTTTGGCCACTTCAGTGAAAAATTAGCTTCTCCTTACATGAAATTCCTAAAATACTTTATACCATTCTTATTGCACTTGATCACGTTCAGCCTTGTATTATACTTATTCATGAATACTTTTTGTTCCCTGTTAGACCTAGGCCTCATGAAATTAGCAGTGATTTCTTTATCTTTTCATCACCAAGATTTCTAAAAATATTACCTTGCATATAGTTGGCACTTCATGAATTAATGAATGATAGAATAGCTCTTAGGATGGTATTTTTTAACCTGAAACATTAAAAATGCTTATTCTGTTATCTGTATGTTTCATAGATTTTATAAATATTACATAAGTATAAATATTATCCCACAATATTTACAAGAATTAATGCACTAAATTAAGATGGTACTGTAAAGAATATGGATTTTTATTTTGAATTTTTAATAATATTGTAAAAGCAGATTCTAATTAGTGACAAGTCTAAGGAATATCTAAAGATTGATTGCTAGTAAGGCATTTAAAATATAGAGTACTACATAAATATTTACTAAATATTGATATCAATAATACAAAATGTTTATTTTAAGAGTCGTAGATTATATCAGAGTTAGCCAGAAAGCTTAATTTGAACACATATCTGAATTGTAACAAATGCCTTTCCTACTTTTACCCAATTGAATTAGAAATCAGTGATAATCAAGAGTGACAGAAATGAAAAGCTGCTTTAAAAGAAAGAAAAACAACTAGTTCACCCAGAAAAATAGAAGAAATCCACTAAATGTAGCTGACCATTTGTAAAAAACACTGAAATTGAAAATAGCGCTTGCTTCAAATTACCTGGCAGCCTTATTTTATGTCTTAATTTTACCACTAGATGTCTCTGGTCCAGTGTAAATGTTAAAGTTAACTTGCCCGTTGAGTTACTACCCTTATTTTGGGACAAGAAAAAGAAACCATGTGTATTAAGCACATCCCTCTGACAAAATCTAGTATTCAGCAATTTATATTTTTAACATTCTTTAAAATCATTCATTTTTGATGGCTAAGTGAAGAACTGGTGAAAGCAAAAATTACTTTGAAAATGTGCACAATAGTTTCCATTTATATCAGTCACTTCAAATTGCATTGGTTTTCATTTCAGCCAAGGGATTCATGAGACAGTAAGCTAAAATTAGTTATACCACACATCCCCAGAATCTGGCCTGTGGTGCAGCAGGTAGTTACGGTAACTTGGCACACTGGGAATGAATGGGATGGAGGATGAAACTATGTTACAGTAGAGAGATTAAGCACAGACTTGGTTTCTTACTTCTCTGTTTTCCCAACTTTGAGAGGAACATAAAATGATATAAATTTGAAGTTGATAATTTATATGATAAAAAAAATAGCCTTCACAGTATGTAAGAAACCATAGCAGCATTCTGTTTAAGGCAGTAAGCTCCTCTAGTGCATTTAAAATACTTTATTCTATACATCTCTCTAGGAATGTAGAGGGCAGCATGACAAAGATAAAGAGCTAACCTTAGAGTCATGAAAATCTAGGCTCAAATCCACTTCATCTACTCTGGCTTTGTGACCATAAGCAGATAGATTCAGGAGCTCCAAGGTTCCTTCCAGCTCTAAAATGTATCAGCCTGTATAAGTCACTGAAAGGGAGGAGCACTTAGTTTATTCCCATTTTTAAGGTGAGAAAATATCAATAGAGAAAGATCTCATTTCATTATGGTTAATCTGTGTCCTCTTTAGGAAAAAGTAGTAGAAAAGTATTAATATTTTTATTGTCAGATTAGCTCTTATTATATGATATTTCAAGAAAATGTCGATAAATTTTACTATATCACAAACTCATATGTGGGTTTATCTTCTGGCCAAATATTAAACTTAGATTATAAGCACGTATGTTAGTACCTTTGAACATTAATAATATTTTTAAATAAGTTAATGGATTACATCAGCAAAAATATTTGTGAATAATATTGTGGAAAGAATACTGGATTTTTGGGATCTTGGGCTCTGGCTTCCAATTAACTGCCATGTGACCTTGGACAAATTACTTAACCATGTCATTATTGTCATTATTCTCGTTTGTAAAAAAAGGTGTTAAAACTAGATGACCTCTGACATATTACACGTACTTTGTAATATAGGTTTATTAAAGAAAAGTTTATTACAAAGTGCATAGAAATTAATAATGGGTAATATTTATGTAGTACTTTAAGACTTGCAAAGCTCCAACTACAGGTATCCAAGAAAAATAAATGTTTTATGTATAAGATGTGCTAGATCCAATGAGAGATGTTTCTGTTGATACATATGTATACACATATGTATGTGATAGCTTTGGCTGTTTAAACATTTATTTATATTTCCCTTTTAAATTCATATGAAAACTAAAACTAGCAAAGCTGTGGGTTCTTAAGACCATCTAAGTACTGTTATTTGCTCAATATGTTTCTGATATGTAGTAGAATCTAGACCAACTATCAAAAAAAGGTTAAAGAGAAATGACAAGAAGCCCCCTAATCCCATGTATATTTGAATAAAAACTACTTATCTCTGATACCTTTCTAGCTCTAAGTTTGTGATCCTGCCATCACCAACAAGTGGTCATCCAACCTGTACACTACCCCAGTAGGCATCCCATTTTATTCTTGGTTGGTTTTAATTATCTGGAGGGTTGTGTTTTTTTTCCTTTTCCCAACTCTAAATCAGCCTCTCAAGAACATTCACATTTTGGTCTTAGTTCTGTCCTCTGGTATCAAGCAAAACAAATCTAATCATTTTCCACACAACAGTTGACCCCATCCTGAAAGGCAGCTGTCCTGGTCCTGGCTGCTGCTGTCTACTCTGGTGGTACAACTTTGTCAAAGAGATTTAAACCCCAAAGGGATGGCAACTTAATTAGAGTTACATAGGTTAGTTCAGTGATTCCCAAAATGGGTGCTACCGCCCCCTGGTGGGTGCTACAGCGATCCAGGGAGGCAGTCGTGCCCACAGGTGCATTTATCTTTCCTATTCATTGCTATTAAAATTAAAAAAATTAATTTCCAGGGGGCTAAGTAATATTTTTTCTGGAAAGGGGGCGGTAGGCCCAAAGAGTTTGGGAACCACTGGGTTAATTAGTGACAGAAGTGGGACCAAGACTCAAATTTCCCAACTTGCAGTCTAATATCCTTTCCACTATATTATTTTGATCTTTAACTCAATGTCTCTCAAGTGACTGCAATTCCTAGTCTACCCACTTCATGATATTGTGAGGCACAGAATTCTAGTTAGTGCATATAGATGTGCTTTGAAAAGTATGAACATATTACAAAAATAAACCATTACACGGGGTGGCCCAAAAGGCTTAGCGCAGCTTCCAAATATTAAAGCTGAAGTCGAATTAGCTTAACCTTTGATCGTTTCAAGCTGCGCTAAGATTTCTCGTCCACCCCGCGTTTATCTCACCTCTCATCCAATGAAATATTTTTTGCTTTTCTCTTTCAGTGAGTGTGTCCGTTTGAAACCAACTGACATACAGCCTGATATTTTCAGCTATCTTTTGCATTTGATGTATACTGGGAAGATGGCGCCTCAGCTAATTGACCCGGTCCGACTAGAACAAGGGATAAAGTTTCTTCATGCATACCCACTCATTCAGGAGGCCAGCCTTGCCAGCCAAGGAGCCTTTTCCCATCCGGACCAAGTTTTTCCATTAGCCTCTTCATTATATGGGATCCAAATTGCAGATCACCAAGTGAGGCAAGCCAACAAGATTACCTCGGCAACGGACAAACTTGGGCGGGAACCAAGAACACAGACTTCCAGAATAAGCCAAGAGCAGATAGCTGAGGGATCACAACTTTCTCAGTTAAATTCAAATCTGGCGCAAGTCAGTCGGACAAATATGACCCCCTCGGACCCACTACAGTCTTCTCTGTCCCCAGAACTTGTTTCCACCCCTGTCCCTCCCCCTCCACCAGGGGAGGAAACGAACATGGAAGCATCTTCTTCGGATGAGCAGCCTGCATCCCTCACCATAGCCCACGTCAAGCCAAGCATCATGAAAAGGAACGGAAGCTTTCCCAAGTACTATGCCTGCCACCTGTGCGGGCGGCGCTTCACTCTGCGGAACAGCTTGCGGGAGCACCTCCAGATTCACACGGGGGTGCCCTTCACCTCGAACCAGCCTGGAGAAGGCGGCGTTTCCCTGTCCCTGTGCAGCAACGCCGTGGACCTGGGAAAAGACGCCATGGAGGTGCCCGAGGCGGGCATGATCAGCGACAGCGAGCTCCAGCACATTTCCGATTCTCCCATCATCGACGGGCAGCAGCAGTCGGAGACGCCGCCGCCCTCGGACATTGCGGACATTGACAACTTGGAGCAGGCGGACCAGGAGAGGGAAGTCAAACGGCGGAAATACGAATGCACGATATGTGGGCGCAAATTTATTCAGAAAAGTCACTGGAGGGAGCACATGTACATCCACACGGGCAAGCCTTTCAAATGCAGCACTTGTGACAAAAGCTTCTGCAGAGCCAACCAGGCCGCCAGGCACGTGTGCCTGAACCAGAGCATAGACACTTACACCATGGTGGACAAGCAGACTCTGGAACTGTGCACCTTCGAGGAAGGCAGCCAGATGGACAACATGTTAGTGCACACCAACAAGCCCTACAAGTGCAATTTGTGTGACAAAACATTCTCAACACCTAACGAGGTGGTTAAGCATTCCTGCCAAAACCAAAACTCTGATGTTTTTGCCCTGGATGAGGGGAGATCTATCCTCCTGGGCAGCGGGGACTCCGAAGTGACAGAGCCTGATCACTCAGTGTTAGCTTCCATCAAAAAAGAACAAGAAACAGTGTTATTAGACTGAATGTGTTACTTCACCTTTTTCATTTTTTACAGACTATCCTTTCCCTTCCCAAACCAAAACTACAAATAAAGTTCACCGAGGCATGATAGAAACAGTTCCTCTCCCCTTTCTCCTTTTCCGCACATTCACTTTCCCAACCCTCGCTCCCTCCGAAAAAGGCTTTGTGCATTAGAACCTGGAATTCGTCGATTTTAATACAAAGAAAAATTGGACAGATAATGGTTAGTAGTGCTTACAAATTCAAGAAATAGATTTTGAGAAGTGTTAGATTATTTTAAAAGAATACTTGGATCTAATGAAGGGTACATAAAAATTCAATTTGGTAAGCTAAAATTGTACAATTATGACTTTCCCTGAGTAGTAAGGCTTCCTTTTTGAAAATAACAGTTGCAAACCTACCGAGACAGCTGTGTACTATTTAAAATCTAAGCGGTGTGGGAAAACTTCAAACCCAAGACATTTTTAATAGTACTTCATTTTCCTCAAGGTGTCTTATTTCAGGTTGCATCATTGAGATTATGTCCATTCAAGAAAATCATTATTTATAGCATCTCCTTCAAAAACAACAAAATTGAAAGAGAAAATAATAATAATGTGATGGCAATCTTTTCTTTTTTTAAAATATTGGATAAAATGTGGAAAGCTTGTGAGTATGTGTGTTTCTGAGAGAGACTTGTATGTATGTTTGATATAAACAGGTAAATAAATGCACACGCCTTATCTAATTGTATCTAACTCTTTCCAAGTTGAGCCAAAAAAACTTGATTTGAGATAAAAATCTATGAGTACTTTTTAAAAATAAATTAGTTATATGTTTTTAAAAATCATATTAAAAGTACTATCCCAGAATTTTATTATATTTCTGAACAGCAAATGACATGAAAGTAGAGAAAATGTCATGCTGTCACATCTAGTTCCAGTGCTGTTCCGGCAGTTACCCATGCTCAATTCATTTGTACCATTAAGGAACACTCCTTCATAGCACTAGAAATGCAAAGGGGGAAAAAAGAAATTTTGTGTTCTGCAAAACTCACCTTTTTGGAAGAAGATATAAATAGAATATGATAACTACATGCAATTACTCCACAGTCAAGATTTTGTTGATATCAGATTTAAACATCAAAATGGAATACAAAAAGATGGGTGAAAGGCGGTACCTGCCTTTTGGGACAAGCATTTGGCTTTGTTGTTCATTATCAAGTTGTGTTTTGGGGGTTTTTTTTTGGTTTGTTTCTTTGTTTGCTTTTATTTTATGCCTGAAATTCTCATTGGCTTGAAAATTGTAAAAACATCCATTGTTCCCTTAGGCCGATAACAGGAAGGGCTCAAGGGACAAAGTAGGAACAGAAGTGGGGAGGGAGAGGGAGAGAGGAATAACATCTACTAGTTCTGCTCTGTGTATAAGTTTAAAACTGAATATCCCATCATCTTCATGTATAGTTGAGTTCTCAGATTTGTAAGTTTTTATACATCATTTCACTGAATAAAGATTTAATTAAATGGAATATTATGTATAGCTAGTTCTTTAATAGCACTGCTACAGATAAATATTGACCCATGAGAAAATCAGTGCTTGAAACTTCGGTTTCGTCATATATAAAAGGGGGAGAATAAACCTAATCTGCCTACCTCACAGGGTTGTTGTGAGGACCATAAGAGTCTATAAATATTAGAGTGAAGTCCTTTGGGATCTGAAAATTGTCAAACTGCTGTACAAATGAAGGTTATGTCGGGATGGATTACACTTTTTCGTTTTAATAACTATTTTCACAGATTCCCCCAAACCAATACCTCTGTGGATGCAGTAAAACAACATTCACTCATTGCCCATTTAAAAAATCTGTTCCTTTGCATAGGGGGAAAAATGTATTGGTTCTCATTTTTCCAACCTATGTAACAGCACATCCTTGCCAGGCAGATTAAAAGAAATTTGGTTAAAATCAAATAGGCCTGTCCTGCTTTTAGAGAATATGTTTAAGTTGAGTGGTAAAAAGGAACATTTAGCCTGAGATTTATGTTAAGGAAGGGGTATGAGTATTTGAGCACCCACGGTATTCCAGTGTCTCAGCTAAAACACTGCACAATTCCAATTGCCTAGTTTTTTTAAATGGGGACGGGGATGTGTTGATAAAGTATATCTCTGAAGGAAAGAATTTCTGCTGCACTTTTTGGGTAATTTCATTAACATCTTTATTACAGAGAAGAAAAGGAAGAAGTTGGAAAAGTTAGCCTTTTTCCCCCAGATAGGGCATTGGAATTATCTTCTTGTACATTTTTTTAAAACTCAACTACCTGATAGTTTCACCTATGAATGAAAACAGGCAAGTCACCTGTGCTACTTTTGTATGAAAACAGTCATCACTCAAGTCTCTTTGGGTCTCAGTTTCATCATATCTACAAAATGTAGCCTGCCCTACATAACTCCCAGTTTTTAAGTAGTTTTGTTGAAAATTTTTTGAGAAATTTTATAAATATTCAAGACTGAATTCAATCCCTTAAAATTTAGGGAATAATTAAACTGCCCCAGAAAAAAATTCCCTTTAGATCAGGATTCAGGGAAGACTTCCCCAAAAAAGGATTTGTTCAGTACTTTGCAGGTACTGCTTTACAGATCATTAATCTCCCTGCCCCTCTTCCACTTACACACCCCCAAACTAATCCAAACTTAATTTATTTCCCCCCAAACTCAGGTGACTTATCTTAGAAATCTTAAAATTTGCCTGTTAAAGAACTGAAAACTAAGATAAACCATTTCTTAAAAAAAAAATACATTTCCCACAAAAACCTAGCTACTATCATTAAAATGAATTGCACTCTGTATGAATCTAACTGGGCTCATACTAGACCAGTGATGGCAAACCTTTTAGAGATCAAGGGCCCAAACTGCAATCGTCACACTGCACATGAGCTCCCCGCCTTAACTCGGACAGGGGAGGAAGCTCTCCCGTTGGGCTGCTGGGCAGAGGGACAGGTGATAAGAGGCGTGTGTAGAGAGGGGAAGAGCAGCTCCCTCCAGTATGCTGCTGTAGGTTTGCCAACATGGTACTAGACCATTTCTATGCCTTAGATTCTTCATCTCTAAAATTAGACGAGATGACCTGTTTCTAACAGTGTGAGACCCTGCTCATTTTTGTTCGTGAGGAAAAAAATCTGAGGCAATTCAGAATACATTTTGGACATTTTGGAGTGGGTTCTGCCATCCTTGTCATTGACGTCATTGACAGTGCTGAGGTTTTTAGTTCTACTTTTAGGTAAGAAGAAACCACACATTAGTCATATTTTCCATTTCTAAGCAAGCTCTAGAGAAATAACCACAATGAATATGCTTGAAGCCATGATAAATATCAGCTAAACCTTTAAAGCATCAACATTTTGTGCTAATCACTCAGTGCTTAACAGTCTTTCAGCTTATCAAGAAAATAAAGATGGGATTTTTTTTCTCCTTTGAGGACCTCTTTTTCACCAAAAACAGTACGGAGCATTGAGGAAGGAGTACAGACCTGCCCTCTGCCACTATTTTCCTGCATGATTTTGGGCATATCCTAAATCCTGCTCTACATGCTCCCTTTTAAAACACAGGGATGAGAAACAGCTAAGTGGAGTGTACTGGACCTGCAGCCAGGAGAACCTGGGTTCAAATCTGTTCTGTGACCCTAGGCAAGCCACTTAAACTAGGCTACTCTACCTCTTATGGAGATATACAATCCAGATAGCTCTTGGTATTCACAGAAGCACCAGGTTAGAAGGGCTGACCTGGGAATCAGACCTGGCTAAGGTCCTCTGTGAGACAACTCCCAAAACCCGCTAGAGGATTTACACGAGTACCACTACTACTATTCCGTCTACAAAAGGAGGACTTGATGTTACATGAAGCTCTAAACACAGCCAAATCTCAAGTGTCCCTGGACCTCCAATCTGCCTCTCTGTGAACCAAGAGAATTGGACTCGTGATGCTTAAAGACCTTTCCAACTAAAACCTAGAATCACATTTAGATCAATCTTATCTCTCCAACCCCAGGCAAGACTTGCCTATTAGCAGTGCCTGCAATTTCAATACAAAGTTATATAAATACTATTTGCCACTTTGGGCAAATCATAACCTCCACAGACCTAGCTGTCATCACCTATAGGAGTGAGATTTTCAAAATTTCCAAAAAAGTGATCATTTGTAATTTAAGAACCAATGATCTATTATTAAATATAGCCCCATATAGACCAAATGCTATAGAACCTAAAGTCTGAGTGGAAGAAAAGGAGGAATTCATAAATGCACATCAGCAATTATTGTGTGAAAGGAAAAACATTCTAAATTGAATTATGAATACAGAAACCCCATAAGATATCATTTGGTTTTATTTTATTTAGATAAATGAAAACTAAGCCTAAAAAACAAAACTAATCAAATATAAACCAAAGCCTTGGAATGAAAGAATCTGCAAAGCCTAAATCTTAAACTCAAGTTAAAATTAATAAGCCCTCAATTGAATATTTGTAGTTCCAGAGATCAAGGTAATATATTGGAACAAATTATCTGTATTACAGTGACATCAAATTTGTACCATTAAAAATAATCTGGAGACACTACTTCATAGTCCTCAGTAACAGGAAATGTCAAATTTACAGTTGTACTTTCTAAAGTACAAGCTTCCATATATATATATATATATATATATATCTGTGTATGTGTGTGTGTGTTTATATATCTCCAATTTTGCTAGACTTTTTTAAAGCCACTGTTAATGTATAAAGTCCTGCTTAGCTTAAGTAACTAAGCAGGACTTACTTTATACTCTGTTAATGTGTAAATTTGTATAATTTTGTATTATCATATTTGTAAATGATGTATAATTTACTTACTCAAGAAAAATGAGCCACATAATTTTGCTGTTCATCCTAGGACACTTTGTACTAAATGCTAATTATAATATATTCAGGAAAATATAATTTTCTGTAAGTGGAATAGTAGATAAAGGTATAACCTCAGAGTTAGGAAGATGTGGGTTCCAGTCCTGCCTGGAATATAGCCTCCGATGCTGGGAAAGTCACCATAACCTCTCATTTTAAAAACTCTACATTGGAGAGAAAAGGGACTTTATCTACATTTTGTGAAAATTTTCCTATACCAATGACAATGTATTTGCTTGCTCACAATAGCAAAGGAAATATCCAGTTTTAACATTAAAAATTTTAACGTTAAATTTAAATTGCATGGTTCTCCATGAAAGACTTTAGGCCAAGTGGATTTATAGGTCTTAGTTCTCCAAATGGGAATTATTTAATGTACAGAATGTAGCTTGGAAAGTGAAAAGAAAAAAAAAACACACTACACACAGAGCATAAAAAACAAAACATTATATGTGAGAATTACATTATGGCAAAGGCCTCCACTGTTTGAAGTTTCCATGCGTTTGAAAGATCATAATCAAAATGATTGATTTTTCTAAATTCCTTTTTTTTTTAATGAGGCTTCTCAAAATTTCTTCTCAGAGTAACCCATTTGCTTTTTAAACATCAGTCAGTTCTTAAATGAGGATGTTCTTGTGCCCTACAACACTGAATCACTTTCAGGAAATCACCACCAGATGGTAGGATTGCACCAATGACAAACAGTCCAGTATGTGGCTGGTTTGCCAATGGTGAAGACATAAAGGAAAGAACGGACACTTGACACAAGTTTTAAATATACAGTCCAGACTTCAGGGAAATGGCGCTCTTTTACAGCTGTGGTGTGATTCCTCAAGATACATTCAGAGCTTAGCAACTCGAGCCTACCTGAGAGGAAGAATACAGCGACCCAAATGATTTAGAGTCCCGGGCTTCCTACATTCTAATAAAACCAACAAACCTAAGCGTAAGGAAATATTTTATTTAAATCACTTGTCAAATCACAGTTTACCAAGTGTATATGTGAACATAATGAGAAACACTGTTAGGACAAGTGGATATATATATATATATATATATATATATATAAAACCACTTTCTAAAGAACTTGCCCTATTTCATGCTGTGTGTATATGGGGATGATGGTCCGGGATACAAGAACAGTAGAATCCAAAAAATTAAGCAATGCATTCTCTTTTCAGAAACATCAAAAAACATTTTTTTTTTGGCTCAGGCTTTAAGCACACTCATGTCTAAACATCCATTTTGAAATAATCAGGGATAGGCCTAAAACCTGCAAATGTTAAGCCTTGCTGAGGCTTCTTGCCGGCTTCCACTAGATCTTGGACCCGACAATAGGCTAACTTTCAATGTTCCCACCAGTTTTCACTCTGTGCCCAATGAAGAAGGCCCCATTTTCAGAGTAATGCTATGAATGGGGTTACAAACCCGAATGGATGTCTCGGTAGGAGGTACCTGGGGAGCAGAGGCCCCGCCCAGAAGCAGCCCTCGGACTCCTCCGGCCTTTACACAGTCAGGTGCCCTCGGCACTCCCTAGCATGTGACAGACACGTAGGTCCACACCTTATGGAATATCTCCTTAACCAGTAAGTAAAGGAAAATATATACAATAAAAACGGAACAAGGTTTATTTAAGATATACATATAAATACATAAAGAATTACACTCCAGTTTCGGAAGCATTTTAAACTAATATATGGAATATAAGAAACTAAATGTTTCCAGCTCCTCTCAAGGTTCAAAATGAAGGTCATTAAATCAGAAACATCACATGTTATCAAGTGGAAAAAAAAAAAGAAAGAAATTTATCTCAAAAAGAGGAAATGTTAACATCCAAACATAAAAGAATGATGAGTATAGCTCCTGATTTCTCAGGGTTGTCAGTGGCTCTCTTGGAATGGCTTCAGGTGGGAGATCTAATCTTCTGTTCTCAGTCTTGAGTCTAATCAGCAGCAGCCTTCATTTTCTTACATGGTCTTCTTCACCTTCTAAATTGACCTGCAAAGAAAAAAAATTAAAAGAGAAATAGCATGAGTATTTTTTTCCTTTGTTTTAAGACAACAAAAAGGAATAACCAGGTAGCTAGGTGGACAGAGAGTCAGGCAGTCCTAGGTTTGAATCAGGCTTCAGATACTTACTTCCTAGTTATATGAACCTGGGAAAGTCATTTTATCTTACCAAATACCTAGTAAATTCTAACATGGAAGGGGAAGCGGAAGGAGGTTGGGAGCAAGGAAGGAGGAAGGAAGGAGCTCTAGCAAAGTTTACATTAGGGTTTATAACCACAAAAATACTAAGACAATGGGGGGCAGCCGAGTAGCTCAGTGGATTAAGAGCCAGGCCTAGAGACGGGAGGTCCTAGGTTCAAATCTGACCTCAGACACTTCCCAGCTGTGTGACCCTGGGCAAGTCACTTGACCTCCATTGCCTACCCTTACCACTCTTCCACCAAGGAACTAATACACAGAAGTTAAGGGTTTAAAAATATTAAAAAAAAAAATACGAAGACAATGAAAGAAAATGGAAAAACAGCAAATATCTAGAGGTTCTTAAAATCCTAGTGTACAAAACAGATAACATTTAAATTGCACTTTCTAGTTTATGTTACACTATTATTACACTATTTTGTGTCCTTTGAATATCATCATAACCCTCTATTATGAGTACACATACATGAGCACAGCTAGAGGAAATACTTTGGTCTATATTGCAATATTATGCATAGGAAACTCCTTGCTGGAAAAAACTCTAAAGCAGTATTTTGGTTTACCTAGTCAACTCTTGAATTCTCTAAATTTTCAATTAACTAAAAATATGTAATCTCCTGAAGGATAAAGGTTTGCTAAAACCTGCCTAATTCCATCCTTATACCCTCCGAAAAGATGACTGATATATATTTACCATCTTATACTGATTTTGAGAAGAGAAATAGGCATAGGGCATGAGGGAGTAATTTTTTCCTTTACCATTTTTTTCCTGTCAAAGTACATTTCATTATTTTTCACTAAAATATTTAGTTATTTTGCCCCCTTTTTCAAATATGATCCATAAGACTGGGTGTCATCTCCAGAATGGCATTAGGTAAAGGTGATCTTTTCCACTTTGGTTTTCTCAGTACTACTTTTACTTTCTTATGCAGAAAATAAGAGACTATGATAATTGAGTACAAATGGAGATAGAGTGAAAGATCTTCTTAAATCTGTCCTATAATTTATCTGTATTGAAAGATAACTGGAAAGGAGCCTGATGATCTGGTTTGGTTGAAACTCATTTCTCCTTATAAGATCCTTATAAGACTTCTTGCTAAGACATAGTTCTATTAAATCTTCTAAAATCTTCCTCCATTGGAATTCCAGGCGAACTGGAAAGACCTCCAGGAATTGATGCAGAGTGAAAGGAGCAGAGCCAGAAGAACATTGTACACAGAGACTGATACACTGTGGTAAAATTGAATGTAATGGACCTCTGTACCAGCAGCAATGCAATGACCCAGGACAATTCTGAGGGACTTATGGAAAAGAATGCTACCCACATTCAGAGGAAGGACTACAGGAGAGGAAACACAGAAGAAAAGCAACTGCTTGAACACATGGGTTGATGTGGACATGATTGGGGAAGTAAACTCTAAATGACCACACCAGTGGAATTATCAATAATATGGAAATAGGTCTTGATCGATGACACATGAAGAAACCAGTGGAAATACTCGTCAGTTGGGGGAAAGGGGGAGAGTAAGAACCTGAATCATGTAACCATGGCAAAAATTTATCTAAAAAATAAAATTAAAAAAAATAATCAAACAAACAAATAAAATCTTCCTCCATTAAAATTTTATATCTATATAATATATATTTTATATATACATATATAGTAGGCATACTATATATATACTATGTACTACATATTATCTCATGCTAGATTTTTATATTCTTAACTGTTGCATATATTTTCAATCTAGCTGCTGTATCTCTCCTCTTGGCAAGACTTTCAAGTGTTGGATGCTTAAAACCATTTTTGGGAAATTGACTTATCAGTTGAACTCAAGAGTAAATTTGTCCACTTGTTCCCTGAAGTAAAATATAAACTGCTTGAGAGTAAATAATGATTTCCTTCCTTCTCCCATGTTTTTTCAGCACCTAAAATAATTGGTTGCTGAATTGAATAGATTTAGCATCAACGTTCATTTAAATTTTAAGTCATGTTGGACCTTAATAGCACATCATCTAATTTTTTATTTTTCTCTTACTTTCCAACTGGATATTCACTAAATCCCATCAATCACATTTTTTGTTATTCAGGGCTTTTAACACCTGCTGACTGTTTTATCCTTGAAAAACCTATTCAATCTAAGTGTTAGAAAGCTGTCTGGCTTTTGCATATTCAATAAGTTTTTTTGGTCTTTTTATTTCCTACTTGTAGAGCCCTGATTCCCAACACTTTTTAATTCTCTTTTTCCTATGTCCCTCTCTATAGAAAATTCACTAAAGAAATCACAGTACTTGATTTGCTTTGGAAGGTCTTCACTGAATTTCTCTATCTTCCTGCCTGCAAAGTGATGTCCTTTCTGAAAAAAAAATGAGGAGGCAGGGTAGCACTATTCCCAAAAGAGATTCCCAAAGACTCCATCAAATAGTGATTTTTGTCTTTGGGAGCATATTAAACCAACTCCACATTCCCTTTACTGGCCCCTCTCCTTATATCATTCAGAGAATGTAAATACTGATATGATTCAGCACCAATAAGTGTCAACATCTAAAAGATAAAATGAATCTGGGCATGGCGCCTTCTGCCTATATCCCCCACCATTCTGAAGTGGAAGGAGACCACCAAGAAGATGGTCTATTCTTTAGCTTTGCCTCTCCACTACCTTGCTATGTGCTTTAAAACCTACTTCAAATAAACTGGACAAATAAAAATGATTACGTCTTAAATTTAACAATTTGTTTCAGTAAGCTTTTGATTATTATTTTCTCAACAGGACTTGATAAATTATCTTTCCTAATATTGTAAACTTGGGTTCAGATCATTTGGAGTAGTGAAAATGAAGCATAAAGCTACAATTTCTTTCGACCTGTCATTATAAAAACTAAAATGTATTTCTCAATACCAAATATCTAATGATAAACAGATAATAAAGGAGACAGCATTTTCTGGTTACCCTACTCTGATTCTCTCTAGCTTATCAATTTAGTTTGTACTATATTGTAATGTGAAATATAGCAAGAGAACTAAGCATAATACTCCAATCTAACACAGAATACATAAGAACTATCATCTCCTTAATTCCTGGGAGATAAGTTATATATGACTCTCTTAATATAGACCAAGATTATTCTGATGTGATACATTTCTGATATCCAATAAAACACCACTGGCTATTTTTCAGATATTTTATCCATCTATATCTCTCTTTCTATATGTTTCAGTATGTAATGACTTTACATTATAACTATCCTCATGAATTAATTCATCGCAAAGCTCTAATGTGCTAAGATCTTTTGGATCCTGTTATTCAATTCCAAGTGACTAAAATAAAGCAATACAGGAGGAGGCAGCTAGGTGAATCAGTGGATTAAGAGCCAAACCTAGAGATGAAAGGTCCTGGGTTCAAATCCTCAAAAATACTTGCTGTGTGATCCTTGGGCCTAGGCCCACCATTCTTGCCTAAGAACCAACATTAGTTCCAAGACAAAAGGTATGGGTTTAAAAAACAAATACACACAAATGCAGGAACTTGGAGAATGAACTCCACAGGAGACCTTGCACAGTGTGGTGTCGCCTTTCCCCACTTCTCTCTCTCTGCAAAATCCATAAAGTGATTTGCACAAAGTCATGCAGATTCTCTAAATCCAAATCTAGTATTCTTCCTGAAAGACAATGCCTCCCCTTTCCCCCTCAATCTAAATTTAGGGAGCAATTATCTTAGGGCACTGATGATTGTACTCCTGACTTCCTTATTTGTACCCTGGAGTACCTTTTGGGTAGGACAAAACTTATGGGTGGGAATAGGGGAAGGCACCCCAGAATAGATAAGGCAATTGTTTCAAAACAGGTCTTATCTCCACAAAACCCTTCCCTCCTTCTATCTCTACACTTGGGGTGAATATTTGTCCCAAGCCAAAGAGATAAATCAAGCATCCCAGAAGTTCCCTAGCCAAAGTCCTGAAAACTATTTTTATGTTCTTTCAAAAAAGAGATTACAGCAAGTACTAGATCTCTTCACCTAGAGGCCAAGTTAACAAAAACATACCCAGGGCTAACACAATTTCCTAGCACATAACAGTGTATGTTAGAATTGTGGGAATGAGGGGAGTCAACACAGTCTACAATTAACTATCCTGGCCCACAAAAACAGCCAAACCTCAAAAAGAATGAATTGATGTCAACTTGGAGCAACATTTATTTGTATCTGACCCTGTGTTGTTTTAAATTTTATCGTAACTTGGATAAAGGTAGAGATGATACTTCTATCAAACTTTTAGAAATCCAAACCTAGAAATGATGACTACACAAGTCAGGATATCAAAAAATTATCAACAGCCTAGAAAATCAGGATACATCTAATTATATTCATATGGATGACTTACACTGGCACAAGTATACCGACAAGGATGGAAGGCACAGCTGGAGAATGGGGGGGGGAGGGGAGGAGTGCAGAGTTCGAGCACAGGCTCAGCAAAGGAGCAATGCCCTAGCCCAGTGATAGGCAAACTGCAGCCCCCTGAAATTTTCTATCCAGCCACACGACATTATTCCTAATCTTACAAATACAACAAGTAGGTTATAATACAATGAAACTTTGAAAGAGTTGCCTTAAAAACAGACTGACAGATGAGCATTTCCTTTCCTTTGGCCCCCTCTTTAAAAAGTTTGCCCATCACTGCCCTAGCCAAAAAGGGGTTTGGGTAAGAAAACAGCCTAATACAAGTTTGAGCACCTTTAAGAGGTGTATAGTGTACAGGACAATTCTGAGGGACTTATGGGAAAGAACTCCATCCATATCAAGAGAAAGAACTGTGGGAGGAGAAACACAGAAGAAAAACATTTCCTTAATCACATGGTTTGATGGGGATATGATTGAGGATGTAGATTCTAAATGATCAATCTACTGAAAATATTAATACTATGGAAATAGGTCTGGATTGATGATGCATGTGAAATTCAGTTGAATTGCTTATTGGCTATAGAATGGGGGAGGTTAAGAAGGGGAAAGGAGTATGAATCATGTAACCATGGAAAAACATTCAAAACTAATTAAATAAATAAAATGTAAAGAAAAAGAAGATTATAGTGTAAAGCATTAGGGAAGTAGATAGTCTTACTAGCAAAAATGCAAGGCTGGAAGTACAGAGAGACCTAGGTTCTTGACACTACCTCCACGACAAAGAAGCAACCAGTTTATTTCACTTCTCTGGGTCTCAGTTAATTTCCTTTATAAATGAGAAAAGGAATACCTTATACCCTCTAGTAAGAAAAAAAACTTTCGAAGACTTAATTATCAATTCAATTATAAAACAGGATTCCAGATTTTGATGAAGAATGTGTCTATCTACCAACAGTGATAAAATCAAGGTGTAGAATGATATACATTTTTGAATGCGGGAAATTTGGAAACTTATTTTGCCTTTTCCATTTGAGAAAAGGATTGTAAGGAGAAAAAGAGAGCTACTAAAAATGTTGCCCCACACACACAAAAAAATTAAAGGATGAAGTGGGTCTGTGTACAATTTCTAAGAGAAACACACAGAAGAGCTTCGAAAGGAAGTTGCATTTATGATATACTTTTGAAATCAAGTACTATAAATGTAGGCTCTTGATTTCACATATAATATTCTTTGTATATTAAGTACTAAGAATACAGACCCAAAACCTGGGAAGCAAAGGCCAAAGAGTAGAGGATGGATGGACAAATGACATAAGAATGTAATGGAATACAGTTCTGTCAATAAGTGAGAAATGAAAAATTCAGAAATAAGACATAAGCACTAATAAAGTAGAATAAGCCAAAAACAGAAATACAAAATTTCCAAACAACTACAAAAATCTAAAGAAAACATTACAAGGGGCCCTAACATTAATTGTAGTAGCCATCCTTGGCTCTAGAGAACAGACTATATATTTCTTTCCTCAGTAATAAGTTGTGGGAAGCCAATAAGAGACTAGATAAAAATCTGAGACTCCTCTTTTGAACCCTTTTGTGATCCTTGTAATTTCTTCTTGAAAAGTGTTATGATCTTATTGAAAAGCTTTAAGTTCCTATCAAACCTGAATTTAAAGGGTTAACACTGTTAACATAGCAAGGAATGCTGCTGCCTGTTATAGCCAAGGCCAAGATACTCCCCAACTTGGCTTTCTGATAAGAACCTAGTCAAAATTCAGCCTTGGCCTTGGTCTATTCTGAAGCCAATGTTTTGTGTTTTGATGTGACATAATTTGTAACTTCTGCGCATCTGCAAAATTTCGGGGGGGGGGGCGGTTCTTTTGTGTGAAATGAGTCTTGAAATATATATAATAAACTCCATGCTCCTGGAGCCAGAGCTGGAAGCATGAAGTAAAAGACATTTCCCTTGTCCTGTCCTTATTTCCTTATCAACTAGACTGTCCTTATCAGAGATGATAAAGAGATCTCCACAATAAGTGGGAAAGGAGTTTGTGTTTTTTGTCACAGGGGGCAAGTTCAATGAAAGATAGGCCATTTTAACACAAAACAAAAAAGCATCAATAAACCATTAAAAATGAAGGAGAAGGGGCAGCCGGGTGGCTCAGTGGATGGAGAACCAGGCCTAGAGACAGAAGGTCCTAGGTTCAAATCTGGCCTCAGACACTTTCTAGCTGTGTGACCCTGGGCAAGTCACTTAACCCCCATTGCCTAGCCCTTATCATTCTTCTGCCTTGGAACCAATATATCGTACTGATTTTAAGGTAGAAGGTAAGGGTTGCTTTGTTTTGTTTTTAAAGAAGGAGAAAAGTTGGTTAACTGCTATACTATTTTTAAGGGGGACAGAAATTTGCTTTAAACTAACCAATAATATAAGTCAGAAAAGAGTTCCAGGTTAAGATGGCTGCAGAGTAGAAGCAGGGCTCTAAACTCTCCTCACCACCAACGCATACATGATACTTCAAAAAGAAAAAAAAAATCCAGATGAACAAAAGGGACCCCACAATAGGGTGCAGCATTAAAGCTATGTGGGATTTGGGCATTTCCACTCTTTTAGGGAGTGAAATAGTTCCCACTAAAATGCGAACTGATCAACTCTCTACCATACCACCCACAGTGCCAGAGGCAGAGCCACCTCACCAGAATTAGAGCGAGTTGGGGCCAGGCAATCCCTAAGTTCTTGGCAGCTAACTGGAACCACCAGGGGCTTGCCCCTGAGAGCAGCAAGTTTTGAGACCCCAAGAAACTAAAGAGCTCAGACCGTGGGAGTGGAGTTATAGCTGAAAAGTAACAAACAGTGGAAGCAGTGCTCTAAGACTTGAAAAGGAGCCTCGGGCAGAGGAGCAAGCATGGGGCAATATCTGAGTTCTTGGCAGTGGACTGGGAACACTAGGGGCTTGATCCTGAGAACAGCTAGACTTGAGACCCCATGAGCCTAAAGAATGAGGACCTTGGGCACTGAGATAGAGTGGAGAGGGATGGCACACATTAGAACCCTCGCGGACAGTAGAAGCCACATTAAGACTTGTAAAGTAGCCTCAGGCAAAAAGGGCTCCATACACAGAGAGCCTGCCCTCCTCACTCAGACTTCTGGCTAAGAAGGAAAAACCAGCATAGTGATGGCTATTAATATCCAAGAATATTCAACCACCAGAAAGAACAAGAGAAAGGCAATGACACTAGAAAATTTTTAGGGAGAAAAAATCCAGACCACAGAGCAGACAGCAGAGGACAAGGACAAACAAGTAAATACATCCAAACATAATCAAAAAATGAAAATTGGTCACAAGCTATTGAAGAGTTCTAAAGATTCTGAGATCATGAGAAAGATGGAAGAAATCTGGCAAGAAAAGTGGGAACTAGCTCAAAAAGGAATTAAAAGTTTAAAAGACAGAAACTCCCAATTGGAGAAAGATGCCCCAAAATCAAATGAAATTATAAGCAAATTGGAGACCAAAATTATAAAAGCTGGAAACCATGAAAAACAGAATAGATCAAACCAAAAATGAAAATCAAAAGATTATAGCAGAAAATCAGTCTCTAAAGACTGGAATTGGGCAAAGAGAAGCCAGCAAGAATTAATAAAGCAAAGTCAAAAGAATGACAAAATAGAAGGAAACATGAAATATCTCACTGAAAAATGGCAGACCAAGAAAACAGGTCAAGAAGAATCATTGGTCGTCCTAAAAATCAGAAATAAACAGGAATCTTGACATCGTACTACAAGAAATTATTCAAGAAAACTGACCTGATGTTCTTGAATAAGAGGGCAAAATAGACATTGAAAGAATCCATAGATCACCTTCTACACTAAATCCTCAAAAAACAACCCCAAGGAATATAATCACCAAATTCAAGAATTTCCAAGTTAAGGAGAAAATATTACAAGAAGTCAGAAAGACACAATTCAGATATTAAGGATCACCAATCAGGTTTACACAGGATCTGACAGCCTCCACACAAAAAGACAACAAGGCTTGGAATATGATATTCAGAAAGGCAAGAGAATTGGGTCTACAACCAAGGATCACCTACCCATCAAAACTGACTATATACTTCCAGGGTATTTTGAAAGAAAGGACCAGAACTAAGAAGAAAGTTTGATGTCCAACCACAAAAACCAAGAGAAATATGAAAAGGTAAATAATAAGAAGGAAAGGGGAAAGAAATTTTTTTTAAATTTGCTTCTTTAAGGGCTCCAATAAGATCAAATTATTTGTATTTCTATATGGAGAAACGTTGTGTATAATTCTCAAAAACTGTATTCACTATTATAGTAATTAGAAGAATTATTCATATTCAGAGGTTGGAGAACTAAATGGTCTAAAACGATATGCAAAAAAAAAAGAAATGGGGGAGAACAGAAGATGATACCAAGAGAAACTTGAAGGAATAAGAAAAACAAGGTAATCTATACCACACAAAGAGGTGGTGCATGGGAATGGGAAGGAATGACTAAATACTATTATAAGAAGGAAAGGAAGAGAGCTTTAATAGGAAATACTCAAACCTTACTCTCGGTGGAATCAATTCTGACAGGGAAGAGCAGCTAGATCCATTGGGATGTCAGAAGGGAAAAACCAAGGTGGAGTAGTGGGGCAGGGAGTTCAAAAAGGGAAGGAATGAGAGGGGGCAGGGAATTTAATAGGCTTTAAAAATAATAAGAGGGGAACAAAAAAGGAGGGGGTGGAAAAGGAAGTAAACTTAAGGAGGGATAAGGGGGACTGATTAAAAGCAAACCACTGGTTTAAAAGGAAATGGTGAAAGAAGAAAGGGCAGAACTAGGAGAGGATATAAAAATGTAGGAAAATGCACAGCTGACAATCATAATTCTGAATGTGAATGGGAGGAACTCGCCCATAAAATATTCGAAAGCAAATAGAGTAGATTAGAAAACAAAATCCTACCAGATGTTGTCTACAAGAAACACACATGAGGCAGGTGGACATAACACAGGGTAAAGATCAAAGGCTGGAGCAAAATCTATTAGGCTTCAAATGTGAAAAAGAAGACAGGAGTTGCAATTGTGATACCTAACAAAGCCAAAGTAAAAATAGATCTGATTAAAAGAGATTGGGAAGAAAATTTCATCCTGATGAAAGGCAGTATAGACAATGAGGAAATCAGCACTCACCATGTATGCACCAAATGGTATAGCATCCAAATTTCTAAAGGAGAAACTGGCAGAGTTCAAGGAGGAAATAGTAAAACTATACTAGTGTGAGACCTGATCCTTCTTCTATCTGATCTAGATAAATCAAACCAAAAAATAAATAAGGAAGAGGTAAGAGAGGTAAATAAAGCCCTAGAAAAATTAGAATTAATAGATATGTGAAGAAAAATAAATAGGGACAAAAAGAAATACAATTTCTTTTCAGCAGCACATGGAACATTCATAAAGACTGACCATGTACTGGGGCATAGAAACATGGCAAACAAATGCAAAAGAGAAGAAATAATAAATGTAACCTTTTCAGATAATAATGCAATAAGAACAATAATTAGTAAGGGCATATGGATAGGCAAATCAAAAATTAATTGGAAATTAAATAATATGATTCTCCAACATCAGTTAAAGAACAAATCATAGAAACAATAAATAATTTCATTGAAGAGAAAGACAATGATGAGACATCCTACCAAACTATGTGGGATTCAAACAAAGCAGTACTCAGAGGGAAATTTATATACTTGAGTGCATATATTAACAAACTAGAGAGAGCAGAGATCAATGAATTGGGCATACAAATCGAAAAACTAGAAGGTGAACAAATTAAAAATCCCCAGATGAAAACTAAATTATAGGTCACAAAAATTAAAGGAGAAATTAATAAAATCAAAAGTAAAAGAACTATTGAATTAATAAATAATACTAGAAGACTATTGAATTAATAAATAACGCTAGAAGCTGGTACTTTGAAAAAAATAAAATTGACAAAGTACTGGTCAATCTAATTTTAAAAAGGAAAGAAAACCAAATTAACAGTATCAAAGATGAAAAGAGAGACCTCACCTCTAATGAAGAGGAAATCAAGGCAATCATTAAAAACTATTTTGCCCAATTATATGGCAGTAAATATTGCAATCTAGGGGATAAGGATGAATATTTACAAAAATATAAATTGCCTAGGTTAACAGTAGAAGAAATAGAATACTTAAATAATCCCATATCAGAAAAAGAAATTGAACAAGCCATCAAAGAACTATCTAAGGAAAAAATCCCCAGGACCAGATGGATACAAAAGTGAATTCTATCAAACTTTCAAAGAACAACTATATGCAAACTATTTCATATAATAAGCAAAGGAGTTCTACCAAATTCCTTTTATGACACTAATATGATTCCAAAGCAAGGCAGACCAAAAACAGAAAAAGAAAACTACAGACCAATCTCCTTAATGAATATAGAAGCAAAAATCTTAAAAAGAAATGCAAGAATGGTTCAATATTAGGAAAACCATTCACATAATTGACCATATCAACAAGTAAACCAACAAACACAGGAATTATACGAACACAACTACAAAACTTTCCACACAATTAAAACTAGATCTAACAATTGGAAAAACATTATTTGCTCATGGGTAGGATGAGTTAACATAATAAAAATGACCATCCTACCCAAATTAATCTACTTATTTAGTGCCATACCTATCAAACTATCAAGAAACTTTTTTACTGAATTAGAAAAAACTATAACAAAATTCATTTGGAAGAACAAAAGATCAAGAATATCAAGGGAAATAATGAAAAAAAAATGTGAAGGAAGGTGGCCTAGCAGTACCAGATCTTAAACTGTGGTCATCAAAACAATATGGTACTGGGCACAGGAGAGAAAGAAGGAAAAAATATGAGTAAACAACAGAAAAAGAAAAAAGAAATGACAATTAACAGCTTCTTTTCAGGAAGTGAACTAAGAGCAAATGAAATAAAAGAAAAGCAAGGCACTGCAAGCAAAACCAAAGAAATTCCAGTGAAATGGACACAGGCATTGGGAGGACTCAAAATTCAATTAACTCAAGATCTTAAAAAATAATCGAGAGAGACTGAAGACAATTGGAAAAAGGAAATACATGATCTAAAATGAGAAAATAGTGTCTTGAAAGGAAAAATTGACCAGCTTGAAAACAAAGCAAAGAAGGTGAATGATAATCAAAAAGAAAATCAGACCAGAAGGAGGATGACTAAAAAGCCAGGAATAAAATTCAATCTTTAAAAATTAGAATTCAACAACTAGAAGCAAAGGACTTCATAAGGCAGCAAGAATATATAGAACAAAACCAAAAGAATGAAAAATTTGAGGAAAATATGAAACCCCTCATTACCAAAACCTCAGATCTTAAAAACAGATCTTGGAGAGACAATTTAAGAATTATTGGACTACCAGAACATCATGACAAAAGAAAAAGTCTGGACATTATCCTACAGGAAAATATCCAAGAAAACTGCCCCAACATCCTACAACAAGAGGGAAAAGTGGAGATTGAAAGAATCCACAGATCACCTGCTACATTTAATCCACAACTGACAACTCCAAGGAATATTATAGCCAAATTCAAGAACAACCAGACCAAGGAAAAAATAATACAAGCTGCTAAGAAGAAGTCATTCAGACGCCAGGGAACCACAGTTAGGATAACATAGGATCTGGCTGCATCTACACTGAAGGACTGGAAGGCATGGAATACAATATTCCAGAAAGCAAGAATCAACTACCCAGCAAAACTGACTATATTCTTGCAGAGGAAAGTAGGTTGATTTAATAAAATTGAAGACTTCCAAGCATTCATAAGGAAAAAAACATACTTAAACAGAGAATTTGCTGCCCTAACACAGAAATCAAGAAAATCACCAAAAGGTAATTAAGGGAGTGTTTCTTTTCTTTAAGGGACCCAATATGTTCAAATGATTTATATTCCTATAAGAAAAGATGATATTGGTAACTCTTAAAGATTGTTATTATCCATCAGGGTAGTTAGAAATGCATGGTGGAAACAGGGAAGAAGACCTATACACTGGAAGTGTAAAGAGGTTGGAGACAGGAAATACTTTATTCTTATGTGCACTGAAATTAACTCAGGGACAGAAGAACAATGAGATCCATTGGGGCAGAGAATTGATTCCTGCCCTATAGAAAAATAGAAGGGTAACATATGGACTGGTAGGGAGGGAAATTATACTGGAGAGGGAGAGTGTGTGTGTGTGTGGGGGGTGTTAGCTTAAAAAAAGACCCTAAAAGAAAATAAGGGGGGAATAAGAAGGGGAGGAGGGAGAAAGGAAGCAAAATAAGCAAGTGGATTAGGGAGACTGACCAAAAACAAAACACTGGTGTAGAAGGAATAGTGAAAGAAGAAAGGGCAGGACAAAGAGAGGAAATCAAAATGTCTGGGAATATACAGTTGATAATTGTAACTCTGAATGTGAATGGGATGAACTCTCCCATAAAATGGAAGCAAATAGCAGAGTGGATTAGAAACCAAAATCCTACCATATGTTGTCAACAAGAAACACACATGAGGCAGGTAGATATATATATAGGGTTAAAAAAAAAAAGGCTGGAGCAAAATCTACTGGGCTTCAACTGAGAAAAAGAAGGCAGGACTTGCAATCATGATATCAGACAAGGGGAATATAAAAATAGATATGGTTAAAAGAGATAGGGAAGGTAAATATATCCTGATAAAAGGCAGGATAGACAGTGAAGAAATATCAGTACTCAGAGTACTCAATATGTATGCACCAAATGGTATAGCATTCAAATTTCTAAAGGAGAAAGCTAGTGGAGCTCAAGGATGAAATAGAAAGTAAAACTATATTAGTGGGTGACCTCAACCTTCCCCTATCAGATCTAAATAAATCAAACCAAAAAACCAATAAGAAGTAAGAGAGGTGAATGAAATTATAGAAAAATAAGTTAGTAGATATGGGAGAAAAATAAATAGGGACAAAAAAGAACAGACATTCTTTTCAGCAGCACACGGAACATTTACAAAGATTGACCATGTACTAGGGCATAGAAACATGGCAAACAAATGCAAAAGAGCAAAAATAATAAATGAACAGAAGGACCTTTCCTAAAAATAATAAACAGTTTATACCAAAAACCATCAACAAGCATCATATGCAATGGGGATAAATTAGAAGCCTTCCCAATAAGATAAGGAGTGAAACAAGGATGCCTATTATCTCCTCTATTATTTAACATTGTACTAGAAACACTAGCAGTAGCAATTAGAGAAGAAAAGGAAATTGAAGGTATCAAAATAGGCAATGAGGAGACTAAGCTATCACTCTTTGCAGATGATATGATGGTATACTTAAAAAATCCTAGAGAATCAACTAAGAAGCTTGTAGAAATAATCAACAACTTTAGCAAAGTTGCAGAATACAAAATAAATGCACATAAACCATCAGCATTTCTATATATTTCCAACACATCACAGCAGCAAGAAGTAGAAAGAGAAGCACTATTTAAAATCACCCTAGATAATATAAAATACTTAGGAATATATCTACCAAAACAAACACAGGAATTATACGAAAACAACTACAAAACACTTTCCAAACAATTAAAACTAGATCTAAAGAATTGGAAAAACATTGATTGCTCATGTAGGTAGATAGGACGAGCTAACAAAATAAAAATGGCCATTCTACCTAAATTAATTTACTTATTTAGTGCCATACCTATCAAACTACCAAGAAACATTTTTACTGAATTAGGAAAAACTATAACAAAGTTCATTTGGAATAACAAAAGATCAAGAATATCAAGGGAAATAATGAAAAAAAAATGTGAAGGAAGGTGGCCTAGCAGTACCAGATATTAAACTATACTATAAAGCAGCGGTCATCAAAATGATATGGTACTGGCTAAGAGACAGAAGGGAGGATCAGTGGAATAGACTTGGGGTAAATGACATCAGCAAGACAGTTTTTGATAAACCCAAAGAGCCCAACTTTTGGGACAAAAATCCACTATTTGACAAAAACTGCTGGGAAATTTGGAAAACAATATGGGAGAGATTAGTTTAGATCAACATCGCACACCCTACACCAAGATAAATTCAGAATGGGTGAATGACTTGAATATAAAGAGGGAAACTATAAATAAATTAAGTGAACACAGAATAGTTTATTTGTCAGAACTCTGGGAAAGGAAAGATTTTAAAACTAATCAAGAGTTAGAGAAAATTACAAAATGTAAATTAAATGATTTTGATTCTATCAAACTAAAAAGCTTTTGAACAAACAAAAACAATGTAGTCAAAATCAGAAGGGAAACAACAAATTGGGAAAAAAATCTTTATAACAAAAAACTCTGACAGGGGTCAGATAAATGGGCAAGAGACATGAATAGGCAATTTTCAGATAAAGAAGTCAAAAGTATCAATAAGCACATGAGAAAGTGTTCTAAATCTCTAATAATTAGAGAAATGCAAATCAAAACAACTCTGAGGTATCACCTCACACCTAGCAGAATGGCTGAAATGAAAGAAGGGGAGAGTAATGAATGCTGGAGGGGATTTGGCAAAACTAGGACATTAATGCATTGCTAGTGGAGTTGTGAAATGATCCAACCATTCTGGATGGCAATTTGGAACTATGCTCAAAGGGCTATAAAAGAATGCCTGCCCTTTGATCCAGCCACACCATTGTTGGGTTTGTACCCCAAAGAGATCATAGATAAACAGACTTGTACAAAAATATTTATAGCTGTGCTTTTTGTGGTGGCAAAAAACTGGAAAATGAGGGTATGCCCTTCAATTGGGGAATGGCTGAACAAATTGTGGTATATGCTGGTGATGGAATACTATTAAGCTCGAAGGAATAATAAACTGGAGGAATTCCATGTGAACTGGAAAGACCTCCAGGAATTGATGCAGAGCGAAAGTAGCAGAACCAGAAGAACATTGTACACAGAGACCAATACACTGTGATAAAATAGAATGTAATGGACTTCTGTACTGGCAGCAATGCAATGACCCAGGACAATTCTGAGGGATTTATTGAAAAGAACAGCACCCACATTCAGAGGAAGGACTGCAGGAGTGGAAACAGAAGAAAAGCAACTGCTTTAACACATGGGTTGAGGTGGACATGATTGGGGATGTAGATTTGAAACTACCACACCAATGCAATGATCAACAATACGGAAAATGGTCTTAATCAATGACACATGTTAAAACCAGTGGAAATGCGCATCGGCTATGGGGGGAGGATTTTGGGAGGGGGGTGAAGAGGAAAGTAAGAGCATGAATCATGTAACCATGTTAGCTTTTCTAAAAAATAAATATTATTAAATGTTTAAAAAAATTACCTTAAACAAAATAAAATACTTAGGAATCTATCTATACACAGGAATTATACGAACACACTTATGAAACATTTTCTATACAATTAAAATTAGATTTAAATAATTGGAAAAACATTAATTGCTCATGGGTAGGATGAGCTAACATAATAAAAATGACCATCCTAACCAAATTAATCTGTTTAGTGCTGTACCTATCAAACTACCAAAAGCTTTTTTACTGAATTAGAAAAAATTATAACAGTTCACTTGGAAGAACAAAAGATCAAGAATATCAAAGGAAATAATGAAAAAAAATGTGAAGGAAGGTGGCCTAGCAGTACCAGATCTTAAACTGTACTATAAAGCAGTAGTCATCAAAATGATATGGTATTGGCTAAGAGACAGAAGGGAGGATCAGTGGAATAGACTTGGGGTAAGTGACATCAGCAAGACAGTCTATGATAAACTCAAAAGAGCCCAGCTTTTCAAAGAAAAACCCACTATTTGATGAAAATTGCTGGGAAAATTGGAAAAAAGTATGGGAGATATTGGGTCTAGATCAACATCCCACACACTATGCCAAGATAAACTCAAAATGAGTGAATGATTTGAATACAAAGAAGGAAACTATAAGTAAATTAGGTGAGCACAGAATAGTTTACTTGACAGATCTTTGGGAAAGGAAAGAATTTAAAATCAAGCAAGAGTAAGAAAAAATTTAAAAATATAAAATAATTTTGATTACATTAAATTAAAAATGTTTTGTACAAATAAAACCAATTCAACCAAAATTAGATGGAAAGCAACCAATTGGGGAAAAAATCTTTATAACAAAAAACTCTGGCAAAGGTCTAATTGCTCAAATTTATAAGGAGCTAAATCAATTGTACAAAAAAATCAAGCCATTCCCCAACTGATAAATGGGCAAGGGACATGAATAGGGCAATTTTCATATAAAGAAATCAAAATTATCAAACACATGAAAAAGTGTTCTAAATCTCTAATAATTAGAGAAATGCAAATCAAAATAACTCTGAGGTACCACCTCACACCTAGCAGATTAGCTAACATGACAGCAAAAGAAAGTAATAAATGTTGGAGGGGATATGACAAAATTGGGACATTAATGTATTGCTG
Organism: Gracilinanus agilis; assembly: GCF_016433145.1. Classification (NCBI taxonomy): domain Eukaryota; kingdom Metazoa; phylum Chordata; class Mammalia; order Didelphimorphia; family Didelphidae; genus Gracilinanus; species Gracilinanus agilis. Next base: position 413,135,981 of record NC_058133.1, on the reverse strand, counting down.
GTTGAGTTGTGAATTGATCCAACCATTCTGGATGGCAAATTGGAACTATGCCCAAAGGGCTATAAAAGACTGTCTGGCCTTTGATCCAGCCATACCACTGCTGGGTTTGTACCACAGAGAAATCATAGGGGGAAAAAGACTTATACAAAAATATTTATAGCTGTGCTCTTTGTGATGGGAAAAAATTGGAAAATAAGGGAATGTCCTTCAATTGAGGAATGGCTGAACAAATAGTGGGTATCTGTTGGTAATGGAATACTATTGTGCTCAAAGGAATAACGAACTGGAGGAATTCCATGTGACCTGGAAAGACCTCCAGGAATTGATGCAGAGTGAAAGGAGCAAAGCCAGAAGAACATTGTACACAGAAATTGACATACTGTGGTACAATCAAACATGATGAACTTCTCTACTAGTAACAATGCAATGATCCAGAAGAATTCTGAGGGACTTATGAGAAAGAACATTGTCCACATTCAGAGGAAGAACTATGGGAGTAGAAACACAGAAGAAAAACAACTGCTTGAACACATGGTTTGATGGGGATAGTATTAGGGATATAGATGCTAAATGATCACCCTAGTGCCACTATCAGTAATAAGGAAATGGGTCTTGATCAATGATACATGCAAAACCCAGTGGAATTGTGTGTCACCTACAGGGGGTGGGAGGGTGAGGGGATTTAGGGGAGAGGGAAAGAACATAAATCATGTTACCATGGGAAAATATTCTTAATTTCTTAATTTAAAAAAATTATATATATATGTATGTGTGTCAGATAATTTCATTACGGAGCTCATTCAAAATGGGAATTTTACTTTTCAGAATCAGGCTGCTTAAGTGAAAAACCTGAGATATATTATATGTCTAGTACTCATCTCACTTCATATAATGGCTTAAGGCTCTTGGCTAAATTATTTTTATAATCCAAATTTAGTGTTGTAAGTGCCAAAGTCAAATATTCATTCCTTAAGTTTTATGTCATAAATGGGGCAGCACAACAGGAATTATTGCGGCTATTGATCCTTCCAGCAAAAAACAGCACAAGAAATTTTAAAATAAATATATTTCAAATGGGATTAGATTGTGGGTCACAGTCAACACATATTTTTAAGCTCCCTCTTCCAAAAAGGCAATAAACCTTATGAAGATATTAGAAAATGCACAAAATTGTAGCTATATAAAAAACATAGAATGCTATTTTACAAGAAAGAAGGCACATTACTTACATTACCTCTCAGGATTCCTTAGGTGTTGATTTTGGCAACTCACAAGGCTCATCATATTTATGTACCTCTTCTTGCATCTGTGCTTTGGTATCATCTACCAACTGGTTAGAAATTTCTTTTTCGACCTGAATTATTAGACTTCGTTGGCACTCTATGCCTTGGACAATCTCCTTTAGTTTTGGTCCATTTGAATCAAGGGATTCTTTGACTTTTGGCTCAGTCTTTGTTTCAATGGCATCTTGAAGAGCAGAAGTTTTAATCTTTGGCTTTTTTGCACTAGCAAGCTCAACAGCAGTCTGAATAACATTTTCTACAATTCGAGAACTCTGAGTTTCAATGGTCAAAATATCTTCTTCAATCTTTATTGTTGGTACAACTTCAGATCCTAAGGCAAGTGCTGAATCATTACCTTCACTGACTTCCTGTAACACCACAGGTTCTTCCTCTCTTATATTTTCAAAGTGTATCACTAAGGTACCTTCATCAGTAGTTATTTCAAAAGGTGTTTTTGGTTTCATTGGAATTTGTGTTGTTTTGATTGCTGTTGTTTCAGCTTGGCAAGTTAGGAAATCACTGTGTGTTTTATATTCCTTCACCTCAACTCTTTCAACTTCTTCAAATTTATCAAAAGTTTCTGAAGTTATTTGTTCAATTATTTCTTCCTGCTCATCATTAATGGTTATATCTTCAGTTTTTCTTGTTTGTACCTGTTCCTGCACTTCATTGTGCATCAGAGCTACTTCTCCCAGTGCTAAGTTGGTCTCTCGGTGATGATTACTATTAGTTTTAAAACTCTGAGTTGTTAAATTTACATCTCTTGATTGTTTAACTTTTTCAAAAGCTGCCTGAAGTACATCCTGTGTATTTTTTGTAACAGTTTCTAAATCTGGTGTGTCACTATCTAGCTCCTCCAGAGATGTAGTGAATTCTGTTGTAAGAGTAGAATCAGAAAAATGTGAATATGCAGAAACCATACCCGAGGACCCAGAGACAGTTGAATACGTATCAGATATCCAAGAGAGTGCAGAAACCATTCCCGAGGCTGAAGAGACAGCTGAATACGTATCAGATATCCAAGAGAGTGCAGAAACCATTTCTGAACTTGAAGAGACCACAGAAGAGGATACAGAAGTTACAGAAGAGCTGTCATAAGAGGTTAGAAAAGGGGATGCATAAGAGGATGATGCATAAGAGGATGATGCATAAGCAGATGATACACGAGGGGTTGATACATAAGAGGAAGGATACGAGGATGCATAAGAGGATGATGCATAAGCAGATGATACATGAGTGGTTGATACATAAGAGGAAGGATACGAGGATGCATAAGAGGTTGTTATGTTTTCAGCATATAATGGTTCTGTTCCTTCTACAGTTGTCACTGCTTCAGAAGTTAGCTGTACCTCACTGACAATCGTGCCCCTGCTGCTGTCTTTTGTCTCTAGCAAGGTTTTAATAGCAGGTTCTCTTTCAACAAGGATTTCTTTTTCAAATATCTCCTCAGTTGGCTGTTTTGGTGTATCTGGTGCTTCTTTTTCAGCTATCACTACTTCAGAAGTTGGCTCTAGCTCATTAACAATCTTGCCCCTGCTGCTGTCTTTTGTCTCTGGAATAGTTTTAGTAGCAGGTCTTTCAACAAGGACTTCGGGTTCAGATATCTCCCTACTTGGCTTTTTTGATATTTCTGTTACTTCTATTACAGCTGTCACTCCTTCAGAAATTAGCTCTACCTCACTAATTGTTACACTGCCAGTGTCTTTGGTCTCTGAAACCATTTTAGTAGATGGTCTTTGAACAAGAACTTCCTGTTCAGATATCTCCCTACTTGGCTTTTTTGATCTTTCTGTTGCTTCTTTTGCAGCTGTCACAGGTTCAGAAGTTAGCTCCTGCTCATTAAGAATTGTGCCTCTGCCTGTGTCTTTTGTCTCTGATAAGATTTTAGTGGCAGGTCTTTCAACAAGGTCTTCTTTCTCAGATATCTCCCTACTTGGCTTTTTTGAAATTTCTGTTGCTTCTTTTGTAGCTGTCACAGGTTCAGACGTTAGCTCCTGCTCAATAACAATTGTAACCCTGCCACTGTCTTTGGTCTCTGGCAAGTTTCCAGTGACAGGTCCTTCAACAAGGATTTCTTTTTCAGAAATCTTCCCAGTTGGCTTTTTTGATATTTCTGTTGCCTCTTTTGCAGCTGTCACTGGTTCGGAAGTTAGCTCCTGCTCACTAACAATTGAACCCCTGCCAGTGTCCTTTCTCTCTGGAAAGGTTATAGTAGCAGGTCTTTCAACAAGGACTTCGGGTTCAGATATCTCCCTACTTGGCTTTTTTGATATTTCTGTTACTTCTATTACAGCTGTCACTCCTTCAGAAATTAGCTCTACCTCACTAATTGTTACACTGCCAGTGTCTTTGGTCTCTGAAACCATTTTAGTAGATGGTCTTTGAACAAGAACTTCCTGTTCAGATATCTCCCTACTTGGCTTTTTTGATCTTTCTGTTGCTTCTTTTGCAGCTGTCACAGGTTCAGAAGTTAGCTCCTGCTCATTAAGAATTGTGCCTCTGCCTGTGTCTTTTGTCTCTGATAAGATTTTAGTGGCAGGTCTTTCAACAAGGTCTTCTTTCTCAGATATCTCCCTACTTGGCTTTTTTGAAATTTCTGTTGCTTCTTTTGTAGCTGTCACAGGTTCAGACGTTAGCTCCTGCTCAATAACAATTGTAACCCTGCCACTGTCTTTGGTCTCTGGCAAGTTTCCAGTGACAGGTCCTTCAACAAGGATTTCTTTTTCAGAAATCTTCCCAGTTGGCTTTTTTGATATTTCTGTTGCCTCTTTTGCAGCTGTCACTGGTTCGGAAGTTAGCTCCTGCTCACTAACAATTGAACCCCTGCCAGTGTCCTTTCTCTCTGGAAAGGTTATAGTAGCAGGTCTTTCAACAAGGACTTCGGGTTCAGATATCTCCCTACTTGGCTTTTTTGATATTTCTGTTACTTCTATTACAGCTGTCACTCCTTCAGAAATTAGCTCTACCTCACTAATTGTTACACTGCCAGTGTCTTTGGTCTCTGAAACCATTTTAGTAGATGGTCTTTGAACAAGAACTTCCTGTTCAGATATCTCCCTACTTGGCTTTTTTGATCTTTCTGTTGCTTCTTTTGCAGCTGTCACAGGTTCAGAAGTTAGCTCCTGCTCATTAAGAATTGTGCCTCTGCCTGTGTCTTTTGTCTCTGATAAGATTTTAGTGGCAGGTCTTTCAACAAGGTCTTCTTTCTCAGATATCTCCCTACTTGGCTTTTTTGAAATTTCTGTTGCTTCTTTTGTAGCTGTCACAGGTTCAGACGTTAGCTCCTGCTCAATAACAATTGTAACCCTGCCACTGTCTTTGGTCTCTGGCAAGTTTCCAGTGACAGGTCCTTCAACAAGGATTTCTTTTTCAGAAATCTTCCCAGTTGGCTTTTTTGATATTTCTGTTGCCTCTTTTGCAGCTGTCACTGGTTCGGAAGTTAGCTCCTGCTCACTAACAATTGAACCCCTGCCAGTGTCCTTTCTCTCTGGAAAGGTTATAGTAGCAGGTCTTTCAACAAGGACTTCGGGTTCAGATATCTCCCTACTTGGCTTTTTTGATATTTCTGTTACTTCTATTACAGCTGTCACTCCTTCAGAAATTAGCTCTACCTCACTAATTGTTACACTGCCAGTGTCTTTGGTCTCTGAAACCATTTTAGTAGATGGTCTTTGAACAAGAACTTCCTGTTCAGATATCTCCCTACTTGGCTTTTTTGATCTTTCTGTTGCTTCTTTTGCAGCTGTCACAGGTTCAGAAGTTAGCTCCTGCTCATTAAGAATTGTGCCTCTGCCTGTGTCTTTTGTCTCTGATAAGATTTTAGTGGCAGGTCTTTCAACAAGGTCTTCTTTCTCAGATATCTCCCTACTTGGCTTTTTTGAAATTTCTGTTGCTTCTTTTGTAGCTGTCACAGGTTCAGACGTTAGCTCCTGCTCAATAACAATTGTAACCCTGCCACTGTCTTCGGTCTCTGGCAAGTTTCCAGTGACAGGTCCTTCAACAAGGATTTCTTTTTCAGAAATCTTCCCAGTTGGCTTTTTTGATATTTCTGTTGCCTCTTTTGCAGCTGTCACTGGTTCAGAAGTTAGCTCCTGCTCACTAACAATTGAACCCCTGCCAGTGTCCTTTCTCTCTGGAAAGGTTATAGTAGCAGGTCTTTCAACAAGGAGTTCTTGTTCAGATACATCCCTACTTGGCTTTTTTGATATTTCTGTTGCTTCTCTTGTAGCTGTCTCAGGTTGAGAAGTTAGATCCTGCTCAATAATAATTGTTACCATGCCAGTGTCTTTCGTCTCTGACAAGATTTCAGTAGCAGGTTGTTCAACAAGGATTTCTTTTTCAGAAGTCTTCCCAGTTGGCTTTTTTGATCTTTCTGCTGCTTCTTTTGCAGCTGTCACAGGTTCAGAAGTTAGCTCCTCCTCATTAAGAATTGTGCCTCTGCCTGTGTCTTTTGTCTCTGACAAGATTTTAGTAGCAGGTCTTTCAACAAGGACTTCTTGTTCAGATATCTCCCTACTTGGCTTTTTTGATATTTCTGTTGCTTCTTTTGCAGCTGTCACAGGTTCAGAAGTTAGCTCTCCCTCACTAACAATTGTGCCCGTGCCAGTGTCTTTTGTCTCTGGCAAGGTTTTAATAGCAGGTCTTTCAACATGGACGTCTTTTTCAGAAATCTCACTACTTGGCTTTTTTGATATTTCTGTTGCTTCTTTTGCAGCTGTCACAGGTTCAGAAGTTAGCTCTCCCTCACTAACAATTGTTACCCTGCCAGTGTCTTTTGTCTCTGGCAAAGTTTTAGTACCAGGCCTTTTAAGATGGACTTGCTTTCCAGAAATCTTCCCAGTTGCCTTTTTTGATCTCTCTGTTGCTTCTTTTGTAGCTGTCACTGGTTCAGAAGTTAGCTCTGGCTCACTAACAATTGTGCCTCTGCCAGTGTCTTTTGTCTCTGGCAAGGTTTTAGTAGCAGGTCTTTCAACATTGACTTCTTTTTCAGAAATCTTCCCAGTTGGCTTTTTTGATTGCTTTGTTACTTCTTTTTGAGCTGTCATTGGTTCAAAAGTTAGCTCCTGCTCATTAAGAATCTTGCTTCTGTCAGTGTCTTTTGTCTCTCGCAAGATATTAGTTGGTCTTTCAACATCGACATGCTTTTCAGATATCTCTGGAATTGTTTTTTTTGATATTTCTGTTGCTTCTTTTGTAGCTGTCACAGGTTCAGAAGTTAGCTCCTGCTCACTAAGAATCTTGCCTCTGCCAGTGTCTTTTGTCTCTGGCAAGGTTTTAGTAGCAGGTTTTTCAACATGGACATCTTTTTCAGAAATCTTCCCCATTGTTTTTTTTGATCGTTCTGCTGCTGCATCTGTAACTGTCACTGGTTCAGAAGTTAGCTCTAGCTCACTAACAATTGTGCCCCTGCCAGTGTCTATTGTCTCTGGCAAGGTTTTAGTAGCAGGTCTTTTACCAACAACTTCTTTTTCAGAAATCTTCCCAGTTGGCTTTTTTGATTGCTCTGTTACTCCTTTTATACCTGTCAGTGGTTCAGAAGTTAGCTCCTGCTCATTAAGAATCTTGCTTCTGCCAATGTCTCTTGTCTCTCGCAAGATTTTAGTTGGTCTTTCAACATGGACATCCTTTTCAGAAATCTTCCCAGTTGGCTTTTTTGACGTCTCTGTTGCTTCCTTTGTAGCTGTCATTGGTTCAGAAGTTAGCTCTAGCTCACTAACAATTGTTCCCCTGCCTGTGTCTTTTGTCTCTGGCAATGTTTTAGTAGCAGGTCTTTCACCAACAACTTCTTTTTCAGAAATCTTCCCAGTTGATTTTTTTGATTGCTCTGTTACTTCATTTATAGCTGTCAGTGGTTCAGAAGTTAGCTCCTGCTCATTAAGAATCTTGCTTCTGCCAGTGTCTGTCTCTCGTGAGATTTTAGTTGGTCTTTCAACATGGACATCCTTTTCAGAAATCTTCCCAGTTGGCTTTTTTGATGTCTCTTTTGCTTCCTTTGCAGCTGTCGCTGGTTCAGAAGTTAGCTCTAGCTCACTAACAATTGTTCTCCTGCCTGTATCTTTTATCTCTGGCAAGGTTTTAGTAGCAGGTCTTTCACCAATGACTTCTTTTTCAGATATCTCTGGAATTGGTTTATTTGATATTTCAGTTGCTTCTTTTGTAGCTGTCACTGGTTCAGAAGTTAGCTCCTGTTCATTAAGAATCTTGTCTCTCCCAGTGTCTTTTGTCTCTGGAAAGATTTTAGTAGCAGGTTTTTCAACATGGACATCTTTTTCAGAAATCTTCCCCATTGTTTTTTTTGATCGTTCTGTTGCTGCTTCTGTAACTGTCACTGGTTCAGAAGTTAGCTCTAGCTCACTAACAATTGTAAAGCTCCTGCAGGTTCCTTTTGTCTCTGGCAATGTTTTAGTAGCAGGTCTTTCACCAACAACTTCTTTTTCAGAAATCTTCCCAGCTGGCTTTTTTGATTTCCCTGTTGCTTCCTTTGTACCTATCACTGGTTCAGAAGTAAGCTCTAGATCACTAACAACCATGACGCTGCTATTGTCTTTTGGCTCTGGCAAATTTTTAGTAGCAGGTCTTTCAACAAGGACTTCTTTTTCAGATATCTCCCTAGTTGGCTTTTTTGGTCGATCCATTGCTCTTTTTGGAGCTGCCACTGCCTCAGAAGTTTGCTCAACCTCACTAAAAATCTTGCCCTGGCTTTTGTCTTTTGCATCTGGCAAGATTTTAGTAGCAGGTCTTTCACCAAACACTTTTTTTTCAGATATCTTCCCAGTTGCCTTTTTTGAACTTTCTGTAGCTTCTTCTGAAGCTGTCACTACGTCAGAAGTTAGCTCTAGCTTACTAACAATCATGGCTCTACTAGTGTCTTTTGACTCTGGCAAGGTTTTAGTAGCAGGCAGTTCAACAAGGACTTCTTTTTCAGATATATTCCCAGTTGTTTTTTTTGATACTTCTGTTGCTTCTTTTGTAGTTGTCACTGGTTCAGAACTTTGCTCTAGCTCACGAACAATTGTTACCCTGCCAGTATCTTTTGTTTCTGGCAAGATTTCAGTAGCAGGTCTTTTGACAAGTACTTCTTTTTTAGAAATCTTCCCAATTGGCTGTTTTGCTTGATCTGCTGGTTTTTTTGCAGCTGCCACTGCTTCAGAAGTTAGCTCTACCTCACTAACAATCCTGCCCTGGCTTGTGTCATTTGCCTGTGGCAATATTTTAGTAGTAGGTCTTTCAAGAAGGACTTTTTCAGATATCTTCCCATTTGGCTTTTTTGATTGTTCTGTTGCTTCTTCTATATTTATCACTGGTTCCAAAGTTAGCTCTAGCTCACTAACATTTGTGCCCCTGCCAGTGTCTTTATTCTCTGGCAAGGTTTTAGCAGCAGGTCTTTCATCAACAACTTCTTTTTCAGAAATCTTCCCAGTTGGCTTTTTTGATATTTCTGTTGCGTCTTTTGCAGCTGTCACAGCTTCAGCAGTTAGCTCTACCTCTCTAACAATTGTGCCCCTGCTAGTGTCTTTTTTCTCTGCCAAGGTTTTAGTAGCAGGTCTTTCACCAACGACTTCTTTTTCAGAAATCTTCCCAGTTGGCTTTTTTGATCCTTCTGATGCTTGTTTTGTAGCTGTCACTGGTTCAGGTGTTAGTTCTACCTCACTGGCAATTGTTCTCCTGCCAGTGTCTTTTGTCTCCAGCAAGGTTTTAGCAGCAGGTCTTTGAACAAGGATTTCTTTTTCAGATATCTTCCCAGTTGACTCTTTTGATTGTTCTGTTACTCCTTTTACAGCTGCCAGTGGTTCAGAAGTTAGCTCTAGCTCACTAACAATTGTGCCCTGACTAATTTCTTTTTTTTCTGGCAATGTTTTAGTAGCAGGTCTTTCAACAAGGGCAACTTTTTCAGACATCTTCCCAGTTGGCTTTTTTGGGTGATCTGTTGCTTCTTTTGCAGCTGTCATTCCTTCAGAAGTTAGCTCTGGCTTACTAACAATTGTGCCCCTGCCCGTGTCTTTTGTCTCTGGCAAGGTTTTAGTAGCAGGTTTTTCAACAATTTCTTTTTCAGATATCTTCCCAGTTGGCTTTTTGGGGCGATCTGTTGCTTCTTTTGCAGCTGTCACTCCTTCAGAAGTTAGCTCTGGCTCACTAACAATTGTGCCCCTGCCCGTGTCTTTTGTCTCTGGCAAGGTTTTAATAGCAGGTTTTTCAACAATTTCTTTTTCAGATATCTTCCCAGTTGGCTTTTTGGGGCGATCTGTTGCTTCTTTTGCAGCTGTCACTCCTTCAGAAGTTAGCTCTGGCTCACTAACAATTGTGCCCCTGCCCATGTCTTTTGTCTCTGGCAAGGTTTTAGTAGTAAGTTTTCCAACAATTTCTTTTTCAGATATCTTCCCAGTTGGCTTTTTTGATTGTTCTGTTACTCCTTTTACAGCTGTCAGTGGTTCAGAAGTTAGCTCTAGCTCACTAACAATTGTGCCCTGACTAATTTCTTTTTTTTCTGGCAATGTTTTAGTAGCAGGTCTTTCAACAAGGACTTCTTTTTCAGATATCTTCCCAGTTGGCTTTTTGGGGAGATCTATTGCTCTTTGTGTAGCTGTCACTCCTTCAGAAGTTAGCTCTGGCTCACTAACAATTGTGCCCCTGCCTGTGTCTTTTGTCTCTGGCAAGGTTTTAGTAGCAAGTTTTCCAACAATTTCTTTTTCAGATATCTTCCCAGTTGGCTCTTTTGATTGTTCTGTTACTCCTTTTACAGCTGTCAGTGGTTCAGAAGTTAGCTCTAGCTCACTAACAATTGTGCCCTGACTAATTTCTTTTTTTTCTCGCAATGTTTTAGTAGCAGTTCTGTCAACAAGGACTTCTTTTTCAGATATCTTCCCTGTTGTTTTTTTTGATACTTCTGTTGCTTCTTTTGCAGCTGTCATTCCTTCAGAAGTTAGCTCTAGCTCACTAACAATTGTGCCCCTGCTATTGTCTTTTGTCTCTGGCAAGGTTTTAGTAGCAGGTTTTCCAACAATTTCTTTTTCAGATATCTTCCCAGTTGGCTTTTTTGATTGTTCTGTTTCTCCTTTTACAGCTGTCACTCCTTCAGAAGTTAGCTCTACCTCACTAAGAATCTTGCCCCTGCTAGTGTCCTTTGTCTCTGGAGAGGTTTTAATAGCAGCTCTGTCAAAAAGTTCTTTTTTTTCAGATATCTTCCCATTTGGCCTTTTTGACTGTTCTGATGATCTTTTTGCACCTGTCGGTCCTTCAGAAGTTACCTCTAGCTCACTAACCATTGTGCCCTGGCTAATTTCTTTTTTTTCTGGCAAGGTTTTAGTAGCAGGTCTTTCAACAAGGTCTTCTTTTTCAGATATCTTCACAGTTTGCTGTTTTGGTCGATCTGTTGCTCCTTTTGCACCTGTCACTCCTTCAGACGTTAGCTCTAGCTCACTAAGAATCTTGCCCCTACTAGTGTCCTTTGTCTCTGGAGAGGTTTTAAAAGCAGCTCTTTCAACAAGTACTTTTTTTTCAGACGTCTTCTCAGTTGGCTTTTTTGATTGTTCTGTTGCTCCTTTTGCAGCTGTCACTCCTTCAGAAGTTAGCTCTAGCTCTCTAACAATTGTGCCCTGGCTAATTTCTTTTTTTTCTGGCAATGGTTTAGTAGCAGGTCTTTCAACAAGGACTTCTTTTTCAGATATCTTCCCTGTTGTTTTTTTTGATAGTTCTGTTGCTTCTTTTGCACCTGTCACTGCTTCAGAAGTTAGCTCTAGGGCACTCAGAATCTTGCCCTTGCTGGCATCCTTTCTCTCTGGAGAGGTTTTAATCGGAGGTCTTTCAACAAGTACTTTTTTTTCAGATGTCTTCCCAGTTGCCTTTTTTGATTGTTCTGTTGCTACTTCTGCAGCTATTACTCCTTCAGAAGTTAGCTCCTCCTCAATAACAATCATGGCCTGGCTAGTGTCTTTTGTCTCTGGCAAGGTTTTAGTAGCAGGTCTTTCACCAAACCCTTCTTTTTCAGATATCTCCCCAGTTGGCTGTTTTTTTCTATCTTTGGCTTTTTCTGCAGCTGTCTGTGCTTCAGAAGTTAGCTCTAGCTCACTAACAATTGTGCCTCTGCCTGTGTCTTTTGTCTCTGACAAGATTTTAGTAGCAGGTCTTTCAACAAGGACTTTTTGTTCAGATATCTCCCTACTTGGCTTTTTTGATATTTCTGTTGCTTCTTTTGTAGCTGTCACAAGTTCAGAAGTTAGCTCCTGCTCACTAACAATTGTTACCCTGCCAGTGTCTTTGGTCTCTGAAACCGTTTTAGTAGCAGGTCTTTCAACAAGTACTTCTTGTTCAGATATCTCCCTACTTAGCTTTTTGGATATTTCTGTTGCTTCTTTTGTAGCTGCCACAAGTTCAGAAGTTAGCTCCTGCTCAATAACAATTGTTACCCTGCCAAGGTCTTTTGTCTCTGGCAAGATTTCAGTAGCAGGTTGTTCAACAAGGATTTCTTTTTCAGAAGTCTTCCCAGTTGGCTTTTTTGATTGTTCTGCTGCTTTTTTTGCAGCTGTTACTGCTTCAAAAGTTAGCTCTAGCTCACTAACAATTGTGCCTCTGCCTGTGTCTTTTGTCTCTGACAAGATTTTAGTAGCAGGTCTTTCAACAAGGACTTCTTGTTCAGATATCTCCTTACTTGGCTTTTTTGATATTTCTGTTGCTTCTTTTGTAGCTATTACTCCTTCAGAAGTTAGCTCTACCTTACTAACAATCATGGCCTGGCTAGTGTCTTTTGTCTCTGGCAAGGTTTTAGTAACAGGGCTTTCACCAAGCACTTCTTTTTCAGATATCTCCCCAGGTGCCTGTTTTTTTCTATCTGTGGCTTCTTCTACAGCTGTCTGTGCTTCAGAAGTTAGCTCTAGCTCACTAACAATCATGCCCCTGCTAGTGTCTTTTGTCTCTGGCAAAGTTTTAATAGCAGGTCTTTCACCAAACCCTTCTTTTTTAGATGTCTCCCGAGTTGGCTGTTTTGGTCTATCTGTGGCTTCTTCTGCAGCTGTTACTGCTTCAAAAGTTAGCTCTAGCTCACTAACAATTGTGCCTCTGCCAGTGTCTTTTTTCTCTAGCAAGGTTTTAGTAGCAGGTCTTTCAACAAGGACTTTTTTAAATACCTCCTCAGTTAGCTGCTTTGCAATATCTGTTGCTTCTTCTGCAGCTGTTACTGCTTCAGAAGTTAGCTCCAGCTCACTAACAATTGTGCCCCTGCTAGTGTCTTTTGTTTCTGGCAAAGTTTTAGTAGCAGGTCTTTCACCAAACCCTTCTTTTTCAGATATCTCCCCAGTTGCCTGTTTTGGTCTACCTGTTTCTTCTTCTGCAGCTGTTACTGCTTCAGAAGTTAGCTCCTGCTCACTAACAATTGTGCCTCTGCCAGTGTCTTTTGTCTCTGGCAAGGTTTTAGTAGCAGGTCTTTCACCAAATCCTTTTTTTTCAGATATCTCCCCAGTTAGCTGTTTTGGTCTATCTGTTGCTTCTTCCACAGCTGTTACTGCTTCAGAAGCTAGCTCTAGGTCACTAACAGTTGTGCCCCTACCAATGTCTTTTGTCTCTGGCAAAGATTTAGTAGCAGGTCTTTCACCAAACCATTCTTTTTCAGATATCTCCCTAGTTGGCTGTTTTGGTTTATCTTTTGTTTCTTCTGCAGCTGTCACTGTTTCATAAGTTAGCCCTATCTCGCTAACAATTGCGTCCACAATAATGTCTTTTGTCTCTGGCAAGGTTTTAGTAGCAGGTCTTTCAACTAGGACTTCTTTTTCAGATACCTCCTCAGTTGGCTCTTTTGATTGATCTGTTGCTTCTTCAACAGGCTCTGTAATTGTTGTAGATATCCAAGAGGGTGACCTTTCTTCAATACTTGTAACTGCTCTCTCCCCCTCCACTACAGTCACAGTAACTGCATGGACCAGACCCTCAATAGGTTCTCCTGTTCCTAGTCCTTCTACTTGTCCAGAATTCTCTTCATGCAAATCTTTTGCTGCCTTATTGTTTTCTGCATATCGGGCTTCATTTTTCTCTTGTTCTGCTGCATCATACTCAGATAAAGGAACAACAGCTGGGGTATCAGAATCATCTTCAATAACTCCTGTCTGGTCTTCTTCAACAGGAACCTGTTCTTGTTTCCCTTCTAACCTTTTCTTTCTTCGACCAGGAATGAGTTTCTTGATTGAAACCCAAGATTCTTCTTTTACAGGTTCTATATCTGAAGCAGAATGTTCTGTACTAGAAAGAATGACAGATTCCTCATTTCTCTCTTCTAATTTTGATTTTGATTTTTTCCTTGGAGTAACTAACCTTTTAAATGACAACCATGTGGAAACTCCCTCTCCTTCAAATTGGCTTCCAACTAGCTCAGGGGAAGAATTTATCTGCCCTTGATCACCTTCAAGAGAATGGATAGGTGTTATTTCTGTCCCAGATTCCTTGTTTTTTCCTGAATCTTCTGATTTATAGTAATCAACACTAACAATTTTTGGCCCTCCTTCTTCATCGGAAGATGATGACTTCCTTGCTCTTTTCTTGGAAGATCCTACACAAATTAAGGCTTCCCAGGAAACTGAAGTATCAACCTTCCTTTTTGGCTCTTCTGTTTTCTGATCATCTCCATTTCCTTTGATCTCTTCCTGATTATCAGAGCCTGCACTTTCAGTTGAAGACAGAGTAGCACTCTTGACTTTCTCAATTTCTTCTTCTTTATCACTTTCAGAAAGCTTTCTAACACGTTTCTTGGGAGTCACCATCTTTTTAAAAGATGCCCAGGGAGTAACACCACCTTCTCTCTTTCTCTCTCCATCAGAAGCAGTACCATCCTCTTCAATCTCAACTTCCTGTGGTGTATCAACTATGCCCTTCTCTATAGCTAGTTCTTCAGGGGATGAAGCAGAGCTTTCACCCTTTTGATCCTCTGGAGTTTCTGAAGACTCTACTGACACTTGTGTAAGCTCCCCCAGTTCCTCTGACTTTATTTCCTCATCTCCCTTTTTTCCCTTATGTTTCTTTCCAGACAGTTTTTTTAAGCCAGTGCCAATAAAAAGTTTCTTTAAGGGGCTTCCTTGCAATTTCCCTCTTTCTTGTGATGACAGTATCTCTACCTCACTGGTGATTCCCTCAAGTTGATGACACAAAGCTGATTTTTCAGGACTTGTTTCACCTACATCTCTAGAGGCACATACCAATTCATTGCTCTTGGCCAACATCCCTGTCATGTCAGGTTTTTTTCCTTTTTTTTCTAATGCAGGAAACAAAGACCCATCAACCTGTTCTACATCAGTACTTGGATTTTCAGTTTGTTCTTGTTCTTCTACAGTATTGGCATGAATTTCTGCTACCGTCTCTACTTTTTCATCAAACACCTCTGTAGCTAATGGAGCAGCTTTCTCTTCAGAAGATATCTGTATTTTATCAACTTGATCTTTAGGATATCTATCTACTTTTTCGTTCTCAGACAGCATTTCAATGGCCTGCTTGAGGGGAAGATGTTCAGAAACAGGTTCAGCAGTATCTTCTTTCTTCCCTTCATAAATTTCAACTAAATCTACTTTTCCTACCTCTTGCTCCTTTTCCTTCTCAGACATCTCTGGCACATCTTCCTTACCTTTCTTAAAACTGTTCTTTCTTCTCCAGCCAACCCAACCCAGGCTAAAAAACTTTTTCAATGATGATGTAGTTTCATCGGATTTGTTGCCCACTTCTGCACTAAGAAGACTCTCTTTTGGGCTTTCTTTTGTTACAACTATCAGGGGTAATTCATACTCTTCAGGTGATATTTCTTTTTCTGAGCCAAAATCTTGAGAATCTTCAGATCTCTTTGCTCTCCCATCATCAACTTCATCTTTTTTTACTGTGAGTAATTCAACAGGGTCAGATTTATCATTCTTATCCTTTTTCACAGTCAATTTAACACCAACAAATTTAAACACCTTTTTAAACCCAACATCACTAGATTCTGGAGGTTGTTCCAACACTTCTAATTTCTCTTCTGACAAAGGCATTTCAACTATTTCTCCAAACAGATTCTCCCGTACTTCTTCCAACCTGGATGCTGACTTAGCTACCAGTGTATTATCCACATCATCTTTTTCAATCATATTTTCAGGGTCTCTTTGTCCAACTGTTGAAAAACAAAAAGAAAACCAGTTAAGATAAAGAAATCAACTGATAATGCATTCATTTAAGATGTAAAACAATTATAACTGTAATTAAAGTCATATTGTAGTAGTGTATTTTAGTGAACTCTACTCATGGATCGCCCCAAGGTCACTTCCAAGCTAGTACTCTCACTCAACTTTCCAGGGAACCTAACATTTTCTCCAACACCTTTGAGAATATAGAACTACAAAGCACAATGAATGAGTCATTTCTGCCCAGTAGTAGACTCTGAATGAATGGGACTCAATGTTTTCCTCAACAAAAACTCTAAAATATTCTCCATGGCTCTGGCCTTTTTAAAATCAGCCTGTCTGCTCTAGAAGCAGAGGAATTGGGAGGGGAGATATATTTTTAATATGCAAACTATTAACAATAAGGAAAACTAAGACCCTTTAGTACACTATTTTATTTTGCTTCCTTTTAATCCCTTTTCTACTGCACAAAGCTAATTCTGGATATAAAAATATCTTTTGGAAACTTATCAAATGTGACAAACTAAAGGTAAAAATCACAAAAAAAAAATCTAAGAAAATTCTGTAATCATAGCACTAAATTCAAATTGTCAACTTTATAAATTAAACAACATGAACCTCAACACAGTGATTCTGAAACTTAATTTAAAAAAAGACAACTTGTAATTAATTTATTTGCTTTTTAGTATCCTTCTTCCTTTTGAAATATTTACAAATTGATTTCTGCAAAATTTCAGGTATGTTAGATTTTATTTTATAAAATGTAAGTTTAAAATTAATATCCAATAACTCCAAGTATTATATTTTATAAAATTTATTAATAATCACTTGAAGCAGAAGAAATAAAAGGACAAAAGTAAAAGCCTGAGTAAAATTAGCTTTCCCAGCTGGGATCAGGGAAAAAAAGAGAACGAAGGAGCGGAGCTACACAAAACTTATATTCTCCCTATGTAACGAGAGAAGGAACATGAAAAGCTGGGAAAGAGTTCCTAGGGAACAAATTTCTAATCATACAAAACCTAACCTTTGAGCTGGAAAGGTTTTAGCACAAGTTCTATTCCTTCAAAATTTAAGAAACTAACTCCATAACATAAATAAAAATTAAATCTTGGAAGCTGTATACTAAATTCATATGCCTTCATTTATTACTTAAGAGAAAGAATGAGAGAAATAAGGTTTCTAGTCTTTCTAACTTAGGGTAAAAATCTAGTCCACATTGCTGCTGGTACAGTTCCCTCTAGCCAACCCATCCTGGACTGAAAAACTTTTTGAAAGGTGCTGTACTTTTCAGATTTAGGATCTGTTGCCCACTCATTATTATTTATCTTCCTGCAAAGTCTTGCCAGAAATAAGAGCCAGAAAAAAGGACTCAGAGAAAGACGAGCCCAAAGAAGGACAAATCAGGAACACAGACAGAGCTGGTGAGCTTCCTGCAATGGCTTTTCAAACCTCCCTCTCTCAGACCCTCCCCCAGTCTTTCCAGATCCTTCAATTGGTCAATGGCTTTCATCTGTCATATTTCCTGGCCTCCTGGTCTCTGTGGTGTCTCACACACTTGACTCTTTGACTCCTTTGTCCATCCCTTTGAGTCTTTTCTGGGATTGGACTGGATTGGAGGTCACCCAGATATTCAATTCACACAATGAGACATTAAGAGATTTGCAGAACACAAAGCTTTTTTAGCAGAAGACCCTGGATTTAAATTAAGTCTGATGCTTTTGCCACTCACTAAACCTGTATAGCTGAAAGTATTAACACTTCAGATTCAGGTACCCTTTGTTCTTTCATTTCTATGTCCGTGATTCTTTCCAGTTTTACCAGACAGCATTAAAAGGATGGAATAAGGAAGTAAAATAATGTAAATAGAAGGCACAGCTAGGTGGATGAGTAGATAGGGTACCAGATCTGGAGACAGGAAGTCCAGGGTTTAAATCTAGCCTCTGTCAGAGTTCCTAGCTGGGTGACCCTGGACAAACCAACTTAAGCACCATTGCCTAGCCCAATACAAAGATTCTAAAATAGAAAGGTTAAAAAAAAAAAAGACAAGAAATGGAATTCACCATTTATTGGCAGGTCTGGAAACACATTGGTTATTAGGGAAAAGGTTGTCAAAATGCCTCCATTATAATAGATTTAATGAGAGACTGATGACTTGAGAGATCTCATCAACTAATCCATGTTTTAAAAGTATTTTAAATAAAATGGAAGAGAACTCAGGTAACTGATGATGAACAGGGGGAAAAAAAGACAGTAATTTAATAATTATAAAGTATAAGGTAATATGCTAAGATAAAAATGCCAAAGATAAAAAATGAAAGTCTCCCCTACTGAATGAAGGTGAAACTAAACAAATGGAGAAAATATATACACAAATACACAGTCAGAACCAGAATAAATACATAGGAGAAAGTTGGAAGAGAAAAGTATAAACTATTAACTCTTGGGTGGAAAAGATTATGGAGATATAGAACCTGAAGACTTAAAAAGAAAAATGTATAAATATATTTTGGTGTGCAGAGGGTAGGTGAGATAAGGAGACAAATATCCAAAGGTAGGACACCACTTACTTAGCTTTGGTGGTTTTCAAGGTGTTGTGTAAAAATATATCAACTGTTAAACTGAAACATAAGACAAGAAAATGATAACAATGCAGCTAGCTAACCTATATAGATATACTACATTCTAGGGAAAGAATAAGGAAAACTTGTTTAAAACTTTCTGGTAATTTTTGAAGAGCAGCAAAAGAACTGCCAGTAAGTTAATAATGCAATAACAGCATCAGAAATCTAACCTGGGAGCAGCTGGATGGCTCAGGGCTAGAGACCGGAGATTCTAGGAGACACTTCCTAGCTGTGTGACCCTGGGCAAGTCACTTAGTATTGACTCCAAGGCAGAAGGTAAGGATTTAAAAAAAAAAAAATCTAACCCAACTTACTCTGACTGTGCGGACCAGCATCATTACATAGATTTCATAGCATCATTCTGGATATTTAAAATTATAGACTGGTAAACTAAGAATTCCTTATAAAAATCTAGAATTATTAAAGGGAAAATACCTAGAAAAAAATTGGAAGAATCAGCTATCATGTTTGTGAATTGCATTGTTTTTTTCTTTCCAAATTTCTGATTTCTCCTATTTTCAAAATTTCTTCTTTTTTGACTAATTGCTGATTTTCAAATTGTTGAATTTAAAAATGTAGAAATTTGTACTGCTTGACTAACACAAGTTTACAACAAGGATTTTTTTCCTTCTGTTCTCAAGGGGGAGGAGAAAGAAAGAGAAGGCATATTTTTGTTGATTAAAAAAATAAGTTTTTTTAAAAAGTGAAATCTTTGCATCAAATACTCTAAAATATAGGGCTGGACTATTCCCGACCCTGACTCCTCCCAAATTTCACCTGATATTCAAACATTCAATAATGAAATTCACACCCAGCTAGTTTGTTTTTTCATCTGTAAACCCAATAGGGTTAATCTGATAAAAATGCTTTGCAAACCATTATAAAGCACTATATAATCATCATATTACCAAACTGGAAGCAAGGAAAAAAACAAAATACACATTTAGCAAACAACATAGGCACAAACTTTAGTCAGAGAGTATTTTCTAAATAAGATTATATTCATATAATGCTTTATCATTATAAGGAAATTTAGATGCATTATCTTTTTTGGGCACACTGCATGTTGATGGCAGAACCAGGACTTGAGCCCCAAGTCATATGAACCCCTTCTATTACTCATGAATATGAATTACCAAAGCTCCCAAATCTTAAAATAAGTTTCCTGGTTAGATTGGTAATTTACATATGCTTTTTGATTAGAAAAGAATGAGATGCTTTTAGTAACTAAGTCTGGACAGAGAAAAGTAGTTGAAATTAAGCGTTGGTGGCTGGATAGGCACAGAAAGGTTAGACTGGACCTCAGACTATCTGTATGAAGTAGGCAAGTCACATAACCTCTATTTACCTCAGTTTTCTCATTTGTAAAATAAAGATAATACTGAAAAGGTTGTTATGAGGATTAAATGAGATAACAATTGTGAAGTACTTAGCACAGTGACTGGCACATAAGTGCTATATAAATGTTAGCTATTATCATTATTATACATATTTGTAGCTTCCTAAGTGATAACACGATTAAGTTCCCTCTTTTCCAAGCCATTTCATACCTTGTTGCCATTTTAAACACACAAAAACACTGCTTCTGTCACTTTTCTTTCCACTTAAAATACCTCCCTTAATTCTTCTCCAGGTTCTGCCTTTCCTTCTTCATATCCTAATACAAGATGCTTATCTTGGCTACAATATACAATCATACAACAGTATAACTCATATTCCTCACCACTTAAAGGACTAAATGTCTAAAATCCAGTGTATTAGGAAATTCCTACACCATCAAAGAAATAGATATCATAGTAGAGTATGCCGTTTAAAGTGGAAGGGACATCATTTAATAAGTCATCTAATTTAGTGCCCTTCTTTTACAAGAGAAATTAAGTGACTTCTCCAAGGTTAAAGCATGGTAAGAGAGATGGAAAACAAATCCAAATCTTCTGACTCTGAAATCCAGCCCAGTCTTTCCATGCTGTACACCCAGCATGTACCATGCTGCCTCTTCCTGAGATCACACCGCTTTTTATCAAACTTTACCTGGCTAGAAGGGCCTACCCCAACTTTCCTGGGGAAAAGCAAGATGACCCTTAAGTCAGAAAACCTAGGTTCAGAACCCACTTCCATCTCTAAATCTATTTTCACAGCCAACTAACTGGGGAAGTAGATAGAACTCTGGGCCTGGAGACACATAGACCAGAGTTCAAATCCAGTCCCAGATACTTATTAATCCAACTAGTCACTTTACTTCTATCTGCCTCAGCTGACTTATCTGTAAAATGGGCATAATAATAACCTTCCTCCCAGGATCAAATGTAGCTCTTACCACAATAGCTATTATAATTGTTTGTGGGAGGACTGAATGAGATAACTGCAAAACACAGTACAGGGCAAATGTTGTTTCTATGTCCTGTGTTCCAAAACCCACAGACCATTAAAAATTCTTTGTAAATCTCAAAGGAAAATGGTAACTACCTTTATCTGTGTCTAGGTTTTGTTGCACATCCTATTTTTCTGTTTAGTGATCACATCCTGGAGCAGCCCATTCATAGATTTATATAAAGATTATATAAAAAAGATATATAGTCACATACAATTATATAAAGATAAAATTATATAATCAAATCTATACAGAATCAAAATCCCTTCAATTGAGGTTTTCCAAAAGTAATATGCAGAAGGAATAAAAAAAAAAATACCTCAAGCCCTTACCACTTAGAAGTCTAACCAAGAGGTCTGTGAACAAGATTTTGTTTTAAGTCTTTGATAACATTTCTTTTAATGACTCAATATAATTGTATGTTATTTTTGTTATTTGGTTTTATAGGCACAGAATTAAGTGGAGACCTGAAGAACCAAATCTAAGGTGAAGATCCTTCAAGGGCTCTTGCAGAACATTCTAGAAGGGAAAATAAGAGCGAGGCTCCCTCACTTGGATGGCCTTGCCCTTGGACTTTAATCACACTCGCTCTCCAGGCCCGTCCTGCTTTTCCCTCCTCCTCCCATGTAACACCAGATAGGCTATTGTGACTCCTTGGGGCAGGAGAGCCCAGGTCCCTGGCTTTCTTACCAGGCTCCATCAATAGCGCTCTAGGGGGCCTAACCCTGTCCCTCATGGGGTCCCCCCAGTGCCATCCCAAACCCAGGCCCAACAGGCCTCCTTTTCACTAAAGGACCCGAGAGGAAAAAAAAAAAAAAAAGGCCACCGGGACTGGGACCTTGACAGTGGCTTCCCGCCAAATCCTTGCCCCCAATTTCTCCTCCCTCCCCTAAACTGGTCCCTTCCCCAAAGCTTAGTCAATCCCTAGACCTCCCTCTATGAAAAATAAAGTGGGTAAATCTCCTCACAGCACTCACAGCAGTTACTCCACCACGGCATGGTGCGGTTAGACTCCCCGGGCTACTACCCTTATGGGAGCCCAGGAGGATCAAATCTGAAGCAACAATAGGCTCCACGGCTAGATGGAGCTCCCCTCAGCTCCGTCCCCTCCCCC